>NC_083348.1:91528332-92128332 GCF_019175385.1 Lycium barbarum
CTTCATTGGAAATAAAAATCATTCAATACATAAGCATAACAAGAGTTTCATCCAACACTTGATAATGAATAATATCATAAACAAGATTCAAGTGAAAGAAAAAAATACTACACACTTAAATATTCAATACAAAACAAGGAATTGAAGAAATGTTTAAGAAATATCTCATTAAGGTGCTCCAATCTTCTCCTCCAATGGTGTAGATGAAACCCTAGCCTCCAAGCTTGTATGAAAATGACCAAAGATGAGTTTTACAAACCCTAGCATTCTATTTATAGAAGTGCCAAAACGGGAACAAAATTTGGACAAAAATACCCTGCATGCACAACATGCTACTCGCATCTTGTGTCGTAGGTGCAACATGCGAGTCGCATGTTGTGCCAAAGCCGTAGCATGTTGTGCCAATTTCTCTGTCAGCACATGCTGCACAACATGCTGCTTGCATGTTCAACATGCTACAACAAGTGCTACTAGCATGTGCTGCCAGAAAGTGCTTCTTGTTCTATTTTTGCTCCGTTTTGCTCCGTTATGTTCTCTGGGCATCTTATCCTACAAAACAACATAAATACACAAAAAGTAACAACAAAAGTGCTTAAAGAGTCACAAAAGCTTAAGGAATTAGCATCGAATATCCCGTAATTTCACGGCACATCAGAGGATTGGTTCATTCCTTCCGGAAAAACACAACTCAAATCTCTATGATACCTACATGGTACATATCATATACTGACAAGGTAGCATGAATGACCGACCCACGTGAAATATCATATACTCGCAAAACATCATAGAGAACTGATTTATTCCTTCAAAAAAAAATAGCTCAATCATCTATGATACCCATATGGTATATATCATATACTTGGTATCATAAGGACTGATTCATTCTTTAAGAAAAAAAAATTATTAAAAAAATACATCAAATAGAGTTCAAGTCTAATTTTGATATTTTAATTTATATCATTTTAGCACGTTTTATTTTTTAAAATATTACAAAAAAAATAGCTATATTTTGGATATAAAATTTGTTTTCATTTGTAAAAAATAAAATAAATTATAAACATATACTATTTTCTATTAATTTAGATTTTAATACATAAACTAGTGACTTTAGCATTTTTCTAATTATTTATTATTGTAATCTAATTATTTAATTTTTTATATTTTTATTAGTTTAAAGTTAGTTAGTTAATAATTTTATCTTTATAAAAGTTTATTTTTATTTTTTAAAGAAAAATATAATAATATAAAAAGAAAAAGGAAGAAGATGAACTAACCCAGAAAATATAAACAAAACTTAAGAGACAAAATGAATTAAGAAAGAAAAAAAAAAAAACGAAAGAAGGAAATTACTACTATATAGAAGCACCAGTTGGGGTGCTTTTTGGTCATCCGTTGTGGGCCCTTAAAAAAAATCCCCAAAAAAATAAAAATTGGGCCCCATATTAAACAGGCTCATTAAAAAAATTGTGATCCCCAAATTAAACACCAATCATTATTAATATTACTATATAGAAGCACCAGTTGGGATGCTTTTTGGTCGTCCGTTGTGGGCCCTTAAAAAATATATATTTGGGCCCCATATTAAACAGGCCCATAAAAAAAATTGTGGGCCCCATATTAAACACCAACCAGTATTAATACTACTATATAGAAGCACCAGTTGGGGTGCTTTTTGGTCGTCCGTTGTGGGCCTTTAAAAAAAAAATTGGGCCCCAATGTGGAGACAGGGTATGAAGTTTTCATTCTGTACATGTCAGATCATGAATTAGTGAGTAGTAACTGCTTCCAATTTCCAAAAAGAATCCCAATTGTGTCGAACTTTCCATCTTTTGAATAGTTATGGAATCTCCATGAATAGGATCAAACCTTGTTCCATGATATTTACATGAGGTTCATCTTTAAGAAAGTCCCCGAGAGGGCTTAGTTGATCCATGATTTATGTTTCATCTTTCGTTTCCTTTTCGTTTGTTTCGAGAAATCTATCGATCAATTCCGATTCTTTCTTTTTCTCTTAATTCTTTTTCGATCGAGATGTATAGATCCTGTTCATGGATTAACGAAAATGTGCAAAAGCTCTATTTTCCTCTGCCATTCTATGAGTCTCTTCCTTTTTCCCCCCACCCCACTCCATGTATGAATAAAGTGCGAAAGGGGGAGTAGTAATAAATCATATAGAATCAATGGATTCATGATAAAGTAAAATCCCACAAGATCTTGAATACTCCAAAAAAAAAAAAAAATGGGCCCCATATTAAACAGGCCCATAAAAAAATGTGGGCCCCATATATATTAAACAACAATTTATATTAAAAAAAATTGCGGGCCCCATATTAAACACCAAAAAGTATTAAAAAAAAAGAGCAGAAAAAAAAGTGAAACCCACCACATTCAAACTCATGGGAATAAAAAGTGAACCCCATATTAACAGAATCAAGCAATATTAAAAAAAAAAAAGTGAATCCCATATTAATAAAACAAACAATGTTAAAAAACAAATGCTTAGAAAATCAAACAATTAAATCAATAATGATGGACTCATTGCCAGATGCGTATCAACCCATTAGTGGGAGCAAATTAAATTATTGTACAGCAACATACTTAAAATATTTATATATTAAAATAAGATAGAATTTAATTACTTTTTCATTTTTTCCTTACTCTAATAAATGTGAAAAGAGATTAATGTCATAACAGAAAAAATAATATTAAATGGAGATCAAATAATTAATAAGCTAAATTAGATAAATTATAATTCTAATTGACATTTCCTTAAAAAATTGTGTAAAAAATAACATGACAAGTAAAATGAGTTAAACAAAAAATATTTACTAAAAATTAAAAAATAAAAGTTCTTCATGGCCCCATATTAAACACCAACCAGTATTAAAAAAAAAAAAAAAGTGAAACCCACCACATCCAAACTCACGGGAAAAAAGAAAATGAATCCCATATTCAAAACACAAACAATGTTAAAAAAAAAATGATGGATTCATTGCTACATGCGTATCAACCCATTAATGGGAGCAAATAAAATTATTGTACAACAACATACTTAAAATACTTATATATTAATTTGGGCCCCATATTAAACAGACCCATAAAAAAATGCGGGCCCCATATATATTAAACAACAACTAATATTAAAAAAAAATGTGGGTCCCATATTAAACACCAACCAGTATTAATACTACTATATAGAAGCACCAGTTGGGGTGCTTTTTGGTCGTTCGTTGTGGTCCTTTTTGGTCGTCCGTTGTGGGCCCTTAAAAAAAAGTTTGGGCCCCGTATTAAACAGGCCCATAAAAAAAATTGTGGGCCCCATATATATTATACAACAACTAATATTAAAAAAAAATGTGGGTCCCATATTAAACACCAACCAGTATTAAAAAACAAAAAACAGAAAAATAGTGGAACCCACCACATCCAAACTCATGGGAAAAAAAAAGTGAACCCCATATTAATAGAATCAAGCAATTTTTTTTTTTTTAAAAGTGAATCCCATATTAATAAAACAAACAATGTTAAAAAACAAATGCTTAGAAAATCAAACAATTAGATCAAGGGAAAATACATAAAAAACCCCCCAACGTATAGCCAGATTAATTATGACGCACCCAACCTTTGCGGGCGACCTATTACCCCCCAGTCTTAATTTTTCTGTATTTTTATACCATTTTTTGGCTGACGTGACAAAAAAAAAAAAATTGAAGCCCAGTTGCACAGTGGAGAGTGTTGCACACTCTCCGCCACGTCACTGCCACTTTTTTTTTTCATTTGATTTTTCTTTTATTAACACACACACACACATTCTTCCTCCAGCGGTGGCGGTTGCTGCTGTTGCTGCCGTGTTGCTGCTGCCGTGTTGCTGCTGCTGCGGCGGTGTGGCGGCGGCGGTGGTTGCTGCTGCCTTGTTGTTGTTGCTGCTGCGGCGGCGGTGGTTGTTGCTGCTGCTGCGTTGTTGTTATTGCTGCTGCGGCAGCGGTGGTTGAGGAGAAAGAAGAAGAAAGAGAAAAATAAGAAAGAAGAAGAAAGAGAGGGAGGGTGGGGTGGGTGAGAGGATAAAATATAAATTAATTTTTAAAAATTATTTTTTATTAAAATATCACGTTTGGACCATTTTCACTCGCCATTTTTTTTTTTTGCCACGTCAGTCGAAAATGCTACTAAAATACTGAAAAATTAAGACTAGGGGGGTAATAGGTCGCCCGCAAAGATTGGGTGCGTCATAATTAATCTGGCTATACGTTGGGGGGGGGGGGGGGTTAATGTATTTTCCCTTAAATCAATAATGATGGACTCATTGCCACATGCGTAACAACCCATTAGTTGGAGCAAATGAAATTATTATACAACAACATACTTAAAATATTTATGTATTAAAATAAGATAGAATTTAATGGAAATTGTATAGCAACATACTTAAAATATTTATATATTAAAATAAGATAGAATTTAATTACTTTTTCATTTTTTCCTTACTCTAATAAATGTGAAAAGAGATTAATGTCATAACAGAAAAAATAATATTAAATGGCGATCAAATAATTAATAAGCTAAATTAGTGAAATTATAATTCTAATTGACATTTCCTTAAAAAAACCGTGTAAAAAACAACATGACAAGTAAAATGAGTTAAACACAAAATATTTACTAAAAATTAAAAAATAGAAGTTCTCCATGGCCCCATATTAAACACCAACCAGTATTAAAAAAAAAAAAAAAGGGGGGGGGGGGGGGGGGGGAACCCACCACATCCAAACTCACGGGGAAAAAAATAAATCCCATATTAAAATAAACAAACAATGTTAAAAAAAAAGTGCTTAGAAAATCAAACAATTAAATCAATAATGATGGATTCATTGCTACATGCGTATCAACCCATTAATGGGAGCAAATGAAATTATTGTACAACAACATACTTAAAATACTTATATATTAAAATAAGATAGAATTTAATGAATTTAATTACTTTTTCATTTTTTCCTTACTCTAATAAATGTGAAAAGAGATTAATGTCATAAAAGAAAAAATAATATTCAATGGAGATCAAATAATTAATAAGGTAAATTAGTGAAATTATAATTCTAATTGACGTTTCCTTAAAAAACCGTGTAAAAAACAACATGACAAGTAAAATGAGTTAAACAAAAAATATTTACTAAAAATCCTTTGTGGTCCCGCCCACTTTTTTATTTAAGGGCAAAAAAATGACGTTTTATACTTTATATTACCAACTCTTCTAAAAAGTAGATAGAAATATTTTATTATATTTCTATTTTTCTACTATATAGAAGCATCGGTTTACCCATGCTTCGTCGACAGTCACTCTTAAAAAAAAAAAAAAAAAAAAACTGGACCCCACCCTTCCCAAACTCATGAAAAAAAAAGTGGACCCCACCCTCTCCAAACTCATGAAAAAAAAAGATGGATCCAATATTAAAAAAGAAAAAGAAAAAAGGCAACGTCAAAAAAAAAAAAAAACGTGCACCCCATATATACTAAAAAAATCAAACAATATGCATGTAATTCCCAAAGTATCCCCATGGCCCCACATCCAAACTCACGGGAAAAAAAGTGGAACCCACCACATCCAAACTCACGGGAAAAAAAACGTGGACCCCATGTTAACAAAATCAAGCAATATTAATAAAAAAAATGAATCCCATATTAAAAAACAAACAATGTTAAAAAATAAAAGCGCTTCGAAAATCAAACAATTAAATCAATAATGATAGATTCATTGCCACATGCGTATCAACCTATTAGTGGGAGCAAATGAAATTATTGCACAACAACATACTTAAAATACTTATATATTAAAATAAGATAGAATTTAATTATTTTTCATTTTTTCCTTACTCTAATAAATGTGAAAAGAGATTAATGTCATAAAAGAAAAAATAATATTAAATGGAGATCAAATAATTAATAAGGTAAATTAGTGAAATTATAATTCTAATTGACGTTTCCTTAAAAAAACGTATAAAAAACAACATGACAAGTAAAATGAGTTAAACAAAAAATATTTACTAAAAATTAAAAAATAGAAGTTCTTCATTTAGATAAAAAAATCAAATTTCTACTTTGTTTCATCTTAAACATGTAAAATTAATATAATAATTTGAATTGGAATTATCCAAATCAAAATTTGATAAAAAAATTATATGTATTACTTTACTATTACTACTATATAGAAGAGCCGGTTTATAGAGGCAAGATCGTCGTCCGTGTTCGGTCCTACTTTTTTATTTAAGAGTAAAAAAATCTTTTGTGGTCCCACCCACTTTTTTATTTAAGGGCAAAAAAATGACGTTTTATACTTTATATTACCAACTCTTCTAAAAAGTAGATAGAAATACTTTATTATATTTTTATTTTTCTACTATATAGAAGCATCGGTTTACCCATGCTTCGTCGACAGTCGCTCTTACAAAAAAAAAAAAAAAAAACTGGACCCCACCCTCTCCAAACTCATGAAAAAAAAAAAGATGGACCCAATATTAAAAAAAAAAGAAAAAAGGCAACGTCAAAAAAAAAAAAAAAAAAACACGTGCACCCCATATACTAAAAAATCAAACAATATTCATGTAATTCCCAAAGTATTCCCGTCAAGTCAATAATAGTAAATTCATTGCCACATGCATATTAACTCATTAGTGAGAGCAAATGAAATTATTGCATAGCAAAAAACATGGACCTCATATTATTACTTTTCTTCAAAATATTTAATTGCTGTAGTTGCTATTCCGGCATGTCATTTATTTGTTATGTTTACTAAAATAAATATACTTAAAATATATATATTTAAAAAATAAGATACAATTTAATTACTTTTTTATTTTTATTCTTACTCTCATAAATGTGAAAAGAGATTAATATCAAATGAAGATCAAATAATGAATAAGGTAAATTAGTCAAATTATAATTCTAATTCACATGACAAGTAAAATGAGTTAAACTGAGAATATTTACCAAAAATTAAAAAATAGCATTTATTCGTTTAAATAGAAATTAATTTCTACTTTGTTTCGTTTCAAACATGTAAAATTAATTTAATAATTTGAATTAGAATTATCCAAATCAAAATTTGATAAAAAAATAATAAGTATTTTACACTTTTAAATTAATCGAATTAAAATTGAAAGTATCAACTGATGCTTAAATATTGCTATTATTTTATCTCAAAGAGAGGAAAATTGTTTTCTTTTAAACAAGTTTTCTCTTTTAAAAAATATTAATAAATTTTCGTAGCAAACACGAATAAAATAAAGTTTTAGATACGGAGCACAAACTACAATGTTATATTAATCATATTTTGAACATAGTATATATATATATATATATATATATATATATATATATATATATATATATATTATCACTATCTAAACAGAACTACATATACATAAATACACTATAATATGAAGTGTTGGGCCCGTGCACAGCACGGGCATAAGCCATCCAGTGAATAATAGAGATGTCGGCAAAGTACCTCTACGATAAATGAAGGAGAAACGATAGAGAAAGATAAAAAAAGATTTTAAAAAATAATAATAAAAAAAAGAAAAAGAAGCACAAAAGGAAAAATATAATAATAGAAAAAGAAAAACGAAGAAGATGAACTAACCCAGAAAAGATAAACAAAACTTAAGAGACAAAATGAATTAAGAAAGAAGGAAATGAATAATAGAGATGTCGGCAAAGTACCTCAACGATAAATGAAGGAGAAAGGATAGAGAAACATTAAAAAAAAAAAAAAAAAAAAAAGAAGCACAAAAGGACAAAAGCAATAAAGTAGCAGATATTTCATTACCATAAAAGAATACTTACCTAAGGCGCCTTTTGGAAATGATTTGAAATCAGATTTGGACATGCATTTTGAATATTTTAAGGAGTATTTTCTCTTATAGACATAAAAACTCACAAGTTGTGAAAACTATCCAAACATTCTCAATTCTTATACAATCTTACCAAATGAGCAAGTCATAGTTCATAACAAAATTAATACGCTAATTCATAACAACCGGCTCAAAATTAATACTAGAAGACCTTTCTAAAAATACAACATCAACTGATCAAATTTTAGTTCAATAAATAAAATTAAACTATATTTCTTTTTTTACAAAATTAAAAGGTTGGTAGACATAAATAAAATTTGGTGAAAGTTAATGAAATTGGTAAATGATTGATGGGGGTAATTGTTAAAAATATCTACCAACTTATGGGTCTTTTTTTACAAAATATAAACTTAAGCGTTAAATTTTATATTTAAAAAGTTGAAACCATGGTTCCAAACGTATGTCCAAACGCTGGTTTGAAACCATAGTTTCAAACCATGGGATGGCCAAACGCTGGTTTGAAACCATAGTTTCAAACCGTGGGATGGCCAAACGCCTACTAAGTAAAGGTCTCGTACACACAGGCCACAACAGAAATGTTAGGTAACTCGGGAAAATTGTTCGGCTTAATGGGCATTTCGGGTAAATAGTTTATATGGGCCAAACTTCGGTAAATACTTCGCTTTTTTGGGGCAGTTTGTGTAGCTTTTTCTAATTACAAAGGGTGTCAAATATAGCTCGAAAGTTGATGGCCCGCTCATCCCGTCCAATAAAGGGATTTTTACTTGATGTAACTTCTTGCAAGAGGTAATTATTGATAATAACTACCTTCTAATTTATTTTTATTTAGTAACTATAGTAATTTTGTAAATTACCATTCGTAGCTACACCAAAATACATAAAGTTGGAGTGGTTGAAATGGTTAATGGACGAGGTTCTCCCTCGCCCGCCCAGGTTCAAACCCAGCCAACAGCATATCTTTTCTTACATATTTTTCCTAGCATATTCTCCTTGTATTTTGAGTGTATTTTATTGTTGTTGGCTAGGTTCGAACCTGGGCAGGCAAGGGGGGAGCCTCGCCCAAATACACGCGAATACACAAAATACACATGAAATACACAGCTTTTGCTTAAATGTAAGCTACAAATTGTAATTTAAAAAATGGTAGCTACTAATGATAAGATCCTTATAGAAGATAGTTATATCTGTATGTTTGTCATAAATAAATGGGCTCCTTTGCTTCTATGTAATCTGAGAAGAACAAAAGGCCCAACATTTGTGAAGCCCAAAACCTTCTGAATATACTTGACCTGCCCATTCCTTTGACAGACCAAACCATTCACATTTTAGCCTCTTTGCATTATCTTCTTCGATGGTCTCTTTCCTTCTTCACCACTATCAATTTCTGTTCCAACACCAATAAAGAAAAAAGAAGACGACAAAATTGAACTGAAAAATAAAAAATAATTAACTTGGTAACGTAGCTTAGTGGTTGTTTTATTCTTTCCAAGTGTGTATATAATCTTCCTCAATTTTCTTTATGTGCACTAACCTTACGATTTTCTCAAAATGGAACTTGGATGAAAGATACAAGGCAGATGAATGTGACTCTGAGATTCTATGAATATTTCATTTCCTTTAATGCTACTAACATGAACATTATTCATAATCATAATTGAAGAAAAATTGCTCTGAATTAGCATGCTACTTTTTAAATCATTTAAATGTATAACTTGTGCTTCAGCAATTAATTTTGTTTTTACTAACCTTTAAGGGGTTTTTCTTAAAATTAAAAGGATATTTAAAGGAAAAATAATAACTCAACTATTCAACCAACATGTGCTAAATGAATGTAAATTACTTTTAAAACTGTACATGTGTTTGGAAATTACTGTATAATTACTGGATCGTGTAATTGTTATCCTAAAAACAAATATATATAATAGTTATAAAGACATGTTTGTTTCCCTATAACATAAGTATAATTTCAATGTCATATTTAGTTGCACAAATATAATTACATAGTTAGACATTATAGTTACATTATGAATGAACAAACTTTAATGTCTCATCTTGACTAGTTGTTAAAAGAAGTTATCCACACTAAAATCAATTTTTGTTTCTGCTAAAGTGGTAAGAATTAACAACTTGTTCAATTAACCACAAACATTATTAGTCATCAAGTCTTTTTATTCTTTTCAATTTTTTTAATATGTTGGTTTTACCTGATAAAAATTACTAATTTTTTTGTTGTCGTTGAATCCTTGGAAATATTCTGAGTCCTACATTATGGGTGCAGAGAAGTCGTACGTATTTTATCGTCTGTCAAACATTGTTTTGCGCGGGTTGTCCTTATTTTGGGGTGGTCTTTAATTTTTGCTCCTCAAAATGATGGTCTTTAATTTTTTCCTTCGCTTAAAAAGGTGGCTGAAAATACTTCGAGATTCTAGATTTGAACCCCCGCTCAGTAAAAAAAAAATAATAAAAAAAATCGTAAGACAAGACTTTGTAAAAAGTCTGCCTTATGCGGCAGACTTTGCCTTAAGGCATAACTCTCCGGCAGACTTTGCCTTAAGCATAACTAAAAGTTTGCCTTATATGGTAAAGTCTGCCGGAGAATTATGCGTTAAGGCAAAATCTGCCGCATAAGACACACTTTTTACAAAACCTTGCCTTGCGAATTTTTATTTTATTTTTATGACTAAGCCGAAGTTCAAACTCAAAACTTCAAGGTATTTTAGGCGAATGATAAAAATTAATGACTAGCCATTTGAGGGGCAAAAATTAAATACCACCCCCAAAGAAGGGAATTCGTGCAAATCTCTGTCAAATATGTGATTTTTTTTACTTGCTCCGAAAATTCCTAGAGAAAAAAAAAAAAAAAACAATCAGAAGTCAGAACAAAATATGTTTGGTAGCAAGGTCATTTTAATTATTCTTATTCTTTATTCATAAAAGGAAAATAAAGAACTTCTCATTTTCTTTAAAAACCTTGACTCCATCTTTATGTGTTCTATTTTTTTCTAGTCTTCACTCAACCATCTCTCTTAAACAAAATTAATTCTAAAATAACATTTAAAGCTTTCCAAATCTTTCTTTCTCCACGCAACGTGTATTTATAGTTCGATATTTTGGAATTTTGTTTGCCTCTCATTACAACCAAAACAAATCCCCCCTCAAAACACCTGATCTCAAAAAATGGCAGGTGAAAATGGAAACTCTAGATCCAAAATTGCACTGATCACTGGCATTACAGGCCAAGATGGTTCATATCTCACTGAACTCCTCATTAACAAAGGTTACGAAGTCCATGGGCTTATACGTAGATCTTCCAGTTTCAATACACAACGTATCAATCACATATACATTGATCCACATAACACATATAAAGCCAAAATGAAACTCCATTACGCTGATCTCTCTGACGCCAGTTCTCTTCGTCGTTGGCTCGATATTATCCTCCCTGACGAGATTTATAACTTAGCAGCTCAATCACACGTGGCAGTTTCTTTTGAGATCCCTGATTATACTGCTGACGTGGTGGCTACCGGTGCTCTCCGCCTTCTAGAGGCAGTTCGTTCGCACATCTCCGCTACAGGAAGGTGTCATGTTAAGTATTACCAGGCCGGGTCATCGGAGATGTTCGGATCTACACCGCCGCCACAATCGGAATCTACTCCCTTTCACCCGAGATCTCCTTACGCTGTTTCCAAATGCGCCGCGCATTGGTACCTACTGCATTTTAATATCAAAATAATAATATTAATTTGCATGAGTCACAGGCTTAGAGCCTGTTTGGATTGACTTGTTTTAAAAGCATTTTCGTAGTAGTGTTTGAGTAAGATAAAAAAAAGTTTTTAAACACGGGGTTAGCGGTGAAAGTGGACATTATTTCTTGGGGTAACTTATATAACTACTATTGACATGTTT
Source organism: Lycium barbarum (assembly GCF_019175385.1). NCBI lineage: Eukaryota > Viridiplantae > Streptophyta > Magnoliopsida > Solanales > Solanaceae > Lycium > Lycium barbarum. The sequence continues at coordinate 91,540,104 of NC_083348.1, forward strand.
CACCAGTAATTACCCCAATAAGACTTAAATATTGTAGTACATGTTTTACCTGACTTAATAGCTCACTACTCTCTAATTTACTGTACAGAAGAATTCTACACCTATATATAGATGTGTTAGGCTTCTTCTATGAGTTGAGAAATGAGAAAATATTGTAGCGTGCATATGATAAAAGTCAGCATGAAGAATATTTTTTTATTTTCAACTGTAATTTATAATATTTTCACCAACAGGTACACAGTGAATTACCGCGAAGCCTATGGGATATTTGCCTGCAACGGAATTCTCTTCAACCACGAATCTGCTCGTCGAGGAGAGAATTTTGTGACGAGGAAGATAACCCGGGCTGTAGGGAGGATAAAAATCGGGTTACAAAGCAAGGTGTTTTTAGGGAATTTACAGGCTTCAAGGGACTGGGGTTTTGCTGGGGACTATGTAGAAGCAATGTGGATGATGTTGCAACAAGAGAAGCCTGATGATTATGTAGTGGCTACTGAGGATTCGCATACTGTGGAGGAGTTCTTGGAAGTTGCATTTGGGTATGTGGGGTTGAACTGGAAGGAACATGTGGAGATTGATAAGAGGTATTTTAGGCCATCAGAAGTTGATAATTTGAAGGGAGATGCAAGTAAAGCCAAGAAAGTGTTGGGGTGGAAACCAAAAGTGGGATTTGAGCAATTGGTGAAGATGATGGTGGATGAAGATGTTGAGTTGGCTAAAAGAGAGAAAGTTCTTGTTGATGCTGGATTTATCGATGCCCAACAGCAGCCTTGATCACGTGTTATATGCTTTTATCAATTCATCTAGGAAAGAAAATATTTTGGCTTAGTGTGTTCTTCTTCCACTTTGTTTATTTTGATTGTTTGAATTTATCTTACCTTAGTTACGTGATAATGAAAAGTCAAATTTATGTAACAAAATCATTTGATGTGATAAGAGTGTCAAAGTTATTTTTCTCTCCTGTTTTGCCTTTTATTTCATATCCACATTTTATTATTTTCCTTATTTTTTTTTCTTTATAATCATATTAGAGATGAATCTACAATATAACGTTTGGGTACACGTGAATTTAAATTTCTATATCTACAGCTTTAACGAATTTTATTCTCTGTATTGAAAATAATGGGTTCAAATAAATCACGACTATATAATTGCATATGTCCTTGTTCTCTGTGTGTTTGGATAACATCGGTTGAAATTTGAAAAAAATAAAGACTATCTAAAGTTGAAGTTGAAAAAAAATGTTTGGAAGATTTGAAGAGAAAAAAAAAAGAGAGAGAAATTTTCTGAGTGACAATTTCACTTGAAATACTCCTCCAATTAAACCATATCTATTTCGAATATTCGATTTTTTTCCTTAAACCGAAAAGCCTGAAAATTTCGTTCTTGTCGGATTTTCTAAAAGTAGTGTATTTTTGAAGAATCCAACACGAGTGCGACATTCAAAGTAAAGAATCTGCGCAAGTTAGATTGGTACTATCCCAAAATGAAAAAAACAAATTATGATTTTTAATAATCGAACCGGACCGATAACGTCCAACCGTACTTTTGGGCACTCCAGGTTAACCCTGTCAACCGGTTCCAACCGGAACCGGACCGGGAACCGGTTAGGAAACCGGCCGGTTCCGGTTCCAAAACCGGAACCGCCTAACCGGTTTCGGTTAACCGGTTTTAAGGTCCAAACCGGAACCGGTCCGGTTTGGATTCGTTAAAATATTTTTTTTTGTTTTTTGTATTATATATATATATTATAGTATTTATTTGTATATTGTAGGTATATTTACATATGTTATACAATTTTATAATTAAAGTTTAAATATTTACTGACTAACAGCAAGTCAGCAATACAAAATAGTGCTTTTCGTACACATATATATGTATAACTTACATTACTATATATACTTATATATGTACTATATACTATATATAGGATAGCTTAATATATATATAGGTATAACTTAATATATATACTATATATACATATCTACTATATATACAATATATACTTAATATATATACTATATATATTTATATAATATATATACTTATATACTATATATACTTATATATGTGTATCACTTAATATATATAGTATATATACTATATATACTTACTTATATACTATATATACTATACTTACTTATATACTATAGTATACTTACTTACTTATATATGTGTATAACTTAATATATATAGTATATATACTATATATACTTGTATATATATACTATATACTATATATACTTACTTATATATGTTTAAGTATACTATATAACTTAAGTATATTCTTAGTATATTTTAGGTATATTCCTAACTTAATAAAAGTAAAAATATAAACACAAGTAAATAGAAGAAAGCTCAATGAGCCATATATTTTATTCATTCTTGGATAACATTTATTTGCAAGTTGTATTTTTTTTTAACTTGCAAATAATACATGAGTTATACAAAAATAGTAGAATAATAAAATCACCAATTTTGAACCATTTCGTTAATTTCCCCCACATCATATTCGGTCATGGAAATATCTTCAAAGTCTTCCATTTGGTCCGGTCCACTAGCTATCAAATCTTCAATTTCTTCCTCTTCGCCTTGCTCCGCTTCTGAGTTTTGGTTGCGTCGCTCCGATCTAATCCAATCTCGAATGCACACTAGTACTTGCAAGCTAAAGCCGGATAATGAATGTCTATGGTCTCCAATTTGCTGTCTTCCTTGGCAAAATGCGCTCTCCGAAGCCACGGTTGATACTTGAACCGTAAGGATATCTCGAGCCATTCTTGAAAATATCGGATAACTTGCCTTGTACTTCTTCCACCATGCTAAGACGTCCACCTCATCCAGTTGGCTGATATCCACATTTGGCTGCATCAAATAAAAGTTAAATTCATCAAAGTTTGCAGTAGAAGAAGATGTAGGTTGTGAATGTAAAACTTTTAAACCCGACAAGCCCTTTTTGCTACTATGAGAAGTAGTAGGGCGTGGAGCAACTGGTGTAGCACGTTCTTCCAAACTAGAATAATGAGTAAAAACTCTTCTAAACTCATCATCAATAGCGAGATCGGCTTCAGCTAAAGATGGTTGAACTCCCTCTTCAATTTCTAAAAATGTATAAATTTGACTAACCAAATTTTTAGTATAAGACACTTTTAAACAAGGATTTAAAAGGGAACCCAATATAAATAAAGTTGGGATGGGAAAAAAATACTTCTTAAATTTGATTATCATTTCAAAAATAGCCACTTGATAATCGGGTTTATATTTATACTCTTGTAAAACTCTAGCTATTTCCGCTAAGTAGGCTAAAATTCCGGTTACCGTGGGATAGAATTGTCTAGAAAAAGCAAGAGTTGCATTATAAAAAATTTCTAAGAGTTCAATACATTCTTTAACATCTTCCCAACGCCTATAAGTTAACCAATCCTCACTATCAATATTATATTTGTTGTGAACTTGTTGTATGCGAATCCTATACTCATATGCTTGTTGTAGCATAATGTAAGTGTAGTTCCACCTAGTCTCAATTTCTACTTGAATTTTCCTAGGTCTAAGGTTATTTTCCACACAAGCATTCTTAAAATCTCTAATTCTTCCCCTATTAGCATTACAAAAAAGAAACGCAACAGCATTTCTAACTTTTTGAACAGAATCATCAAAATGCATAAGACCATCTTTAACAATTAAATTTAAAATGTGACAACTACATCTTACATGAAAAATATTTCTTAGAGGAGGGTTTATTTCTCTTTTTAAAAGACCAATTGCCTTTGTATTATTAGAAGCATTATCTAAAGCAATACAAAGTGTTTTTCTATAAATGTTAAAAAATCTCATTATAGTAGACATTGAATCGGCTAAAAATTTTCCATCGTGACGACCTTTTCCTTCGTCGTATAAAAAAGCTATAATTCTTTTTTGCATAACCCAGTTGTCATCAACCCAATGACATGTAATAGCAAAGAAATCTAAATGGTTAATACTAAGACCCAAATCAGCGGTAAGACAAACATTACAATTTAAAGAATTAAATACATGACGCAAATAAAATCTATATTTTTTAAACAAATCTATAACATCGGCTCTACAAGTACTTCTAGGAATACCCTCAAATAACGGGTTATAACAACGTTGAATGTAAGTAACAAACCCTAAACCCGAGGGAAAGGAAAATGGTAAACAATCATAAGCTACCATTTTAGCTATTTCTACGCGTTCTTTTTTCTTGTCATATTTAAAATTTCTACCGGTTCGTGGGTCTATCGTCATTTGAATCCCCCCCACATTTGAACCCGTTTGCTCTCCCCAAACATCCATATGTTTGGTTCTCATATGAGCATTTAGTGTACCCGTTCCACCATCCTTACCAGTTCCTTGCTTAAAACTAAATACTTGTCCACATAGGGTACATGTAACTGATTGATTTTCCCTATCCTTAGTCATAAATTTCCAAACTTTAGCTGTTGGCCTACGAGTTCTAGGCGGTTTGTCTTGTGTATGTGATTGTGCAGGACCTGTATCTCCTATGGGATTTTCGGGGGGTTGTGTTTCATCATCATCATCATCATCTAAGTCTTCATTAAAAGTGTCGGTAAAATGTTGTTGCATTGCCTCATGACCTAAAAGTGGATTATTTCCACCAACATCAATACCTAAATTAGGTGTTTCTTCCACAAATGTTTCCTCATTAAGCGCACCCCTAACAGTACGACTACTACTACCGGCACCACGTCTTAATCTCTTTGACATTATTAAATAGAAATAATTTAAATCACAATCAAATAAATCACAAGAAAATAAATTACAACAAATTAAATTGCTAGAATTAAATTGCGAAAATTAAATTTCAAAAAATAAATTGCGTAAATTAAATTGCGTAAATTAAATTTCGAAAAATAAATTGTTAGAATTAAATTGCAAAAATTAAAGAAAGAGTTGGAACGAAGGTACCAAATTGTCGGATTAATTTCCAACAAAGCGAAGACGGCTAGAATTGCAAATCCACCAAAGCTACTTCGGATTGTTGCAAAATCACCAACTCCACCAACAATATTATAATTGCAAAATTAATAATTGAAAGTTGAAACTATAATAAGACTTTGTGGCTAATTATTGCAAAGTAACTATAATTGAGAGATTGAGATTTGAGAGAAAGATGAAGAAGAGTGAATTGAAATGAAAATGAAGAAGGGTTTATATAGGGGTGGGGGAGGGGTTAAAGTGTTAAAAAAAAAAAATTGGGGGCCAAAAATTAAGAAAATGACTGTTTGGCAACAGCCATTTTTGCAAATGGACCGTTGCCAACGGTCCGCGAGGCCTAACGGCTCTTTACTATTTTTATTTTATTTTAACCGGTTTAACCGGTCCGGTTCCGGTTAAAAAAAATTTGGAACCGGACCGGTTAACTAATATCCGGTTAACCGGTCCGGTTACCGGTTAAAACCGGTTACACGGAACCGGTTGACACGTTTACTCCAGGTACTCATATTCTTCCTTTTTTCTAAAAGACTACACGGGCCCAACACTTTAGATTATAGTGCATCTATGTGTATGTAGTTGTCTTTGAATAGTGATTATATATATATATATATATATATATATATATATATATATATATATATATATATATATTATGTTTAAAACATGAATAATATAACATTGTAGTTTGTGCTCTGTATCTAAAATTTTATTATATTAATATTTGCTACGAATACAAAATCGGCAAATTTATTAATATTTTTTAAAAGAGAAGACTTGTTTAAAAGGAAACTATTTTCCTCTCTTTGAGATAAAACAATAGCAATATTTAAGCATACTTTCAATTTTAATTCGATTAATTTAAAGGTGTAAAATACTTATTATTTTTTTATCAAATTTTGATTTGGATAATTCTAATTCAAATTGTTAAATTAATTTTACATGTTTAAAATGAAACAAAGTAGAAATTGATTTTCTATTTAAACGAAGAAATACTATTTTTTAATTTTTGGTAAATATTCTCGGTTTAGCTCATTTTACTTGTCATGTTGTCTTTTGCATTAAATTCTATCTTATTTTAAAATATAAATATTTTAAGTATATTTATTTTAGTGAACATAACAATTTGATTTGTCAATATGGGATACTATGTTCAAAACACGATTAATATAACATTGTAGTTTGTGCTCCGTATTTAAAACTTTATTATATTAGTGTTTGCTACGAATACGCAAAGTGTTTAATATGGGGCCCACATTTTTTTTAACATTGTTTGTTTTTTAAATATGAGATTCATTTTTTTTTTCAATATTGCTTGATTTTGTTAATATGGGTCTACTTTTTTTTTTCCGTGAGTTTGGGTGTGGTGGGTTCCACTTTTTTTTTTTTTAATTACTCGATGATGTTTAATATGGGGCCCACAATTTGGGATTCACTTTTTATTTTTATTTTTTATATATATTGCTTGATTTTGTCAATATGCGATATTATGTTCAAAACACGATTAATATAACATTGTAGTTTGTGCTCCGTATTTAAAATTTTATTATATTAGTGTTTGCTACGAATACGCACGGTGTTTAATATGGGGCCCACAATTTCTTTTTCTTTTTTTAATATTGCTTGATTTTGTTAATATGGGGTTCACTTTTTTTTTCCCGTGAGTTTGGATGTGGTGGGTTCCACTTTTTTTTTTTTTTTTTTTAATACTGGATGGTGTTTAATATGGGGCCCACATTTTTTAAATATTAGTTGTTGTTTAATATATATGGGGCCCATAAATTTTTTTTTACAATTTTTTTTAATGGGCGTGTTTAATATGGGGCCCAATTTTTTTTTTTTTTAAATATACTATGTTCAAAACACGATTGATATAACATTGTAATTTGTGCTCCGTATCTAAAACTTTATTATATTAGTGTTTGCTAAGAATACAAAGTCTGCACTTTTTTTTTGACATTGTTTATTTTTTTAATATGAGATTCATTTTTTTATATATATATTGCTTGATTTTTTCAATATGGGATACTATGTTCAAAACACGATTAATATAACATTGTAGTTTGTGCTCCGTATTTAAAACTTTATTATATTAGTGTTTGCTACAAATACGCATGGTGTTTAATATGGGACTCACATTTTTTTGAACATTGTTTGTTTTTTAAATATGGGATTCACTTTTTTTTTTCAATATTGCTTGATTTTGTTAATATGGAGTCCACTTTTTTTTCCCGTGAGTTTGGATGTGGTGGGTTCCACTTTTTTTTTTTTTTTTAATAATGGATGGTGTTTAATATGGGGCCCACAATTTGGGATTCATTTTTTTTTTTTTTATATATATTGCTTGATTTTGTCAATATGAGATACTATGTTCAAAACACGATTAATATAACATTGTAGTTTGTGCTCCGTATTTAAAACTTTATTATATTAGTGTTTGCTACGAATACGCACGGTGTTTAATATGGGGCCCACAATTTATTTTTTTAACATTGTTTGTTTTTTTAATATGGGATTCACTTTTTTTTTTTTTTTAATATTACTTGATTTTGTTAATATAGGGTTCACTTTTTTTTTCCCGTGAGTTTGGATGTGGTGGGTTCCACTTTTTTTTTATTTTTTATTTTTTATTACTGGATGGTGTTTAATATGGGGCCCACATTTTTTTAATATTAGCTGTTGTGTAATATATATGGGGCCCACAATTTTTTTTATGGTCCTGTTTAATATGGGGCCCAATTTTTATTTTTTTTATATATACTATGTTCAAAACATGATTGATATAACATTGTAATTTATGCTCCGTATCTAAAACTTTATTATATTAGTGTTTGTTAAGAATACAAAGTCTGTTATTTTTTTTTATATATTACTTGATTTTGTCAATATGGGATACTATGTTCAAAACACGATTAATATAACATTGTAGTTTGTGCTCCGTATTTAAAACTTTATTATATTAGTATTTGCTACAAATACGCATGGTGTTTAATATGGGGCCCACATTTTTTTTTAACATTGTTTGTTTTTTAAATATGGGATTCACTTTTTTTTTCAATATTGCTTGATTTTGTTAATATGGGGTTCACTTTTTTTTTTCGTGAATTTGGATGTGGTGGGTTCCACTTTTTTTCTTTTATTTTTAATACTGGATGGTGTTTAATATGGGACCCACAATTTTTTTTATTTTTTTTCACAATATTTTTTATGAACCTGTTTAATATGGGACCAAATTTTTTTTTTTTTAGGAGGGTCCACAACGGACGACGAAAAAGGAGCACCAACCGGTGCTTCTTAATAGTAGTAAAGTAAAGTAATGTTATCTTCCGTTCTTTCACGGAATTTTAGACAACTTTCCAGCTTTTTTATTTTTTTGATTACTTCTCTTAAATATTTAATAAACATGCATGGGTATACTTTAGATCTTGTACTTTTTATATATATATATATATATATATATATATATATATATATATATATATAATCAGTTCTCTTTAATCAGCATTCATATTTATCTTTTTTCTGAATTTTTCCATTTTTTTCCCGTTTTCAACACTTAAATTAAATAAAAAAAAGTCGTTTGTTTATCCTAATAAACGCATTGCAACAGGTTCCTTTTGGCAAGACACGCAGAAGCTAAACAGCGCACCGGTTCAAATCAACACCTTCGCCAATGCCTATAACACTTCTCTTTGAAAATTCTTCAGTCGATTCATAGCGCCAGAAATTAATGAATAGAAAAATTCTGCTCATCGGCCGCGTTGTCCCAAACCAAAATTTGAAGGCTTTCAATTGAGGAAGCCAAGTTTACCGTATGCGACAAATATACAAATGTCTAATCTCCCTCTTTTATGTTTGCTTACCACTAACAACTCCCTAGAATTTTGTTCAATCAAATCATGCCAAAGTCACGTATATATATATGCCATATACTGCTGCTCTGAACTTTTTCCCATATATAGTTACAGCTTTCTAACATTTTTGTGCCATTTTTTGTTCTCCTAGGTAGATTATTATGATTATATACTTTAAAAATATTTTAGGCCCATTACTACAGGTTCATTGCTTTCAAGTTTGAATAGTGCCTTTATGTGAATTCTTCTTCTTTCACATCATTCTCATTTGAAACGTACGTATGTCAATTCATATCATTGTCTCAGTTGTTTATATGCATGCTTAATATGAACTTCAAACTTATTTTTCACCAATCACGTAAATTGAATATTGGTAACCTTCTTCATTTGTATTCTTTAGCAGTTTACATTGTGTATTATTAATTTTGTGTACAAAAGAATAGCAGTAGTACTTACGTAATGTATAGTAATGGAAAGCGCACAGCGCACCAAAAGCCTGCAAGTTGTTCCTGTTCTTTTGCGAGATTCAATACACTGAGATTCGGAAATGTCTAACATTGAACTTTTTAAGACGACTTCATGAGAATCCTATTTGAGTCCAATTTATGCTTTTTGAATGAATTTTGGTGCAAAGCAGGAGAAATCTCGACTCTTACTTGGACATTCTTCAAGCTTTTCTTTCACTTGTTTCCCCATTTATTTTTTCCGTCTCGCTTATGGTATGAATCATAAGAAATAGGCTGCTAAAGTTTTGCTCTGGGAAATTTTTTTTACAAGCTTTGCTTCAACCACAAGGGATTTCTGGACAAATGGGTAGGAGCAATGCTCCAACTTAAATAAGGTAGATGCCTTTAATTTCTAATGCTCCAAACTTTTAATTTGGCTATTTCCTATGTGATTGTCCGGGTGTGACAGTAGTTTTCAAGTGATAAGATTTAGGAGTTAAGGTATGTGTTTTGTTGATATATTGAACAGACAGAGAAGCTAATGACCTTCGGATGTATTCATTTACTAACCATGCATAACTCCAAAAGTTTTCCTTATGTAATTGCAATGTGTATATTAATTTTCATTTCTTATATTTGGGTACAAGTTGATTGATAGATGGGGACTTCTTTTCCTGCTACATTTATAATGCATGTGTTTATGGTGATTTTGTTCGGATGCAGCCTCCCAACCTTTCAAGGTAGGGTAAGGTCTCCATACACTTTACCCTCCTCAGACCCTATATTGTTAGATTTCACTGGATATGTTGTTGTGTTTATGGTGATTTCCAGAATATATGATATAATTTGGGCAAGAACAAAAGGGGCTGAAAGTTGTGCATCTGAATATTTTTTTAGATCATATAATTCTTTTTTTGTATATAAATTTTGTTATAAGAAATAGATAGAGCATGGAGCCAACCTGTCCAAAGAGCAGGACTTTTTGAGTCTATGATTGTGAATTTTGCTCCTTTTAATTTCATACCATTTTGACTCTGATAATAATAATAATATCATTATCTTATTAAGAAAAAAGCATTGAGCCAACAAATCCCCAATGCTTTGACTGTACGGTATAATAATGCTTTGAATTCTTTTGCTCACCTATCTTTATTATGCCTTTGAATGTCGTCAGTCGCCTACTTTGTTACCTAAAAGTTTAGAGAGGAAGAAAGAAATGGGGATTTGAAATTTTATAAAATAAAAGAGGTAGCGAATTAAGAAAGAAAAACATTTAAATAGAGGAAAAAGATACATTTTCACATGTATATGTTGTACAAATGGGTCAAGTGTCTCTAGAAGACAAAATTCTCGAGTGATAAACTAGAGAGAAATATAAAATGAAGTTTTCAATAAAATGGATGAAAACTTGAAATCTAATATATTTGGATTTAAAGACAAATGTTTTCACAAGGATTTCACTTTTCACTATTTTTAATATTCAAATATCAGAAAAAAGACAGGCTAATGAGATCAATCTTTACCGCGCGAAGCGCGGATAAATTATCTAAGTAACAATATAATATTAATACTTTATATTAATGTATTAAATCTGTAGAGCCGTATTCAGATTTGGGAGCGTGTTTGATATAGTTTCACTACATTCACGTTTTAGTGTATAATTTCTATATTATTTGTTAGACCAAATAAATCGTGAATTCTGCCGGCTATTTGGGTAATGATCCTTTTTTTAAAACGCTGTCCTTTTACTGGTACAACTCTTCTCTAAATAAATTTTATTGACATTGAATGAGATGAAGAAAACTTTATGCTATATTTTGGGTCTTCTGGCCTTCCATGTTTACCTATTTCATACGAAATTGGTTCAGAAATCATGTTACTTTAAACATACTGCAAGACTTAAACTCACCATACTAATCAACTTAAAACTCATTAATCTTCCTATTACAATTAGATTCCAAATCCACACAATTTCTTCATCGAATGTGCAGATACATCAGCTATTACTCATAATCAAAGTTTAAAAAGGGACAAACGAAGATGGTTGAAGGAAGAAAAAAAACCTAATTGGTTGTTTTCTACTTATCAAGTGAAAGCAAAAATTGATTTTATGAACGTGCTTCAAATGCAATCGATTCCCGACTCTGATTCATTTGCAGTGTATTCCCCTGCTGTGTTAAAGCTACACAAGATGGACCATGAGTTATAACACGAACAAGTCTTCTGATAGTAGTATATCTTTTTCTAAACAAAACCTTTTCAATCAGGTGAAGAAAAACTATGTACCGTTCTCCTATCCCTTGCTTCAAAACATTTTTCATGTCTAAATCATCTTTTACTACAATGTAGTGTTATTTTTGGCTATCACTGTTACCTGTGGGATGAGCTACGACAAATTGTTTAAGAGATGTATTAGTTTAAGCATATTTACAAGGCAAAACGAGAATCAACACACTAATCTATTTAAACTTCTTTCACCGCCAATTTCAATTCTCAAATCCACACAACTCCTGAATGTCCATATGAAGGAGATATCTCAAAATTAAGAAGAAAAATAAAAATAAAAACTAAAAATTAAATAAAGCATCAACACTATGACTCTCCGACATTTCAAGTGCCAATGAATGAGCAGTCAATACTAGCTGAGAAGTCGATCCACATGCTTCCTATGCAATTAATTTCCTGACTATGCTTCCTGTGCAACAAATTTCCAAGTGTGTTTGAAACCTTGACCAGTTGGACAGAAGATAAACTACGGGTCATGATGCTCAAACAGGTTATGTACACTGGGGATAGATATGTTATAAGTTCCGATCCAGCCTCTGCACTATTGCTTCTCATCTGCTTCAGCTTGCACAATATGTATGCTACTGCTATTGCTTCCTGTATCAGAGGAAGCTGCTGTAAATGGTTTGATAGATGATCGAAGCGATTCTGGTCCCTCTGCAGAAATCCTCTTGCACAATGCATCACAATTACTGATTACCTCCGTCAACCTCCCTTTTAACACCCCAAGTTCAACTTGCAAACCATGTACTGCGTGCAATTCAAACATTGAGTTAAGAAAACAGCATTCGCTCGCTAGATTTTTGAATATTGTGAATCAGATAGCATATGGACAAACATTTAACTTAATCCTAAAGCTCCACCCTATAGAAACCCTAGTGATTCCCTGGGGCATTTCTTTTCTCATCTGCTTCCGGAAATTGGCAATAATAATACCTTCTGATAGATGCTGTGAAGTTGTTTTCATTGCAGAAACAGAGTAATTGAAACGTTGAAGAAGCTTAACAGCCAATGCATCTGCAACTTCTATTTTGTTTTCTATTTCTTCCTGCAGCAATTATCCAAGGAATCTACTTAAAAAAGATATCCGAGCTGTTCTTCTCACATGAAGAAGAACCACAACAAACAACAAAAGCTTGTAAGCATGATGAAGAGCTTCAACATGCTAGCGTAGGTAGGCTGACACCTTGGACATAGGACTTAATGTGATGAAGAGAGCTTCTAAAATCCTAGTGTCGAAAAAAACACCACCACATGGATGGTAACATTAAATTCTCGTCATAAGGAAGCACTTTATAAATGGTATACAGCCATCTGTGTACAAGCCTTACTACAGGAGGTGGCAAGACAATTCCCGACCAAGGTACAATGGAAAAAATAATGATGTAGCTATAACCAAACACAAGAATAAACCTTGCATTATCTATTCCCACATTTTGAAAGCTCAGTCTGATGATGATTGATGTGCACTTGTTGATTCAAAAGGATACTGTCTACCACTGACCTAGAGGGCATTTAATTTTAGCAACCAACTTTGGGAATTTATGTATGCCTGAAAAGTTGGGGAATATCTATTAATCAGATAGTCCTCCCCCCATCTGACTTTTGTAGGGGTAAGGTCTGCATACACTCTACCCTCCCCAGACCAGACCCCACTTGTCGGATTACACTGGGTATGTTGTTGTAGATAGCCCCCCCCCCCCCCCTCCCCCCCCCCAAAAAAAAAAAACACTTCTGTGTGTGTTTGTTAATAAGAAATGACTCACAAGTGACCGAGTATTTTTTGAGAATGGTATCATGTCTCACAGGCGACCGTGTTTTGATACTAGTAAATGCATTAAGAATAGAATGTGTTGTGTAATTACATAGTCTAACTCAAACTGATACAAAGGTACATTTCAACCTGTTCTAGATCCACTTTTAAATGGATGCAACCACTGCCACAATGGAAAATGGCTACTGAAGCATTAAGTGACCAGAAGCACATGATAATAGTTGAGCAAACCTGTCTTTTACAGATCTTCTGGGCCTTCTCCTCTTGCCACTGGCGATATACAGAGAAGAGCTCAAGTAGAACTTTTGGATCTACGCAACCTACAACAACAAAGAAAGGAATATCAATATTTCACCAGCAGGATAAGAGAAAAGATCATACTTTTTCCTGATGACAATTGTTTATCAGAAAAAAAAAAATAGAGTGCAACAGGGATTGGAGAAAGTGATGGTCAATGCTACCACTGGCAATGAATTTTTTGAATTATTTTATTTAAAACTTTTTTGGTATCTCTTTAGGAGAGGACGACCCCTATTTCTCCTGATAAGTTAAATGTACTCACCCTTATGGGTGTGATTACTAAATAACAAAGTAAATGGTTAGCTGTGTGGCTTTACACACTACAAACAAGTTGAGTCACTCAGATTTGCTTAAAGGTGGATCAGACTCATTGAGAAGGAGCTAGTTCGATCAAAACATACGTATATCTAATCTCATCCACGATCTCCAAAATTTGCAGCGGTCTTTGTTGGAGCTGATTCGATCAAAACATACATATATCTAATTTCACTCACGATCTCCAAAGTTTTACGCTGATCACCAAATATCCTTCAAATTCATTGATGAATAAGTTTTTGTTGCAATGTTAAGTCTGGCAAACATCTAAACAGACATTTAATCATGTGTGCTAGACCAGATCTAAAGAACATTCAATTGTTGCGCGATTACGATTCAAGGGAAGCTTCTGTTGTAAGTCATTGGTTATATTTGACACTAAGGGGAAAGCATGGATTCTCCACTTACCATCTTTGAAGCTCCTATGCATGTCTCCATCAAGGACTTCCACTACCATATTCAGGTGCACCGTCTGATGTTGGTGTGCTACAGGTTGTATGATTAGGTTATTTAGCCAGTCAATTTGAGAATTAGTACAGGTTTCTCATAAGAAAAGGTTCTGAAGCAGCAGCCAAGTGAGCTCTAAGCTGCTTAGCAATTTTCCATCTCTTGAATCAGTTCATTGACCCGTGTCTTCAGTACCTCTTCATTTCCTAGTTAAACCACAACCCATTTTCCGGTTTGTTTTTCTTAAGTTCAATTAAGACAAATCACTATCATGGATTGATGCAGAAGACGCCTAGTTCAGGTTTTAGGCACATTCTAACTATTTGCACAAAAAATCATAGTCCATTAGTGTAGATTTGAAACTCTAGGGAAATGGTTATCATTAGAATCATCATAACTCCACCTATGCTCAGAGAGCATAATTGATCCCAACCCCGTACAAAGGAGAACACAGCAACTAGTTGATGGCCAGTGTAAAAATAGTTGAATTTATAATGCATCCTCATATTAATTCGATCAGTCGTGGTCTTCTAGGCACATGCTACATAGGCGCAGGGGCGAGCTTTAATTTGACCAAGAAGTTCCATCATGTTGCCTCCTGGGTGTGAGAGCGCATAACCAAGGGTTCTCACACCATGGATGAATTGATTAAGGCATTTACAACATACACTGGCACCTGGATGTGGTGTTAGAAAGGAAAGAGGCCCAGCTTCTCCCTGGATGGATGAGGTAAAAAAGATAGCCAAAAAAGTCTGATACGATAGGTAATTAGGACATGGGTCGTTTACAACAAAGTCAACAGAACTAGTGAGAACGTTTGTTGATATACTTTGTCTACAAGACACTAAGTGGACAGAGTCAAATACTAGACAGATTGGCAATATATAGGAATGGATGTGGTTAAGTGGTCCCCTACACTACTCTTGAGGCGAATTGGGGACATCATTATCTCATTAGGATAGTGTGGGAAAAGAGAAAATCAGCATTATTTAGTGCCTATGCTCCGCAAATAGAAATAAACAAGGAAAATGACACTAAATCTTAGGAAGATACAGATACTTTTCTCCAAGGAATTCTAATTCTACATGAAAAATAGAGAATAATCAAAGATCTAAATCAACATGTGGGAAATATGGTGTTAGTTCGATTGGGTACATGGGGACGAGAGAAATTCTATTTTACAGAATGTCAAGGCTTATGATTTAATTTTAGTTAACACCTAACTAAAAAGGGGAATCATATTTGATGACGTTTAAGCATGGAACTAACTATACAAAATGAAAGCCAAAGATAAAGACCTCAAGGGTATACCAGGAGGCCTTAACCAGCCAACTAGATTGTGGTCTTGGATATGACGTGAAAAAGTGGAATGATGAAGGAGAATAGTTACATCAACCATGGTGAACAATTAAAGACACAACTCAAAGTATTTATAGACAAGTTGTTGAAAGGCCACATGTAAAGATTGCAAGATTATACCACGAGAAACCTTAACTACTCAACATAGACTGTGGACCTGGATATGAAGGGTAACTGTGGAAGCATAGACTTAGAAGCTGAAGCACATATCTTGTAGGCAAAGGACAAGTGGCTTAAGAAAGTAGCGGGTAAACTTCTAGGTGTGTCTAAAAGCTTAGCACCCTAACCAAAAGAGTCATAGTAGTGAAATGAGGACTCGTGCCAAAAGTAAAGGACGCAGGAAGACAAAGAACTATGTAAGTTAGCATGACTAAGAGAGGAGGGATAAAACTTGAACCAAATTAAATGTATTAGAGACAATCTTCAACAAGTCTTGACAAGGGATAGTGAGATTAAAGAGGTATGAGGATGTTATTTCGATCAATTGCCTAAAAACAAATCGCAAGGGTACCTTAAATTTGTTGCAAGCTGAAACCTTATCTAGACTCATAAATTAGGTATAGTAAAGTAAAGGATTCCATGAAAAACATAAGATTGGAGAAGCAGGTGGTCCAAATGGTATCCCAACACAAGTTTGTAAATGCCTTGAAGAAGTTGGAGTAATACGGCTAACCAAGTTACTAAACGTTACATTAAATAAAGAGTACCTTAATTCGATATAGGATATATTAAAAGATGTGGATTATTGTGGTGTTAAACTTAGTAGTCAATACCATGAAATATTGGAAGAGCGCTATAAAGCATAAACATAGAGACATTAAAAGGGTGACAAAGGATCCATAAGTTTGGATGTATGCTAAAAATGTAATTTGAAGGATGAAATTTAACTGACTCTCTCTACTTACTTTTTCCTTTTGTAAAAAGCTTGATATATTCTCTTGATTTACTGTCCATTTGAGGAACTTTAAAGTAGTTTCTATGTCCAAGTAACACTACCACAGTCCACTTGCATCACAATGTTTCAAATATTTAACAGGCACGCACACACACATATTCTCAAAACTTGCAATTGACACCAAAATGGAAATTACCTTTATTCGAAGAGGACGATGATTTTCTCACCAGAATATCAGTCAGGCTAGTCTCAGCTGGTGGCGATTTTAGTATTGGAGCAGCCTAGTCATACAATAAATGATGGCTTAAATCTTAATAGCTATGAAACGAAAACAAAAATTGTGAAGTTAGAGAAAGTAAAACTTACAATTTGGAGAGATTTTAGCGTCTCCAAAATAGGATCAACGCCTTCTACACGCTCAGAAACTGTGGTGATCTCATCAATTGGCCTCTTCAGTCATAAGAAAAATTTAAAATTATAAAGGGAGAACAATTTGAACTGAGATTCACAAGAAAATGTTGGTAAGTGGAAGAAATACATGTGAGGAGGTGGAGAGAACTGATTCGGATGCACCCATTGATAGGGTACAGCAGCTACGTACAACACCGATTTAAACGAACAGCAAATCGGAATTTTTTTTTAACGGTTAAAACTTCACCGGTAACAACTGTGTGCCGAGATGGGGTCAAAATGCTCGATTTGGTTCCTGCAGGTAACCGAATGATGCCACATAGCCCATAGCTGAAAACTCCAGAGATAATAATAGTAAAATGTTCTCTCTTTCTTCTTTTTCCCTAAAAAAAGCAATTTTATCTATTTTTCGTATAAAATGCCTCTGCCATTTTTTTCTTCATTTATTATGTGAAGAAATTACTACTATCAATATCAATATTATTTATTCATAAACTATTAATAAGAGGCGTGCCAAATGGATTTTTTTTATTTATAGGTTATTTTCATAAGTTGGGTGATAATTAAAAAAAATTGAACCCTGTAGTTCTTAATTGATATTGTTAATTTCTGATTACAAGCTGACAATGTGGACGAAATTAGGATGTTTCGGCATGACAATCACAAAGTTGGGTGTCAAACATGCAACTATCTGTTAGAAGTTAGAATTGTTAACTAAAGCTTTTTGATTGATAGCCTGTTTGGGTGGGCTTTAAAAAATAAGTTGGGACTACCCATTTTTTTTTTTTGCTTATAAGTTGTTTTCAGCTTATGAGCTGCTTTAGATAAGTTAAGCCAAACGAGCCCAATTATTTTATAGGCTTATTTTAAGCACAAAATGGCTTATAAGCTGACCAGCCAAACACTCAAAAAAACTGAAAACATCTTATATCATCAACTTATAAGCCAATCCAAACGGGCTCTGAGTCATAATATACTTCCAGAAATTACCTTTCTACTGCTGACTGACTGGGTATTATGTTTGATCAAGACACTTCACTTAATAATGCTTTTCTCACCATCCACTCCAGATGCAGAGACACAAACTCATAAATTTTCTAAATTGTGTTGGGAGAGGGTGTAAGAGGAGGATTTGTAGACCTCGCTAGAGTGAGATTTCTATTGTTCATCCGTTGATTTTCTATAGATGAAGCAATAACTGAGGTTTGTTATGGTAGTATGTAACTTCGCCTAATTTAGCTGCAAACGTGCATGGTAATGTGAGGAAACAAATGATACACACTTCTGTCTCATTTCCTCCATCAATGAAATTGCTATTTTCGCTGTTCAGGCAAAGCTACTTGTCACCCAAATCACCATATTCATTAAACGTATTTTGACGAAAGCAAATTACAATACATGATATGTGGCCGTTCTGATAAGATGAATTGGAACTCTGAGACACAGACAGAGCTCAAAAAATGTGAATGAATAGCTATTAGCGGTATATCTCCTGCACAGTATTAAAGTGCACTTTCTTTCATCCACAACACACTTTCCCGACAATGCCCTCTCTATATTGTGAGGTCCCAATCCAATGTGCACATCTAAGCTATTTCAATGTGCTGTAGCGGTTTGTGCCATGTTTAGCCCAATGATCTTTCAGGTCAAGTGGACTAGACAGGTCATAACCTTGAGCAGCAAGACGATTAAGCAATTTACTGAAGGCACCGCCACTCATCTTACGGCCACCCACCCGGGAATAGCGTTTGTTTGATATTTGAGGTAATGGGTACATAGATATGGTAGTTGTACAGCAGGCTGACTGCCACCCACCATGACCCCATTTATAGCATGGCTGTGGAGTCCCAGTACAGGAGCAAACTGGCACTGGCATGGCAGACTCATCAAAATTGATTTGGTTCAACCCCAAATTATCTTTCCATGATGTGAGCTGTGTATCTCCTTCCTTATCACTATCCATCTCTTGCAGATTTATCCAATCATCCGATGTTGTAGCAATGACCTGCATATTTAAACTTTCTGCGCCAGTTTTACCCACTCTTGGTATCTTGGCTTGCTTATTGTGTCTGCTCTCTTTAGGTCGCCTGACCTTTTTAGGAATCTTTGCTTCAGAAGTATCTGTGTCTTTCAAGTAGCCAGCTGCGGGATCTCCCCTAGAACCATGAGCAGCTTCAGCTAAGGTTCTATGCATTTGCTGTTGGTTATAAACGTGCTTTGCACCACTTTCAGTTCCATTTCCTGGTGAATCCGGAGCCATGTTGTTGTCATTTGTAGAGCTGTCCTGCAATCGAAGAGCAGCAACGGCATCGTCCCTTTCTTGAATCAAAGCATTACGCTCTGCAAGTGCTGCATCTCTCTGAAGCATTGCCATGTCTCGCTCTGCAAAAGCCCTCTTTCTCTCCTCTAGTGCCATATTCCGTTCACGGATGGCAGCATCCCTCTCGGCCATGATGGCCATGTAAGTCTTTATAGTAAAGTTATTGTGGTCCTTTATTAAAAGAAAGAATCATTAAGCACATGGAAAATCAAATCAATTAAAGATTAATGCAGTAGCCTGTTCAAGAAAAATTATTTTAGTTGCCAGTTAAGCTACAGCACGATGAGCCATGAGTAGGTTCTACTAGTTATCTGTTTGGTGATTATCCAGAATAGGTTCAGTCAGGTTGATTAATTTGCAGTGGTCAGTGAAACCCAGTCAAAGAGATTCCAAATCAATAACTGATAATCACTGCTAAAATATACTAAATTTAAAGTTCTTTAAACAAAGGTACTTGTAGATTCTTTTGTTTTTGATGAAAAACAAGCCACCTTTACAAAACATGATTCTTCTAATAGAGAAAAATAAAAAATCCAAATATATAAGTACAGTGTCATACCATCATTAAGGGGGAAAGCAAATGCTAGAAACCCATCTTGAATGTGGCCGTTTCTGCAGAAATACAAAAAGAAATACTGTGTAATGATCACAAAGCAATCAAAGTTATAGATGAATGAATGCTGCACATCATTCACAAACCCAAAATTTATTGATTTCAAGCTTTCCCAGAGACAGGAACTTTATCTTATCTCCATCTATTCTGTCTAATATTACTCATGATTAAATCAGTGCATATGCCAAGAAAAAGGACGCAAATGCAGGTTTCCACACAAAAAGCAATTTCTTTCTTTTACCATCTGTGACTTCATTAAGAAGTACTGACAAACTCAGGTCAATTTTTTTAACAAAGACGTGCACTTGTAATGTTAAGTTTCTATCCACTTTATCTATTTAATGTTACTTGCTATTAACTTTAGTTCCCAACTCTGTAGGCGACTTAGCTAGGGATAGAACGAAATGAAAACAAAAGATCCATTCAAATTGAGATTAACTTAGTTATTAGTGTACGGCTAAGTGTTGAAATTTCCAGAATTCATAATTTGCCTTAAGAAGGCAAATTATTATTTTTAACCGAGAAATCCCCGAGACGGTGAAGGACCAATGGCACACAGATTGAAACTCGATATATAGTGGGCTCACACCACTACCCTTTTTTTGCTACAATAGAAGGGCTCACCCCTCTACCCTTCTCCACATAAATACCAAGCTTTTGTTTGTGGCAGGTTCGAACCCCCAAGGGTAAATAATATATTATCAGAATGAAATAGACTTGAGTGGAATGGATATAGAGTATTCATATATTTGAGGTTAACACAAGTTGATTGAGTTATAGAGTATTCATATATTTGAGGTTAACACTAGTTGATTGAGTTTTATGCAAAGAAACCAAGGAAGCAAACACAGGTTTCCCAACCCAAAGCTAGTTTTCTCTCTTTTTACATCTCTTACTAGGTAAGAAGGACATACAGAACTCGCATGCTTTTCTAGTATGATAATATCACTCACAGATTATTACTAAGGGGAAAATGAAGTTACCTGTTGTACATATAATACGTAATAAGCAATTATTCCTCATTCAACAAAGCTGAGTTTAGCTACATTATCCTCTATAGCCAACAACAGTAATAACAACTATACCTCAATAAAAAACAAATTGCAGCTAGTTACGAGAAATTCCTATATCTCCTCCTACTGCTCTCACAATTGTGATGACTCCCCTATACATATCATATTTGGCATGATCTGGTAAGAATCCTTTAATTGTCCAACACCACCAACACATCCAGTAACAGACTTTTCCTGACACTTCATTATATGATATTTCTAGGTCAATGGTCAAAAGCGGTATAGGCTGTGAATCGAATCTCTCTGTCCTCTAACCGAATTAGCGCATCTTCCTTTCTCTTTGTTGAATATTGGAACTCCACTCCAGTGAAGCAAGACTGAATCCAGAGAGTTCGATCCATATACTCAATTATCAGGTCAAGATCATTCTTCCTCTCTTATTAATTTTCATCAACCTCCTTAGCAAAAATATAGCATATGTTGTAGATGTACCAAGCATAAACAAAATTAGTTCTCTGACACCCTTGTGAAGTCCCTAATAAGTCTATATTCTATCACTCTTTCCCAAAATTCTATCATAGGACAGATATGTTGAATAATCTATGACCACTCCAGTTTATTAGGTACTGAATCATTCCAATACAACTTAGCTTAAAAATAATTCAATTTAAGTGTGAGATATCAAGTAATTCATGGTAGAAATTGTAAGTACGGTAAGAATGACACCAATAAGTATACCTTAATCCCAACTGGTCTGGATTACCTATATGAATCCCCTTTCTTTCAATTGTGTTCTGTCCTTATTAAATTCGCATTGATTGACATTATAGGTCGCCCTAGACACATTTTCTCTACTTAATTTTAGGTCTACCACATCATTGTTTAGCAATGCTAATTCTCATACTATCACACCTTTAGATGTGTCCATAAAGGTCTACATAGAACATGGTCAAATCTATCTTAGGTGACTTTCTCTTATTACATCCTCTACGTGTACTACTTGCACCCTCACATATGGAACTTGTCCAACATCTCATGATTACACATCCATCTTACAATTTTGTGACACTCATGTTTTAGATATGTTCAGCCATCAGGGTCAATATTCACTTCCATATAACGTCATCGTTCCCGACAATCTATAGAACTTGTCTTTTGCTTTAAGCATCTTTTTACTGCATAGTTCCCCCTATATCATTCCTTCATTCTATCAACTTTAATTGTATGTGTTTCATTTTCATTTATTACATCATTCTCCTGAAGACTGAGCCTAAGTATCTGAGTTCTAGAATAAAGCAAAGCAAAGCCTAGCCTCTACTATACAAGAGCACGATTTAGCAAACACTTTCAACAAGCAGTGGGAGGGAAGCAATATAGCAAGAGAATAAATTAGCTCATTGAAGGGGAGCATTGGCGTAACTGGTAAAGTTGCTGCCATGTGACCAGGAGGTGACGGGTTCGAGCCGTGGAAACAGCCTCTTGCAGAAATGCAAGGTAAGGCTGCGTACAATAGACCCTTGTGGTCCGGCCCTTCCCCGGACCCCGCGCATAGCGGGAGCTTAGTGCACCGGGCCGCCCTTTTTTAACCAAGAAACTTCACTGTATCACTATATGTAAAAAGCGTAAATCTAATCAAATCAATAAACACAGCCACTTGACAGCTCAAACAAGCTAATCCTTGAGGTCAACCACACCCCTTCAACCTCTTAAATCCACATTTCAGAAAAATAACTGTTTCTAACTGATGTACAACAAGCTAAAAAACAAAAAAAAAACATAGATCAAACGAAATACACAAAATAAGATCGAAAGACAGAGCAAATAAGTAACAAAAATGCAGTTTAATTAGCTAGGAAATAGAAGAGATCAAACAATCGAAACATGAAATTCGAAACGCCTTTGGAACTAAAGCTTACCAGAGGGAGAGGGGAGAAACGAGCTTAGCGAGAAGAAAATTGATTACAAGCGATGCAGAGCTCAGAGATTCGATCCCAAAAGCTTCTTTCTCTTGTCTTTTTATCTCTTTCTTTTTTCTTTTCCTTTTTTTTTTTTTTTTCTCTTCTTTTTTTTCCTTCTTTCCGATTTGTCCAGCTGATAGATTCAGAGAAGATGCTTATGCACTGTCCAATCTTAAAATTAGTGCCAAAACGGTGTCGTCTTTTAGATTGTGATGACTAAACACGGCGTTTCGGCATTTGACTCCTTGGGTGCATCACCGATCATGTTCCATTATGAGCTTGCGTCATTTATACTAGAGTTACGGTATGGTCCCCAAAAATAAATTATTTGCGACAGCTTACCCACCTAACTATTTTATCATGCACTAAGCCGTTGATTTTTTTTTTCTTTTTCTATATGGATATCAACAATTGACTGGCACTTGACCAGGGGAAAATTATGATGTCGAGCATTTTAAAGGTTGTCTTGCTTAGTGCGGGTTATCTCTTTTGTGTAGTTTGTGAGCTATTACACAGGAGCTGGATTTATCCTGTGCACACCCGAACAATAGCGACTGCAGGTTCCCATATCATTAAAAAAATATATATATATCCATCCAACCAATGACTATCTACATTAATTAGTATAAGGCCTATTACAATCAGGGTAAATATGAGGTTCTACAATTTATTATAGCATGAGTGAATAGTTTGCCACGAATTGTCCTCTTTTTCCCTCTTATTGTGATTTTTCTTGTTAATATTGAAGGTACTTAATCTAAATGGCATAATTGTCTTATCACTTCATGCTCGGGGATCAAAAGTTGGTCAATTACTAAAAACCATTATTTGGGATTCATGCAGACAATACAAGATATTTGGTTAGACTGTTTCCACTAGAATATTTATATATATACTAGATGGCCTATGCCCGTGCTGCGCACGGGCCCAACACTTCAGATTATAGTGTATCTATGTATATGTAGTTGTGTTTAGATAGTGATAATATATATATATATATATATATATATATATATATACATTATGTTCAAAATATGATTAATATAACATTATAGTTTGTGCTCCGTATCTAAAACTTTATTATATTCGTGTTTGCTACAAAAATTTATTAATACTTTTTAAAAGAGAAGACTTGTTTAAAAGAAAACTATTTTCCTCTCTTTGAGATAAAATAATAGCAATATTTAAGCATCAGTTGATACTTTCAATTTTAATTCGATTAATATAAAGGTGTAAAGTACTTATTATTTTTTATCAACTTTTGATTTGGATAATTCTAATTTAAATTATTAAATTAATTTTACATGTTTAAAACGAAACAAAGTAGAAATTGATTTTCTATTTAAACGGAGAAATGCTATTTTTTAATTTTTGGTAAATATTCTCGGTTTAGCTCATTTTACTTGTCATGTTGTATTTTGCATGGTTTTTTTAAGGAAATGTGAATTAGAATTATTCATTTGATATTAATCTCTTTTCACATTTATTAGAGTAAGAATAAAAATAAAAAAGTAATTAAATTGTATCTTATTTTTTAAATATATATATATATATATATATATATATATATATATATATTTTAAGTATATTTATTTTAGTAAACATAAGAAATAAATGACACGGCGGAATAGCAAATACAACAATTAAATATTTTGAAGAAAAGTAATAATATGGGGTCCATGTTTCTTGATGTGCAATAATTTCATTTGCTTCCACTAATAGGTTAATATGCATGTGGCAATGAATCCACTATTATTGACTTGATCGGGATACTTTGGGAATTACATGAATATTGTTTGATTTTTTAATATATGGGGTGCACGATTTTATTTTTTTGACGTTGTCCTTTTTTTTTTAATATGGGGTCCACTTTTGTTTTCATGAGTTCGGAGAGGGTGGGGTCCACTTTTTTTTCAATGAATTTGGAGAGGGTGGGGTCCATCCTTTTTTTTTTAAAGAGTGACTAACGACGAAACATGGGTAAACCGATGTTTCTATATAGTAGAAAAATAGAAATATAATAAAGTATTTCTATCTACTTTTTAGAAGAGTTGGTAATATAAAGTATAAAACGTCATTTTTTTGCCCTTAAATAAAAAAGTGGGTGGGACCATAACGAATTTTTTTGCCTTTAAATAAAAAAGTAGGACGATATAGTAGTAATAGTATAGTAAAGTAATACATATAATTTTGATTTGGATAATTCTAATTCAAATTATTATATTAATTTTACATGTTTAAAATGAAACAAAGTAGAAATTTGATTTTCTATTTAAATGAAGAACTTCTATTTTTTAATTTTTAGTAAATATTTTTTGTTTAACTCATTTTACTTATCATGTTATTTTTTACACGGTTTTTAAGGAAATGTCAATTAGAATTAGAATTTCGCTAATTTACCTTATTAATTATTTGATCTCCATTTAATATTATTTTTTGTTTCATGACATTAATCTCTTTTCACATTTATTAGAGTGAGGAAAAATGAAAAAATAATTAAATTCTATCTTATTTTAATATATAAGTATTTTAAGTATGTTGCTATACAATAATTTCATTTGCTCCCACTAATGAGTTGATACGCATGTAGCAATGAATCCATCATTATTGATTTAATTGTTTGATTTTTTAAGCACTTTTTTTTAACATTGTTTATTTTTTTAATATGAGATTCACTTTTTTTTTTAATATTGCTTGATTTTGTTAGTATGGGGTCCACTTTTTTTTCCCCGTGAGTTTGGATGTGGTGGGTTTCACTTTTTTTTTTTTTTTTTTTTTTTTTAATACTGGTTGGTGTTTAATATGGGGCCAGGAAGAACTTCTATTTTTTAATTTTTAGTCAATATTTTTTGTTTAGCTCATTTTACTTGTCATGTTATTTTTTACACGATTTTTTAAAGAGACGTCAATTAGTATTATAATTTCACTAATTTACCTTATTAATTATTTGATCTCCATTTAATATTATTTTTTATTTTATGACATTAATCTCTTTTCACATTTATTAGAGTAAGGGAACAATGAAAAAGTAATTAAAATCTATTTTATTTTAATATATAAGTATTTTAAGTATGTTGTTATACAATAATTTCATTTGCTCCCACTAATTGGTTGATACGCATGTGGTAATGAATCCATCATTATTGATTTAATTGTTTGATTTTCTAAGCACTTTTTTTTTAACATTGTTTGTTTTTTTAATATGGGATTTTTTTTTAATATTGCTTGATTTTGTTAATATGGGGTTCACTTTTTTTTTTTAATACTGATTGGTGTTTAATATGGGGTTCACAATTTTTTTTTAATATTAGCACTCCATTTACTATTTCTTGAACAACGTAAAAGGTTCAAAGTAGATAAGTAAAAGTGAACGGAGGGGGTAGTAAGTTATTTTTGCACGTACAATTTAATGTATTTATCCGCAACATGACCTTTCTTCTTTACATGTGTCAGATGTTGCATGGAAGAATGGACCTAGCTATGGGTCCTTCCATTGAGAAACAAAGTACATCAAGGACATTTGTTTCATAATTAAATGAGCTGGGTTTTTTGGTCAAAACAGTAGAAGGTACTCTTTTAAAAAAAAAATGGAAAACGGACTACGAAACTCTATAGAAACTCATGTTTCTATAGAGTAGTAATATATGTGTGTGTGTTAAAGCTGTCACAAAATAGTAATGAATACAATTACATTATGAACTTACCAACTAAAAATCCTAAATTTGCTTATACAATAAACATGTTTTAAGAGAAATATGTTGCAATTCACTAAAAAAAAAAATAGAATAGCCTCAGAATATCTTCATTCTATGCACCTCTTTTGTAGCATCATGACATCCTAAATTTGATTTAAATAGATTATTCATAAATTTTTGTAGATTAGCTGCATAAAGTGAATGAAAATATCAAAGTTAACTCAATAAAACTGGTTAACTAGTAACTACATTTGTTTCTTATGACTAATTATCTATATCATTGTATATTACAGTATAGGTTCGTATTTCCATCTTTGGCATTCATTAAATGGGGACATTTTATGCCTAATAGAGCTGGTAATTATATATGTGTTCAGTAAGCATAATTTCTTCAGATCTAAGATTTTTTGTGCTTTTTTCTACCCCCAAAGGGTGCACGCAGTTAATTAATTATCTATACAGTGCGTTTTCTTTGTCATTCTAGACAATCTTAATTATTACAGTATATTTGGCCTTTGATTTATAACTAGATTAGATAACTTGTCCGCGCTTCGCGCAGTCTGTCATATCATTTATAAATTAAATTACTATAAAAGAGACAAGCTATAAATAAAAACATATAATGTAAGACGTACATATTAAAGAAATCAAATGTGTAAGGGAAAAAAATAATTAAAATAATTCCTCGAGTCTCATTACTTTGATATTCAGAAACAAAACGATTTCAGAAAGCTCGCAAAAAATTCTATTATACTCGCAAAAAGTGCATTCATTATTTGTTGTAGATCAATAAATAATGAGGTTTCATCAAATTCATGAATAACACTATTCGTAGATTATGGACAAAATAATCCCGAGCATGATAAAAACATAACTTTCTAGTATAATACGGAAGCAAGAGAACCATCTTTAAATATATTTTAAAATTGTTATTATAATAACAGTCAATTGGAGAAACTTCTAAACTTATATTAAATCACAATAAAATACACCATTTTCCAATGGTTCCTAGTTTTTTTTTTTTTTTTTTCAAATACACCTAAACATTAGCAGTAAAACACAGGGAAGAGCCGGCTATTTGGCCAGCAACCCAATATTCAGAAATATCTTTTTCATGTTTTCTTTTATATTTTTTTCTCTACTTTTACATTCACTTCGTGTTTTGTTAAAGATTCTAAAATCACTTCACTAATCCTCTTAATCACGCCACCATCTATCCATACACAACAAAAAGACTTCTGCTAGAGTAATAATCTCTTAATTACATATTATCCTTTCACAGCAAAAATCTCCTTAACTTCTAACCAAGTTAATGATACAATCACTTTTTGTAAAATTCCCTAACCGAAATATTAGAAAACGTGCGATTTATAACATATATATCCTGTTTCAATTTATGTGATTGCACTTTCATTTTAATCTATCAAAAAAGAATGATACATTTCTATATTTAGAAATAATTAATTTAAATATTCCACTTTTACCTTTTAAAACCACACAAATATCTATGAATTATTTTAGACCACAATTCAAAAGTCTTCATTTCTTTCTTAAACTCCGTGCCTAATCAAACTATATCACATAAATTGAGATGGAGGAAATATTAAATCTACATATACATCTTTCTAAGTATTAATCGTCCTAGAATATCTAGAGTTATTATGAACATTTAAATTTATTATATATAATTAAATTTTTTAGCTTTTATTATATTTCTGTTCTTTATCATACAACACCAAGTCTTTATTTCAAAAAACCTCTCCTCACAGTTCGCGTGATACCCTTTTCATTCTTGCAAATGCAATCCACTCACATGCAATCGGAATGATATTCCTATAGACATGCACATTGGATATTTACATAAAATTCACCATAATTTCACTACAACATAATTAAATTTAATGACAATTTCAATCAAATACTTCAAATCCAACAATACATTACAGAAGAAATACCCAAAAGAAAAATACTTGAAATCTCTACCTGTGTAATTTTGAAACTTTTCCATAAGATTGAAGACTGCAAATGATTCTCTTGGTTCTATACAATACGTTATCACTAAAAGCTGATAAAAAAAATTATCAATCAAAAATCAAAACACCCCTAAGAAGAAGAATCAAACAAAAACATGGCACCCAAATTCCAACTAATTAAATATCATAAAAAGGATAAGAAAAGAAATTAAATTGAGATCTCAAGACAGAGAGAATGAGAGGATAAAAAGAGATCTTACCTAGGGTGATTGACGAATTTATGAAGGGCCTCTGCATATGTCTGTGACCCTAACCATGTAATTCTTTGATTTAAAAATATGTGTTTAACACCTTTTTGACACATCTCTGTGCATCATGGTTTAAACACATTATTATTAAGTCTGCAATAATTTTTTGTGCAAACATCACTTGCAACTTATTCGTCGCCCCGTCATCTGTTCAAAAATGAGCATGCTTCATTTTGAATTCCTGCTCTTTTGGACTGTACATTAGAATCTTTGTCTAAGTAATTTATTCTGAATGCAACTTGCGTGCCTTAGCTTTGCTTGATTGCTTCATTTGGAAAAAGAATTTCGTTGATTAATATCATACGAGTGTACTAACTTCTGCTAAGAATATAACATTGCAGCCAGCTACAAGGGGATTTATAGATTTGCGATTATGCTTTTGCCATTCTTGGTACGATCATGACTTTTAAAATTTTATAACACAGGATGTGAAAGGGAAAAATGAGAAAAAGACTAATGAATATGAATGATGAAATGTAGGATCTGCCGTTTTTGGCACCTTTTGGTTCCTGGTTGTAACTGTTAACCGGTTTCATTAAGTAAGAGAAGTAATATGTAATCAAAGCTATAAAAAAAACTGAAACTTTACTGCTACGTACGGGGTTGAATGCTATATTTGTTGTATGAGACTTTTATTATTCCATAGGTTATTAGTAGAAATGAACAAAAAAAACTATAAAAATGAGAAAAATGCCAAAAAAAGGAGAAAAAAGAAAAATGCTAATAGAGGCCATAGAGAGGTGGCACATCACCTTGTCTATGCCTAGCTTTATATTATATATAGATTGTAGTAATACAAGTTTATCACTTGTTTGTAATCTATTCATTTAGAGCCGGTTTGGATTGGCTTATAAGTTGGCCAAACCAGCTTATAAGTCATTTTTAACTTATTTGGGTGTTTGGTAAAATAGAAAACAACTTAAATTAAGTTAAAAAGTGTTTAAAATAAGTCAAAATCAAAAAGTTGCTCAACCCCCAACTTAGTTTTTTGGGCTTAAAAGTCATTTTGGTTTGACCAACAACTTTACCCTTTTATCCCTTATATTTTCTGTTAATTCCAATACTACTCTTACCTCTAAAAACCTTTTAAGCACTTTTATCCAAACACGTAACTGCTTATTTATAAAATAACTTTCAGCACATAAAAAATACTTTTAGAGCCTGTTTGGATGGGCTTAAAAAAAGCAGTTTATAAGCTGTTTTCAGCTTATAAGCTGCTTTAGGTAAGTTAAGCCAAACAAACCCAATTAATTTTTTGGGCTTATTTTAAGCACAAAATGACTTTAAGCTGGCCAGCCAAACACTCAAAAAAGCTAAAAAAAGCTTATAGGCAACTTATAAGCCAATCCAAACGGGCTCTTAAGCACTTCTTAAAAGCCACTTTTTTCAGCTAATCCAAACGGGTTGTTAATAATGACCTCAAAGTACATGCAAATGACCATCATTTTGCTTATTTCCAGCCACATTAGATTCAGCATTTCCTTAGCTTCAATCCCCAAAAATGATTCATATCAAGATTCAAACTGTGTGCTTTAAAAGTTTAATCCCAAGTTCAAATAGAAAACACACCCTAATACACCCACAGGCCAAAGTGAATGTGAAGAAACAAAACAGCACCCAGTATTTGTTTCAAGATAAGAATAGCAGCTCTGTCTAATTCACAAGCGTCTAGATTACATCCACGTGTAGTCACCTGATTAATTATTTAGGAAAAATAGCAATCCGTGTCACCCTAAATTAGCCAATCAAAATGCAGAGACCTCTGTTTTACCAGGATCATTTCTCAATATAAATTGGGTAAGTGGTGGCATTCCAGAATGATCACAGCGAGTTGTTATTCATTCACGTTAATTTTGAGGATCGTGAGAATTTAGAAGATGTCTGCAACCGGAGAAGTTGAGAATCCCGCCGTCAAGCAGACGGAGAAGCCTGTTAAGGAGAAAAAACCTAGAGCTAAGAAGCCTAAATCTGCCAAAACTGTTACTCATCCTCCTTACTTTCAGGTATTTTATCGCTGCTTTCACATACACTTATATATATATTTTAATATGGGTGATTCAATCGATAGTTGTTACTCTCTTTATTCAGTATACCTAATTTTAGAATGGAAATATTGCAGATGATTAAGGAGGCTCTGTTGGCTCTAAACGAGAAAGGTGGATCGAGTCCATATGCAGTTGCAAAATACATGGAAGACAAACACAAGGATGAATTACCAGCGAATTTCAGGAAAATTCTAGGTCTTCAATTGAAGAATTCTGCAGCAAAGGGAAAGCTTATCAAAATCAAGGCTTCATACAAGCTATCTGAGGCTGGAACGAAGGAAACTACAACAAAAGCATCTACCAAAAAGCTTTCCAAGGTCGATCCTAAGAAGAAACCTAGAAGCACTAGGTCCACCACTACTGCAGCGAAGAAAACAGAGGTTCCAAAGAAAGCAAAAGCTACACAGAAATCGAAAAAGGTTGCAACCAAGAGGATGAAGAAGGCTACTCCTGCAAAGGCAAAGCAGCCCAAATCTATCAAGTCGCCTGCTGCTGCTGCTGCTGCTAAAAGGGCCAAAAAAGTTGCAGCTTAGATAGATATAGGAGGAATAATGGTTTGCTTTGTTGTTAGTCTGTGAATATGAAAATGAAGCTTTTACTTTCAGTCGTGTAGTTTGTAGTGTAGGTAGGATCAAGTTCCCTTTCTTGGGTTTGCAGAAGTTTGGTTATGAACGTTTGTATCTCTGTGCAAATTAAGGTCTTGTTATGTTAATAATCAACTTTTCTTCAACATGATTTGTTCCTCGCTGCATATTTGTAATATCGTAATTGCTATAATTGAATGATTAGATATATGATTATATGGCTAGGTCTTTTTCAGTTTTTCTTTTAATTCCTTTTATGTTCCATTTTTCTGTGGTCTTGGAACGAATGGTACCTTCATGCCAGGCTCACTTCTAGACATTTCCTAGTTTCAAAGGGGCTAGGAGAAGAAGACGGTCTGGAATTTTCCACATGGAGATACATATTTACACGAGGACGTATTTGTAATTTGATGACGAAGTAGAGTGTATTTCTCACAAACCATCCAATGCTAAAAGGACGGTAGGCTACTCCACTAAATATTTTATTTCCCATCCTCCCCCTCCCGCATGATATTCATTGTTGTGAAAATCTTAGAGGATGATATTAAAAGACAGTCAAATACAGTCGGTTCTGACACTTGTATCAGTCGTGAGATTCACGTACTCAAAGTTCATCTAATTACCCTAAAAACTGAAGGAAAAAAAAAGTAATCTAATTACTCTAATATTTTTAGGTAGGTAAATAATACGTGTGAATTAACAATTACATATAGTTTTCGAAGTTTTGAAATAACATAATATCACTTATAGACTAATTTTACATTTAAAACTAGCAAATTAGTCCGCGCGAAAGACACAAATAATTTAATAAATATTATATATATGGTAACAATTTTCATACCTCAAGCAATATTTACATGTTTAAACCAAACAAACAAAAAAACAATATTACATGTTACAGTCAAACCTCTCTATAATGATAGCATTTGTTCGGAAATTTGATCATACTATAGGGAGGTGTTGTTATGTATGTATACTGGCATTTGATGTTTAGATTTCATTTAGCTGTTATGAATAAAAGTGCGCAAATAATTATTTTTCTTATACTTTTTATGTTATAAATAAAACAATATACTTGTTAATTTTAAAATTTCAATTGATTTTAATATCTCATTAATTAAAAATTGAAAAGACTAATAAATTATTAATAAATTCATAACTAGTTGTACCATACCGATAAAGAATTAAAATTTAAGGAACATATGTATTTAAATTAATTGAGAATTTAAATATTTCAAGTTTGACGTAAGAATTCTACAATTGTAGGTTGTTTCGTAAATTCCAGTCTCTTAGTGATAATATAACGCTTGAGTTGACGAATAATTTTCTCCAAACATTCAGGAAAAGGGGGTTCAATATCTTTTCCTTGAAGACTGTCGAAGAGCTTACAGCACTCTTTTATCTCGCCTCAAGTAGCAGTACGTTGAGGCTGTTCATCAACCTTTTAATTTTTTTTCCTTTATATGTTCGTACTTAAAATTTACTATGTGCATGACATTAATGATGATCACCATAAATATTTTAAGATTTTATTTTTATAAATAATATATTTCTTATAAAATCTTATTACACAATATTTAAGTATGACCATCATAGAGAGACAATTTTACAAAGAGTGTACTATTAGAATGAATGTCATTGTTGTTCTAAGTAGAATGTTGTTATAGAAAAGTAAAATATAAAAATCGATTTCGGAGAAAATTAGGTTGTTATAGTGAAATGTTGTTATAACGGATGTCAATTATAGAGAGGTCTGACTGCACATGTTATCCACAAAAGCTTCCAAATGGCCTGGCTTTTATAAATGGACAATATTTGTAAAATTAATATGCACATTTAAGTCAAGATTTTTATATATTTATTGGGAGTTTCTCCCTACATAAAAAAATATATAAAAATAACAAAAGAGAGACAAAATTACACCTACACAACTGTTTCTATAAATACATAGACGAAAAAATTGATTCCATAGACAAAAAACGTTAAGAATTCACATGTAATCATCTTCTTTAGATCAATATTTATTCTTGCAATTTACAACGACTTTAAAATAAATTATATAAATACGCCGTTTCTCAAAGTTAAAAAAAAAATCTTTAAATTAAACATACATGGGTCTTCTTCATGTATATAGAATTTTTAATATTACTTTATTCTCTCTCCTTCCATGTTGCTTTATATTTATCAATTTTCACGCGATGCATATTTTTGATAGTCTTCCTACCTCCCAAGGTAGGGGTAAGGTATGCATACACTCTACCGTCTTCAAAACCCACCATGTGGGAATATATTGGGCATGCTGTTGTTGTTGTCGTCTAAAAACTTAAACTTAACAAACACCAAATGGAGGATATTTTTCAATCATTAAATTGCATTCCTTTTAAGCAATCAATTATAAATTTTGAAACTTAATTATTGGTTAGTAGACTTCCAACTATAAATTACTAATTCGAACCAAAGAAACTGTAAAATTACAACAATCATAAATCCATATAAAAATTAAACTTAAGAGGCATCATATTGGTACATAGGAAAAAAAAACATATAGAAGAAAATAATACAATACTCACATCATTACAACCTTAATCATTAGAAAAAAAGGGAAAAATATTGAATC
Organism: Lycium barbarum; assembly: GCF_019175385.1. Classification (NCBI taxonomy): domain Eukaryota; kingdom Viridiplantae; phylum Streptophyta; class Magnoliopsida; order Solanales; family Solanaceae; genus Lycium; species Lycium barbarum. The sequence goes on from NC_083348.1 coordinate 91,574,288, forward strand.
AATATATAACTTTTCAAGCTCTTGTCGATATCCGCTCTCAAGAGCCTTCTGCTTCTTCAAGTCAAACAAAAGCATGATTATAATGGGTCGAGTCTCGTGAAACAAAAAATATGAATTTTATACTTCAAACCATAAGTTACTAATTAATTTGAACGAAACGAAATACAGACTTGCAACAATCATAAATTCATATAAAAATTGAACTTAGTGGGGATCATAGAGGTACATAGGAAAAGAATAAAGAAGAGAACAATACTATGCACACATCATTACGACCTTAATCATTAAAAAATAGAAGGAAAAATATGGAATAAATATATAATTTTCCAAGCTCTTGTCGATATCCACTCCCACGAGCCTATAACAATTCAAGAGCCTTCTGCTTCTTCAAGTCAAACAAAAACTTGAATGTAGTGGGTAGAGTCTCATAAAACAAAAAATATCAGTTTTATACTTCAAACTATATGTTACAAATTTGAACGGAACGAAATTACAGACTTACAACAATCATAAATTTATATAAAAATTGAACTTAGGAGGCATCATAGAGGTACATAGGAAAAACATAAATAAAGAATAAAATAATACTATATACACATCATTACTACCTTAATCATTAAAAAACATAGAAGGAAAAATATGGAATCAATATATAATTTTCCAAGCTCTTGTCGATATCCACTCCCACCAGCCTATCACAATTTAAGAGCCTTTTTCTTCTTCTTCTTCAAGTCAAACAAAAGGATAAATATAATACTACAATGAAAATGGAGAATAACCTTGGGTAGAGTCTCATGAAACAAAAAATATGAATTTATATAGATAAAAATGAAGGAATGCCATAAGATATCTTAAACTTTTAAATTAAATATTTAGGGTTTATGAATATGAAAACTTGAAGAACATGAGAGCTATGCATATTATTAAAATTAGAAATTTAATAGGTGAGTTATTGTCACGACCCAAATCTGACACTCAGGCCGTGACCGGGCACCTGACGAGCTTCTACCCATAAGGCGAACTCTCTAAGCAAATCATGCGAAAATTAACGAATAAGATGAATAATACGCAAAGTCTCATAATATAAAGAAAAGTGCGAAAGCGAAATACAAATACTGAGTCTTGCCCATAAACCCCATAAAAATGTCTAAGTCATGGAACTACTAGTCTGAATATAAAAGTACGAGACGTAGCTCGGAATACTACTAAGTCAACTAAAGAAGAAGAGGCCGACATGATCTAATGGTGGCTCACCTCCACTGAACTGGACTGAACAAAGCTGGAATGAATCAAGTATCGGCTACCTAGCCACCGTTAACCACACCTGCACACATACAACATCAACAAGTGTGAGTCTAAAAGACCCAGCAAGATCATCGACACTTTCAGCTTACCCCTAGGGCAAGTCTTTGAAATCCCTGATAATGCATAAAAGCAATTACACAGTACAAATATTAAATATATACAAACACTGAAGCTGAAGCTAAAATCATGAAGCACAACCAAGCAGAACATGAAATACTCTAACTCTGAATCTATGCTCACGGGACATAGTACGTATTTAGCCATGTCTTACCCCGTTTTTCCGGAGAGGGCATTATTTACCCCCATCTTACCCGGGCGAGTAATACATGAAATACACTGAATCTGAATGTATGCTCACGGGACATAGTACGTATTGGTCTATGTCTTACCCCGTCTTCCGGAGAGGGCATTATTTACCCCCATCTTACCCGGACGAGCAATAGACGCACTACACTGAATCTGAATCTATGCTCACGGGACATAGTACATATTTGTCTATGTCTTACCCCGTCATCCGGAGAGGGCATTATTTACCCCCATCTTACCCGAGTTACTTAAAATTCTAGCATCTATCTGTCACCGAACATCAATGGGACCTGTGGAAGTATGCCCCTCTGAAGATATGATAAGTGGAACATACATTCAATCAATACCACTTCTAAACTTTATATTTATATAAGTAGTATCTATTTAAGCAAAATTACGCTAAAGGACTCATACGGTCATTACTTTAGAAACTTGGAAATTATCCAATTTAGATCATGCTTGCCCACTCACACGAACTAAATGGTTTAAATGCATACATACAACACAAACCATATGTTTTTTATGAAAAACAAGTAAACTAAGAGTTTAAGCCTCACTTGCCTTGTAACCGGAACACAACCTCTCTTGAAATGCCAAATTCTCTTCAAACAATCTCCAATAGCCTCAATCTATCCAATAACATAAATAAATGGTCCAAATTATTCTAGGGAAACTAATCCTTTAATTTTAGGTTAGAACTAAATCTCAACATTCCATACCTTGATTTCATAATTCTTTTAAAAAGTGAAAATTGTATCTCAATACTAATTTGTCTCAGATTATAACACCTTTCTGTTAAGATTCAACTCTACCGAAACAATAATCAAAATGGGCAATGATGTTGCTACTGCGTACAAAAGTTCTGGAGGTACTACAGTTAAACATTACCTAACTATTTTCTTTTTTTACAGGATATAGTTGTAGTCTACCTAAATTGACTCATTGCTCAAGAAAAAAATAAATTTTGATTGAAATCCATACCTGGAATTAAAGAAACCAGTAGAAACTATGACGGTTTGCTCCACTTCGCACGACTGCAGTGCTTTCCTCTAAGTCAGTGAAATATAACTTACAGTTACAGATAACTAAGGCTTGAGTGAATATTATATAAAACGGGTGGGCCCATTACTAATGAATTCTCATGTTATTCACTCAAAGGCATCTATGGGCCACTTGTCACTCTCTTGAATAAATCCCAAAAGCCCATATTTAGTAATATGGAACAAAATAAAGATGGGCCCACTAGAACAATTGTCACCTTGCTAATAATCTACTTTAGAGCCCGTTTGGATTGGCTTACAGCTTAAAGCTGTTTGCAGCTTATAAGCTGAAAAAAAATAAGTTGGGGTAGTCCAACTTATTTTTTTTGGCTTATAAGCTGTTTTCAGCTTATAAGCTGCTTTAGATAAACTAAGTCAAATGGGTCCGATTATTTTTTTGAGCTTATTTTAAGCATAAAATGACTTTAAGCTGGCCAGCCAAACACTCAAAAAAGCTGAAAACAGCTTATAAGCCAACTTATAAGCCAATCCAAACGGGCTCTTACTGCTGTATCTATGCATTCATGCCTCTTCCTATAAAAAAAAATTATATATGTGTCAAATCTTAATCCCTACCAAAATTATATCCTAGCCTAGCCTATAATTTATATAACAAACTATACTGTACCTCTGTAAGTATTTACAAGGTATATGTCATTATGTGAACCATTAAACTAACTAAACTCTATAATTAATAAATTAACACACATAACCACTATAAGAATAATATCGAGTTGTTACAGTTATGGAGGTAAAGTTTTTGAAGTAAATAAAGGGTGAAAAGGACAAATAAGAAGGAGAAAGAAAATTGCAAATCGTATAGCATACTACGCGGGTCAGCTTAAAAGGAAACGGACTCAACCCTCTTTATTAGCTGGGCTTTATTTGGCACATAACACCGAGTAATATTACTATTTTTTTTTTCAGACTTCTTTTCCATATTACTCCATTGTATTAAATATATTGAAGTAGAAAAATATAGAAAAAAGATAAATATAAATGCTAGCCATAGAGAGGTGTCTCATTAACATGTCTATGCCTAACTTTATTATATATAGATAATATAAAGAATTCGCGGTGCCTGCTTGTAATACATAAAACTTGCTTTTCATGATGACTATGAAATAAATGGGAGACTCAATTTACTGGGAACTTGAAGGGACGACATCTTTAACTTTTCTTAAATAATTATAAACGAAATATTTCAAACATAACATGATAGTTGAATATGTACGAATGACATAGTAATAGAAAAATATTTAACATGAAATTGACTAGTAAAAATGAATTTCAATTTTAACAAAAAATACAAGTAATAAATGAAATAAGACTTATAGAATTTGAAGCTCTACGTGAGAAAATTTCATGTAACAAACAAGGTTTTGAGAATCAAAATAATAATAAAAAAAAAGGTAAGAAATTTTAATTTTATGTGCTATTTTTGCTTTGATTTTCAATTACTGCATTTTTTTTTTTTACTATGATTCATACTACAACTCATAGTTATTTTTGACATTTTACTACTATAAACCCATGCTTCGTCGTCAGTCCCTCAAAAAAAAAAAAAAAAGTGGGTCCCACACTAAAAACACCAAATAATATAAAAAAATAAGATGTGCCCCATACTAAAAACACCAAGAAATATTTTAAAAAAATAAAAGGAAAAAAAAGTGGACCCCACCATTAAACCCACGCTTCTACATAGTAGTAAAGTAATAGTAGTAAAATAAGATAGAATTTAATTACTTTTTCATTTTTTTCCTTACTCTAATAAATGTACAAAGAGATTAATGTCGTAGAAGAAAAAATTATTTTAAATGGCGATCAAATAATTAATAAGGTAAATTAGTCAAATTCTAATTCTAATTGACGTTTCCTTAAAAAATCATGCAAAATACAACATGACAAGTAAAATGAGCTAAACCAATAATATTTACCAAAAATTTAAAAATATTAGTTCTTCGTTTAAATAGAAAATCAAATTTCTACTTTGTTTCGTTTTAAACATGTAAAATTAATCTAATAATTTGAATTACAATTATCCAAATTAAAATTTGATAAAAAAAAATAATAATAATTGTTTAGGTCCAATCTACATATATTAACAATAGAATACTTTACACTTTTAAATTAATCGAATTAAAATTCAAAGTGTCAACTGATGCTTAAATATTACTATTGTTTTATCTCAAGAGAGAAAAATAGCTTCCTTTTAAACAAGTCTTCTCTTTTAAAAAGTTTTAATAAATTTTTGCCAATTTTATATTCGTAGCAAACATTAATATAATAAAATTTTGATACGGAGCATAAACTACAATATTATATTAATGATGTTTTGAACATAATATATATATATAATCAAATTTTTAAGGAATAAATTATCTTTATAGTAACATGGAGTAACATAAATAGAATAGAAAAAGGAGAAGTTAAAAAAAGCATCCTCCATAGATATCAGACGGTTCGATCCGGTAGACTAGTATCCCGCAACTTCAATTCTCCATCCCGCAATCTCTTTCTCCATCAGTAAGTTTCTTTCTTTATATTTTGCTCTCTCTCCCCTTTTATAAATATCCTCCAAAACCCTAATTAGAATAGTTTCTTTGTGTTAATTGGTAAAGTTTTCAACTTTTCTAATGCTTTCTTTATTACTGCATATGGAAATCCGAATTCTGCAGTGCCTTTTGATTTCTTTCAAGTTAATTTTACCTTCTTTTTTGCTGCTTCAAGGGTTTGTGGTTCCCCTTGATGTAATTGTCTGCGGATTTCTAACAAAGAAAAAAGCAAAATATTAGGCTAAGAGGTGGAATTTTTTCATTTAGGTTTGTGAGTTTCAGCACTTTGGGGAAAGTCAACATCTATGTATTTGTCAAATCCTTCTGTTTATTCAAGTTAACAATTTTGTCTCCTGATAATACTGAAACTAACAACTAATAATTTGAAATCAGTTAATTTTGAATATCTCGGAAATCTAAACCATCATCCAGATTCCAGACTGTCCCTTGAGTTAATTTTAGACAACTTGGTAACTAACTTTGTTTTTTATGGTTACCATTTTGAGATGGAGTTAAGACATGAGATCACTGTTTTGAGCTTTATGTTCAATTAAATACCAAAAACTCTACTTATTTTCATGATGACATACCCTCCCATTTGGTTGCTTTTATGTGTAGGCATTACGGGTAAGCAAGCGAGAAATTCTCTGTCCTTGATAGCTTGTCTTCTTTGGGAGTTGGAATCAGTGTAAGTTTGGTGGATTTTTGATGGCTTTGAAGTTTCTGAATAAGAAGGGATGGCACACGGGGAGTCTTCGGAACATTGAAAATGTATGGAAAGCAGAGCAGAAGCATGAGGCTGAACAGAAGAAGTTGGAGGAGCTCCGTAAGCAGATTGGGGAGGAGCGTGAGCGCAGTGAGTTTCGCCAACTCCAGGAACAAGCTGGCTTGGTTCCCAGGCAAGAGAGGCTGGAATTTCTTTATGATTCCGGATTAGCTGTTGGCAAGGGAAGTTCTAGTGGATTTGAATCTTTGTCCAAGCCGACGGAACCTGTAATACCTGCTGTAACAACTGCTGACTCCAGTTCGTCTGCCAAACCGCAAGCATCTACACCAGGAGCTCTGTTTGAGGACAAGCCACAATCTTCCAATGATGCTTGGAGGAAGCTCCATTCTGATCCCTTGCTTATGATTCGTCAGCGAGAGCAAGAAGCCCTTGCACGTGTGAAGAACAACCCTGTCCAGATGGCCATGATTCGCAAATCCGTTGAAACGATGAAGAATAAGGATAAGGTGCATGACGAGAAAGAGAAGGATGAACGCAGACATAAGCATCGAGACAAGAAATCAAAGCATCACCACTCGAAGTCTAAGCATTTGAGGAATTCTTCACCTAGACAAACCTCTGATCCAGATGAAGACTCGAGTGAAGATGATTCCAGGAGAAAGAAAGAGTCTCGCAAGGACAAAAAGTTTAATGAGCGGGAATTGTCTCTCTTACGAGATCCTGAAGGAGACAATAATATTGACAGAGAAAAAACTAAGAGTAGTCATGGTAATCCTGAAGCTGCGAAATATGAGAGGCAGACAAGATCTGATCAACCAAGGCATGAATCGCGTGATAAGTCTCGTGGGCAGACAAGATCGGATTTACCAAGACACGAATCGCGTGATCACTCTCGTGGGCAGACAAGATCGGATTTACCAAGGCACGAATCGCGTGATAACTCTCGTGAGCAGACAAGATCTTATCCACCAAGACCCGAATCACATCGTAACTCTCGTAAGCCTGTTAGGCTTTCTGAAGAAGAGAGAGCTGCCCGTCTAAGGGAGATGCAGAGAGATGCTGAGGTGCATGAGGAGCAAAGATGGAAAAGACTTAAGAAGGCAGAGGAAAAAGACGCTAAGGAAGCTGTACATGCTGGCTCTTCTGGTGGTAGGAATTTTCTGGACGCTGCTCAAAGAAGTGTTTATGGTGCTGGGAAGGGCGGAAGCTCCACAATTGAGGAAAGTGTTCGTCGCCGAACACATTATTCGCAGAGAGCAGCAGCTTCAGAAGGCAATGCTTTTCGGCGATAAAATGGTGGGACAAAATAAATGAAGTTCCTGCAGAGTTTTTCCATAATGAATCTCTGCATGTAAACCAAATGTATTTCTTTTTGTCATGCTTTTTATCTGTTATCATACTGAACGATAATTCTGGGATGAGGGTCAGTTTGAATATGCTAGTTCTCATCTTATCACAAATATACTTGGTGTAACAGAGATCGTGAAATTGTTCTGTGCAAAAATTTGTTTTTAAGGTGGCTGGCTAATTACTTGAGCTGTGAGTTTGTGCTGTTCGGTTTTGATCAGATTGATCTTGTACCTTGATATCACTGTTGGTACATTCAGCTGCAAGGAAGTCTGCACCAACCACTGGCAGAATCAGGATATCTCCGTTACTGTCTTGGAACTGTATTGCTTAGTGTTCGATTCCTCATTCATCTATCAGGAGTAAATAAAACCCAATAGTATAGTTTCTAATAATGTACTAACCTTCTGATCCTCAAGCTGAATTTTAGTGCCTGGACTGTGAAAGCCTTCAAGGTAAATCACTTATGTCAATAGTAGTCCTCCTTAACTTATTTGCTTAATCCCCTTCACCATTGTCATCCAGCTTCCCTTGATCTATTTTTAATAGTTGATGACAATAGTGAGTTCTTCAATTCCATATTTGTGTTTTGGTAGCTTTGAGGATACTCGCTAACTGTTTTGTGCTGTTCAAGGGTCTCAAGGAGGCCTTTACTTGTTCTGTTTGAGACTGCAATCTTGGTGATATCATGGTTATCCTTGATGGAGTAGGGTTCTATTTCATTCTTTATTTATGTCAACATACATCAAGTATTACTTGATTCATCTGAAAAAATTCAAATTGTTAACTTCATTTTTCTCACGCTTATTTATCAATCAATGCTTGATGCATTGAAAACTCAGGAGCTGAATCAAGCACGTGGTGTATTCTTGTGGTACAATTTATAGCTTTTGTGCGTACATATGTTTTTTTGGGCCCTCTTTTTAATATGAATGTTGGATTCCTTTTAATGCCCTTGATCTTTTTGAAAAACTATTTGCTAGTGCCCTTGATTGGTATGTTTTCGCAGTTTCTTTAATGCTTCCCCTTTTTCTTTTATAACCAACTTCTACACCTCAATCCCCAGCTGGTTGGTATTGGCTATATGAATCCTTACTTTCTATTTTGCTTCATTTCAACCTATTGTATCCCAATATTCAATAATTTAGATTCTAACATTAGAAGCCCTCGACATTCTCTACTAACATAGAAACTTGTAACAAGATTAAAAAGACCCCTACTGATAACTGAATGTTGGACCTAATGTAAATTTACGAACATTAATAAGCGTTAACCCCAACTAATTTCTGTTGTCTATATGGGTCTTTTTATTTCATCATGATCTATTATTCCCCAAGTCTGCAAGGATTCGAAGAGATTGTAGGTCTTTGAGATAACATTCTTCCATTTGATTATAGGTGTGTCTTGTCTCATTTTTTTCATGTGGCAGGAAAAATGCATTTGTCTGCTAAAATTAGTGAGAAGAACTCAGTAAGGTCATTCATCACACATTTCTGCGCTAGCATGATCCTCATTTGTGGTAGTGTCAATTTTAGAATATATGGTTTTGGGCCATAAATATTTGATTGTTCACAGTCATGGAACTTCATTCTATTATCTTAACTGTGGGAAATGGTCTATTAAAGCCCTACAATTGGTCAATTTATTTCGATTTTCATCCCTCATCAATGGGATTTATTGGTCACTTCATGTGTTTAGTGTGATTCAACCTTGCACTAAAACTCAGGCAAAGCTTGTAGTTTATATTTCTGTTGAAGGCTTCACTTTTGCTAATTTTATGGTTTACAGTGGTTTAGCCTGGTGTTTAAGTAGGCTAATCTTTCTTGTGGCTCTCTTGTCATTTGTGAATTGTGATTGGAGAATCTCGGGGTTCTGGACTAGTAAGTACATTGTGTAATGGGGCATGCATTTGAGTGTGCATAGATAAAAATGGACTTATGAAGAATGAAAGAAATATAGAGTTGGATGTTTGGAACATGGTGTAATAGATATGGGATGGTTGAAATAAACAGTGGCAAGCAGCATTCGACAAAAATTTAAACCCCCCTCCCCCCAAAAGGAAAAAAAAGAATGTGTTTCTTTGATATATTATACCACATCAAATTAACTTGATATATTATACCACATCAAATTAACTTACCTTCGTATTCCTTTTTCCATTTCATGCTAATGAGGTGGTTAGAGGGTTTCTACAACAGCTAATATGCCTCAATGTCAAACAAGTTGGGGCTAGCTATATGATTCTCGTTGTCCATGTCGCTCCATTTGAGCTCATCTCAGGCTGATATTATACAAAAAAAAATGGTTGGAGAGTTTTTAGTGGCAGAAAATTGTGATGATATGTGACACCAACTGTTTGGCTCTATTTTAAATTAGTACTGTTGAGAAAGATGTCAAGAAATGTGGAAGTGAGTCCTATAAGGAGATTGGCTGCCAGCATAAATTCCCCAATGGATTTAATTGCTAAGAAGAGAGGCATAACTCCCTTCCTCATGCTGATTATCAGAAAGTAGGGAATGTATTGACTCAAGTGAGAGGAATGGAGGACATACAAGATTTTAGAGGAAGAATTTTAGGTCTCATGCCAGATAACTTACCTTAATTATTATCACGTTTGAATAAAAAAATTGATGTCTGAACAAGGTACTTTAATTACTATTAAGTTTATGTGTGCATGTTGATAGGTTAATTGAAGATGTACTGTGAAGCATTATAAAGTAATTCATCGTCGGTGGTAATATGTAATGCTTCTTGTACCCAAGATTGTGCAGGCTATGTCTCTCCTTGAAACTACTTTTCGAATTACTACTGTAGTACTGTTAAATGAGCTTATGTGAGTTATGATGCATTATTGGTTAAATGCTTCTGAAGCTTTTGCCTCTCTTGCTTTGCTGCAACTTTGCAGCAAGATCACTTGAAAAGACAAACCTGTAAGAGGATAAAGAAAAGTAAAAAAGAGGAAATGATCACTAGAATAACATATGAATTTGGTCATTGGGAATCTGATACACTGATAGGATCATCAATGTCTTTCTTTAGGATAAAAACTAAATGAATTTAGCGTCCGTTGATCCTTTTGTGATGGTACTTTATGCTTCAGCATGTCTGTTAACACTGTCACATCATCTAGTTGGACTTAGAAGTTATGTTTTATTCCTGCTGTCAGTTTGTGTCTAGTTTTACCTTGTAGTTCATGTATTCTTTTTCGGTGCCTTCATCTTCTTGTGTCTGTTGATGTACTTCATTCAGCCATAGAGAAAAAGATGTACTTTGCAGGTATTCTTATGTGATATATCAACCTGTGACATAAATTGGGAATAACAGTTTGGTGCCTAAAGAGAACTCCTCATTCCTTTTATGCACTCTGATGGACACTAGAAGTCACATGCTACTGGTGATGCGGCCAAATTTGGCCAAACATCTCAAGTAAAAGGGATCTTCTTTACTAGTGGTCCAATTGCATATGTGAATGACAGCCCTAACCATTCTATTTGTAGCTCACCTGAAGCTAGATGGTTAAGTTTATTGACCTGGGTTAAACTTATAAATACATCGAAGAATTATTTGGATTACTTATAAGCATGTATGACCCCCTCCCCCCTCTCTAACCCTTGTATATGATTTGTAGTGAAGTTTCTAAGTTCTTAAAATGAAGTGAGATGGTATGATTTCTTACAAATAAGCTGTTGGTGGCAGACTACTAATATTTTAGGCATGGACGGCTTTAAGAATTTTGGAATTTGTGGCAGGTATTGGTTGAATGAGCAATGTTAACCTCTCTCCAGTAAATGGAAGGAGTTACATTAATTAGGCTCATTATGCAGCATCTTTGTATGGTTGATAGCTAGTAACTGTACCAAGTGCCAACCTTCCTTTTTATTATCACCACGCGGTTCCCACTTTCGTCATGTTTCTTTTGCAATTCTTAGATTGATTGCTGCATCTATATCTGATGATTGGTAGTAGTGCACATGTTAATCGTGCTGACAATTGTGAAAACATTAAAGGCCTCCAGTGATGAGCTTTGAGTTGTAGAAATGCATAAATGGTTTTTGATTATATATTGGCCAATGGATTTTAGAGTCAGTTTGGATGAACTTATATTATCTTGAGATAGGACTATTTTGCTGCATCTTTTCCTGGTCCTTGATCTTTTTAATTGCCTGAAGAGTGCTAGGAATTCAGCTTCCAGGTGTATCCTGAGCGCTCATTCCTGGACACCACTTGGTTATGCTGAGTACTCAAAATGCTAGAATTTTAATTGAATGACCATTTACTGCCTCAACATGGAAGTTAGATTGAAGTCTCTTGGATAATATGTTAAAACATTCTTTTTCAGACAAAATCTGCCACTTAGCTTTGACAAGTCTCTAACTTGCTCATTTTGTGATGGGCCCAGTCACCTCCATTCTTCCCAACCTCTGGCAGTCAAAGCTATAAGGAGACGTGCTTCGGTCTTTCCATCGATTGAAGCAGTAGGTATATATAATGCATGCAGCTAATAGGCAGTAGTAGGATGTAAGCCCTGGTGGCAGTGGTACTTTGGCATTTGGCATACTCAACCGAGAATGTGAACTCGGTTTCAGGATTTGGATATTGCAAAATGACTATTATTGGTTATACATTTTACACATGATAAGTCCTCACTAAGTTGCGAAATTATATCCGCCAAATGCTTACGGGTAGAAGAATGTGTTGAACCAAAAAAAAAAAAATCGCTTGCTTTATTGCCTAACTATGTCACCATGAGTGATCGTTATTGTTTGCAGGACTGAAGGTGATCTTTTGGCCACACAATGTGTGGCAACCTGAATACGTGTTAAACACATTCTCTATTGTTAATAAACCATTTATGTGACGGTTTTGGAGATGCAAGAAAACTATCTAGAAGTGAGGACGGCGTGGAAGATGGTGGAATTATTATGCTCATAAAATATGAGAGATTACTAAATAATTAATGATAAAAAATACTGGTACATGTCTGATGTGATATGCCTCGAGTAATTAGCAGCATATATGCAGATATAACTTGGGGAAGAGGCATGCTTTTCCCCCAGTTGTTGTTCTAACATATGTAAGAGTAGTTTAGGATAATACTAAAGTTATTTGGGTAATCATATACTATTAGGGTAACTCATGATTGCAGTTCGGTTTTCTAGGTAAAAAGAAAAGTTGTCATGTTTCCCTTTCATTAATTAATGGAGCATGAGTACAGTATGATAAAATGGACCTCTCCAGTTTAGCCTGTGGCGTGATACCTTTTTGTACCCCGTTGAAGGAGGCATTATCATATGTTACTGTTTCTGGCCTCCAATCCCCCCCCCCCCCCCCCCCCGACCCGTCTATTTCTCTCTCAAAGAGTGATAAACTGAAAAAGAAAAATACAACTAGTAAACGTAACTCGAAGTGTGGGCAAATGAAAGACAAAAATGAAAAAAAAAAGAAAAAAGAAAGGTGAACCATTTGTTCCTTGCTACCATCTGGTACTTGAATGGAAAGACATGATTGGTGAGAATTCATATTATCGATTTAAACTTGTTATGGCCGTAGACATGATTGGAGAGAATTCATATAGCCGATTCTAACTTGTTAAGGATTCAGGCGTATTTATTGTTTCTTTTTTATTTCTTCGGTAAAAATAATTGAGGTTTTAAGTTTGGGCACATGGATTAAGGTGTTCACTAACTCCTAAAAGTTAAAGAAGGCTTTTGACTAACATACCCGTAATTATGATTTTCTTTTCTTTTTAAATTGACAGAATTGTTGTAGGGATATGAGAATGTATCAAGGGCAAATTTGAAAAATAAAAATAAATACTTTCTTGGTTTTGTGAAACATTAATTACTTTGGATTAACTTTTATAGGCTAAAACCTCAATTATTTTGGACGGGAGGGAGTATCATTTAGTATTTGATATTTATAGAAGCTAACTGGCATATTAGCGATTTCAGTTTAGCGATTCGAGAAACTTGAAAAGCATACCACACATTTCTAATTATTTTGCGACATTCAGCAGAAGATTAGAAAAGAAAGATGAAAATCAAATCCAATGTGATCGTAAACATCTTCAAGTAGAATGCATTCTCCACCACTAAAACTAAAAAGAGGAAACAGAAAGTAGAAGAAAGAACTTCAGGACATGAGCTTAATTGGTTAGATTTTGACACACAAAAATATATTCTAAGCTTTATTGTCGGTTATACTTTTTGTCAACATGTCTCTAAGGTTACAAACATCAGAAGCACGTCGAAATGACAAGGTTAGTAACCTTTGGCAGTTTCCGTGATACGAAGACTGATTGGTAGCAAAGACTTGGCATCTGTACGGCACTAGGACGACAACAGAAGAAACAAGCAGGGTCATATTGTTTTGTTTGTAGTACTAAATACTAAAATTCAGTAATTCAAATATTAATTTGACCATCAGTATTTGACTACTAATAAAATATTAAAAAGGAACTATTTCAAGTGAAATAGTATTTTTCATACTCAAATTTTTAAAGTGAAATTTATGTTCAATTACAATTCGGACTTTCCAATACTCCTTTTCAATTTGGCTTACAATATTACTTTTTTCATTTTCAATCAACTATTGTCCAAATGCCTGCTTTTTTAAGAGTTTGAAATGAGACAAAGCATGCAAAAATAGAAGCCATGGTGATGGTGCACACAGCGCATGCTAGCCAACACATTGGCCCACTATAGCATATTTCTTCTTCTTTGCCTTGCTATTTTCTATTACATGCCATTTTCTTAAGCTTTCTTTTTTTCATGATCAATCTAATATTCCCTTTAAACCATTAGAAAACCTGTCCCAATTGGTCAATTTTCTGTCCTACCATTGTCATACACCTACCTGTCAAATTAGAAGAAAAAAGAAGAAGAAGAACGTTATGCACTCTAATTCTTGTTGGATTTATTATAAATTAGATGCTATAGACATAAACGACAATAAATTAGATGCTATAGACATAAACGACTCGATCGACGAAGACGACGATAATTAACTTGAGTTTGCAAAATTAGAAAGATGTAAGAGACACTACATGTCAAGACCACTTAATTACTTAAGTTGTAATGATAATTAATGTACCATTTGGTGAAAGAGAAAAATGAGAATGTTCTCTTGTTATGTCCCTTTTGTTGGATAAGTTGTAACTTTGTATTTTTTGTGGATTGTCAAAGTGAAACTCTGCAAAAGAAAAACAGGCCAATGAGAATTTCTCGTTTCATATCCTTGCATTTGAAGTAGATTTCATGCGTTATTTTCAGAATTTATTTTTCCAAATTACCAAGTCAGGCTGACTAGAAAAGGCAACGTGTTATAAGTTACGTTATTTTAGCCTAATGGTGTGGGTACTACATTTATATAGAAATTAAGCTCATTGGTTAGTAGTTCCACTTATAATTATATTTATGTGACATGATAATATAAATTTCAATTCATTTCACGTTGCTTTTTGTTACTTTCAGCTCTTCTTTTAGACTAAGATTTCGAAATGTGTTTCGTTTTTTCTTAGATTAGCTTCATCCTTCAATTCAAATTAAATTATCTTCTACGTGATTGTGTATATGAAGCTAGCTAAACGATTTTAAATGGATATAGAATGGGTAATTATATAGCTGAACTGCTGAAGAGATCTAAGAGGAAGAAATAGAATACCAATATGCAATGTAAAGTAAAATGTTACCGCCTCAAGTCAAAATATGGTGTCCCTTCGGGGACATCAAATAAAATTGGAACAATACATAGTAGCATGGGTCATGCGCAAGGATGACACACATCAATCGAAAAGTTAAAATATGGTTAAATACGAAATTCACCCATATCACATGCATGTATAAAGTTTTTTATTAGTATTAATTCTCAACTCCTAATTTCTTCATGAAATCGATTCCTTCATGCTTGAACATCCTTGCGATTCTATAAGCATTATCTCCATAATCAACTCCACCGCGATGGATTCTCTTCACTCATTAATTTCACAAATAATAATTTTTACTTACATGTTATATATATGTATAATAGTTTCAAATTGATTTTTACCATTTTCTTCTTCATTTGTCAAATAAGCAAACGCCAATATCACAATCCCTAGAGCTCGAACTCAAGATCTCATTCAGCTTGGGCCCTTCTCCCCTATCACTCAGCAATAACAACATTCCCAAATCTGAACAGCTGTTATGATCTTCATATGTTGTCTCTTCATGATGATTATCATGACTCAATTGAGAAGCTACAAATTTGTCAAGTGCCCTCCAATCAGCCGGTACATTTTTGCTGCCATCGTCTTCATGATTATTGTTGTTGTTATTATTGTTATCGGAGACGAGTGACATGGAGCTAATTGGCCTTTTTAGGATTGGTAGAGAGGGGCTTTCTAGCTGTGGAAGCTGTACAAATTGTGAATCAGAATTTGTATATGCAAAGTTGAGATGATTTTCGGCTGCTTCCATCTCTTGCTTGCATAGTAGATTATTTTGTAGCATATTGAAATTTGAAGGAGGAGTCTGCCTTGTGATGTATTCAAGAGGATCCACAACTGAGCTAACTGCAGTAGTTGCCTCATCATAAAAATAATTTGACTCCCACCCTTCAACCATGTTGGTCTTTGTCTGCCCAGTAATTTTCTTCTTAAATGCTCTACACACTACCCATCCTTCTTCCTGCAACAGTTCAATAAAGTAAAATATTAGTGATAAGGATTTAACTTTTATACAATGTAAACTTCACTAGAAAAAGCAGGAACTTAGCTACGAAACTCGTAGAGAAAGATAGTAGCTAATATGATTTTTTGATAATCCATGATCTATCGCTAATCCGTACTTAACTAGGATTAATGAAAGATTTTTTTATTTTTTTAATGGATTTGTAGAGAAAGAATTTTTATACTATTAATGTATTTTAATATATTGTAGCACGTAACCCTGTTTTTATTTTCTAGTTTACTAATCCCACTTTGAGGTGAGTCGACTCCATGTATAGCAGTTAGACTCAATTAATTATAGTTGGTAATGATAATCAGTAATTCATCCAATTGTCTTCACTGTGATTTACTTTTTGACTTGGTTGGTAATAAGAAAGTTCCTAAAGTTTATGTACTGTTGGGATAGAAACACTTTCTTTTTTTCTTTTATTTTTAGTGGAGTGCATATCTGAATTGTGTCGGAAAGATATAAGAAGATAGTCAAAGGGGTTGTAGGTAATAAGATGCTTCGAAAATTTCATTTCTAAGGGCTGAATGAATGAAAGCTCATTGACCACATAACAGGAACTTATAAGGAAAGCACACTTGATCACATTTGCTACAAAAAGTGATGTCTTTTTGACTTTGAAGGTTTTTTGAAATGATCTTCATTCTACATGTATAGTTAGATTTGCTAAATAAAAGAGTGTGCATGTAATGAACAAGGGATTTTTCTTGCTGTTTTTGACTTAGAAATGTTTAGAAGAAAAGTTTCGTTCTTGTTTAATGAATACCTTTATAAAATTTGCTTTCTGTCTACCGAGGCTATTCAAAATTTCCACTTTCTTAGGTATTCCAAAAGAGTATAAGTTATGTACACTGTTAATATAAATAATCTGTTACATTAACAAGCCATGAAAAGATTTCTACAGATAAGCTTTCTTAAAATGTGTGATTTGTGTTCTTGAAAATAAGACAGATTATATACTACACATAAAAAGTGACCTGATGATGTAAAAATACTTTACATGTACTGACGGTGTAAGTAATTTAAACTCTTTCAGAAAAGAGAGTTTTCGTGATATAAGAAGAGATCTAGTTTATATTTGCTAGTTCTAGAGATCCAGCAGGTGCCCTTGAAAAGATACATAAGATGAAAACTGGATAGACTTAACAACAACAACAACATATTTTGTGTAATCTCACAAATGGATAGAATTAAAGATTAAAGTACTTGCCTGTGGAGGACCATTCTCTTCAGATTCGAGACGATATTCATGCATGATCCAATCAGATTTCTGGCCATTAGGTGCCCTACCCTTATAGAAGACAAGTGTTTTTCTCATGCCTATAAGCTTTGATTTATTGTACACTGCCTTGTCTCTTCCTGTTGCCTTCCAAAACCCTGCCATTGTTGCCCTATTAGTTCTGGTACCTGTTGGATACTTCTTATCCTTGTGGCTGAAGAAATACCACTCGTTCTGCTCTTCATATCCGATCCGGCATTTATCTGCTCATAACAAAAATAAAAAATAAAAAAATTGAGTATTACGGAGTGGATTATTGAAAAATATGTACTGGAGTAAGATACAATTCTCTTGCTTTTGTCTTGTCTTTACTCTCCTACCATCCTTCCGTCGCCTGTTCACTCAACTCTGATACTTGAATCTCATTTTGTTTGAAGTTTATTGGACATGAATGAACTATAAATAGAAGGAGAATGAAAAGAGACAATATTTTTTTTATTCTCCCGTAATTGACCCCTAAGCTCAAAGAATCGGTCGATCAACTCTAGCCTGAGCTTCTAGTGAAAAGCGACCTTATGGTTGAAAAATATAAGAACTTTTCTTCATTTCAGTGTTGATTAAGATTTCTTGTGTAAGAAACCCTAGACATGAAAACAAGATCATACCTTGAAGATCCCATGGCTCGATTCTGTATAGATCAATGTCTCTAATAACATCAAGATCAATCTTTTGCGATGCGATTTTCTTTCTAAGATAGTATCCAACGAGTTCTTCATCTGTTGGATGAAATCGAAATCCAGGTGGAACGCATGATTCATTTGTATCCATCACTGATTAATTTAGTTCTGCATAAAATTCAGCACCAAGAAGACAAGATCATCAACACATAAATATATATATAATTGCACCTCCTTTACTCCAAAATCATAGTCAATAATAACCCATGGGGCACGAAACAAATAGTAGCTATATGAAAAGCTAAAAAAAGGTGAAGTTAAGTGTGTATTATGTAACCCTACAAATGGAAAGGTGGCAGGAGTTTTCACATGTAATCATCAACCATTTGGTGGTAAGCAACACTCAAGAGAGTTTTATTTATATAAATGAGCGCGTGTTAGTAGTGTAAGACCTACTATTTTTTTGTATTTTTTTCCCGTCTGTGATATGATTTTAATTTAATGGTGGGGTTAAAGAGGAAGAGATGAAAAGGAAAGAAAAGAAAACAAAATGATGAGGCTGTGCTGTCGAGGGGGATGGAGAGTCAGCCCTTTCTTCGGTAATTTTCACGTCTGATTAGAATTGAAAGAAACGGGACAAGTAAAAAAAATCTGAGCTAATGATGGTGTCTTGTGTAGTTGAATTATACTGAATGATGGATCAAGAACGGGCTCTTCACCTCTATATTATTATAAAAACAATCCACTGTTACCGCACATAATGGTCCTCATTAGAGGATTAATTAAATAAAAAGAAAAATAACAATTTACCAAGACAACATGACAAATTAAAGAATACTTGTCGTGGAAAGTCAAAATTAAATTGTTTGTTCAAGAAAAAACAGTATGAGAAAAGCGTAAAAAGCTAAAACATATATACTTCCTCCGTTTCAATTTATGGAAGTGCTTGACTCGGAATAAAGTTTAAATTGGAAGAGTGGTTAAACAGCCAAAAAGTATTTGTTGTCTGGTTTAGCCTAAAGAAGGGTTGAGGGACGAAACGGGGTGTGTGGAGGATGGATGACGTTAAACAATACTAGTATTATGCACGCTTTGGTTTGAAAGGAGTAAAAGTAGGAGGCAAAAAAGAAATAGCAGGGTTTTGTGGGATAGTCAAGCCTGCCATAAAGAGCATGTAAAGAAAGGGAAAAGGAAACAAAAAGGCACTAGGCAGTGTGTGAGTGGGGAAATTTCGAACGTTTGAAGGAAGCGAAATGGTTATCATCCCAAAGATGTACTAATCTGAACCACTTGCCTGTTTTTTTAGAGTGACAAATTAATGAATCTATTACTTTGGTTTCACAAAAATCACACAACACAAGAGCATGCGTGAAAACCTCCCACACAGAAGAACAAACTCAAATGCAATCCTTAATATGGTGCGTAGTTCAGGTCTATTGCAACAGCTCGGCCAAGGCAAATATATGCAAAATGGGAAACCATGGATTGAGATGCAAGATAAGGGACTGTTTACATGAAATATGGTCGAAGTGTCAGCAAATTAGTCCGAATACCACGTTAAACCAACAAACAAAAAAAAAGGGGTTCACTGCCTCAGTACTGGAATAATATGTGAACCATATATATGCTTGCATGACATGCATATCTAAGTGATGTAAACGCTTATATTATACCTGCAGTTCTCTTAGCTTGATCACTGGAAGCTAGCTAATGATTGGTTTAAGGAAATGGAGAGTGAGCTTGGAAGAAGAAGACAAATGTAGAAGACGAAAAAGAAAGGAATTGAAAAACTGAAAGAATATTGGAGAGAGAAGTGAAGTTCGACATTAGGATTGAAATAAATGGAACTATTAAAAGAGAAGGAGAAGGAGAGAGGGGGGATGGGGGTGGACCGCTTAATTGCGCATGGGTTGAAGGTTGTCCCCATTGTTGACGTCATCGCCATGTTTCCACCAGAAAACCACCCCTCCGTAATTTCCCTCAGCATATACGTTGAAAGACATGTTATCTAATGAAATTTAAAATTGAATTCCCTCGATCTCAATTATGTGTTGTAACTTCTTTTTAATCTGTTAAAAAAAATGTCATATTTTTTTATTTAAAAATAATTTTAATTATAACTTTTTTATTTAAAAATAATTTTAATTTTAATTTTTTTATTTTTACTCTTAATGATATGATTTATAATCACACAAATATCTATGACTTATTTTAGATTATACATTCAAAAATTTCATTTTCTCTTTTTTCATCAAAGATTATAATTGGGTACTCGTCAACACATTACCATAGAAAAACATTGACTCGAAATTGGTAATGAGAAACCCCCTCTTTCGGGAGCCTTTGTTGATTTCTAGAAGCATAGTGTCATTAGATAAAAACACTGCTAGAACATGGATTTTTTTCACCGACATTCAATAGAAAATTTATGCTATAAAATATAATTTTAACTAGAAATAAAGGTTTTTCTCACCGACATTCAGTAGGAAATTTGTGCTATAAAATATAATTTTCTCATCTCATTCCCACCAAACCAGTTCAATGGGAAAACGCATCGTGGGAAACAAGTTTCATTGAAACGCTGGGAAATTTTCTTTATTTTTTTTGTGTGAAAAACAACTATTTAAATTTTTTCCACCGACATTCAATGAAAAA
The DNA here is from genome assembly GCF_019175385.1 of Lycium barbarum. Taxonomy (NCBI): domain Eukaryota; kingdom Viridiplantae; phylum Streptophyta; class Magnoliopsida; order Solanales; family Solanaceae; genus Lycium; species Lycium barbarum. The sequence continues at coordinate 91,594,833 of NC_083348.1, forward strand.
TAGTCATTGAATATTTTTCAGTAGGGCATGAGCAGAAAAATAAAGTTTTTTTTAGCAGTGAAAGCGCTCACTCCCATGAGATGGAGATGCAATTAATCAACCGGCCAGCCAATTAGCTTTCTATTAGAACCGGTTAGAACTTTTCTTTTGTCCTATATATTCACCACAATTACCTTAAAATGTTTATCAAATTGAAATATTTTTGCAATATCTGTCACTTGATCAATGATTTTGCAGCCGCGTTTAGCTCACTTAACTGCTTCATGCTCAATTGGTGAAGGGCTGGTGTTACTTTCAAAGGGCATTTTAGCTGCCCTTCTTAACCAAATGATTAAAATCGACAAGTATTTTGAGGAAGGAACTATTGGAAAAAAGGCAAAGCAGAGGTAGGCTTTTGGAGAAAATCAAAGTGGCTACCACCGATTTGTCAGAATGCGTACTACTACTTTCCGTAGAAGATAAACAAAGGAATACGATATCATAATGTATAATATTCCCAAAAATCTTATGCACAGAAACAGCCTTTACTTTTGAAGAACTATGCTGAAAGGTTGGCTTCCACTGCGCACGGCCCACTCTCCACCTCACCTTCCTTTTACATACTCCAAAAATAGATAAAGAAGAAACGAATTAAATTGTATGCACTGACATTTTACAAAAAAAATATTTATACATATTAATATATTTTAATCAGTTATTTACGTTTTAGGTTACCAGATTAGGTTTAATACTGACAATTATCATTGTTACAGATTACTTTTATCTTATGATGTTACAAAAAAATTATAAAACCAACGGTGCGTAGAGGTTAAACTCAATAAAATTGGAGAATCCATTTGACCTCTATATATACATATACACACACATATATATATACACACATATATACACACACATATATATATATATATATATATGCACACATATATATACATATATATATATACATACACACACACATATATATATATATATATATATATATATACACATACATATATATCTAGGTGTATATATGTATATGTATAGGTATATGTATATGTATATTACTACTATATATAAGGGACAACAAAAGGGCTTTTGTAGTCCTCACAAAATTTTTTTCAAAAAATGTCAAACTTTTCAATTAATTACTTCTAGGTCCTGATCTTATTTTTTAAAGTCAAATTTATTTTTTGTTCTTATGGTCTACTTTTTAAAAGCTGTCGAACATTCTGCCTTATTTACCTATTTTTTATTCGGTATCCGGTATCCGCATTGGAGCTCGCTTAATCCAAATTCGTGTCGCATAGGGCCCAATCGGGAGAAGCCCCTACCAAGGATTTTTTCATATCCAAGCTCGAAGCGGAGACCCCTAGTTAAGGGAGGACCAAACCCATCCGCTGCACTTTATTTTTCCTATTGCTTTCTTATATTGATCTTATCTATTAACCTAAAAAATAGTCATTTCTTCACTAGATATTCTTGCTTCTTGTTGCTCTTTGTTTTCTTCTTTTCATTTGTTGCTTATTATAGATTTTTACATGTAAGCATTTCTTTTACTTTATATTTGTCTTATGAAATTTGAGAATTTCTGAAAATTCTTTTACTCATATGTAGGAATATCTTTTACTTTATATTTATAATACTCTAATGAGCTCATATGTGTTTACCAAGATTAGTAAAAAATGACTTTCAGATAGTTTTAAAAATTATTAAATGATGAATGTTGAAAATGAAGACAATATTATCAGTTAAGATCGGGTTATCTTTAAAATCTCCTGTTTGGTTAACTAAAATTAATCTTTTAAACGCAAAATGAGTTTGAAGTAGGGTGGAATTAGAGTGTTAGCTACTGATTTGATTGGATTCGGTAGCACTTTGGTTCAAATTCTGTTTTTGTCTTAAAAGTTCATTAACTATGTATAAATTATTAATTTAGAGCTAATTAACATTAAAAAATTAGGATTCAAAACTCATATATTTCAAATTATGGTTTCACATTTAATTTGAAGTAAATAATTTCATCAAAATGAAAGTTAAGATATTAAAGGAGTGAAATGAAAGTTTGGCTTTTATCTATTGAAAACATACTTATTTGAAGTTTAATTATTACCAACATAAATTATATTTCTTTAATTTAAATATTACTTTTTCTATCTGGAGTTAGCCCGGGCCTCATAAAAATAGTATATATATATAAGGGACTATAAAAGGGCTTTTGTAGTCCTCACCAAACTTTTCAAAAAATGTCAAACTTTTCAATTAATTACTTCTAGGTCCTCATCTTATTTTTTAAAGTCAAATTTATTTTTTGTTCTTATGATTTACTTTTTAAAAAGCTATTGAACATTCTACCTTAGTTACTTGTTTTCTATTTGGTATCTGGTAGGGGTGTTCATGGTTCGGTTTGGGTCGGTTATTGGTTAAAACCATAACCAAACCAATTTAGTCGGTTTTTAAATGTCTAAAACCATAACCAAACCAAGTAAAATAATAACCACCGGTTTGGTTATTGTCGGTTTGGTTCGGTTTTTCGGTTTATGACTAGCCGTGACAATTCAAATATTCTCTGTCTACGTTCTTCAAATTTCTTATGAGGCTCTTTTTTCCTCACGGCCCACAAGGGTGAACTTTGCTGCATATTGAGGGAAAGACACGCTGTTGGCAAATCAGGTGGACCAAACTTGCAACGCAGTTTAGATTCAAAAGAACAAGTCAAACAGAGGTTTCAAAATACAAACAACCCTTATGCTTACGACTTATTAGAGTTGGGCTTGGATTGTTGGACATATTCTTTTAAGACATGGGCCTTAAAAGTAAGTAGGCCAAAATTAAATTAATAATTAAAAGGTATAAAATATCTTTAATTATTTATGAAAAGCTAATATTATACATATAAATAATTATAAATTTTATGTATATAATTATCGGTTTGGTTCGGTTATTTATTCGGTTATTTTTTACTATAACCATAACCAAACCAAATATTATCAGTTTTTCAAATTTAAAACCAAACCAAACCAAACCAAATGTCGGTTATTTTATTCGGTTTGGTTAAATTTTCGGTTTGGTTTTGGTTTTAACCAAAACTGTGAACAGCCCTAGTATCTGGTACCCGCATTGGAGCTCGTTTAATCCAGATTCGCGTCGCATAGGGCCCAATCGGGGGAAGTGTTCCCTACTAAGGATTTTTTCATACCCAGGCTCGAACCCGAGACCCCTGATTAAGGAAGGAACAACCCCATCCGCTGCACTATATTTTCCTTGTTGCTTTCTTCTATTGATCTTATCTATTAACCTAAAAAATAGTCATTTTTTTGCTAGATATTCTTGCTTCTTGTTCTCTTTGTTTTCTTCTTTTTCACTTGTTGCTTATTATAGATTTTTACATGTAAGCATTTCTTTTACTTTATATTTGTCTTATGAAATTTGAGAATTTCTTAAAATTCTTTTACTCATATGTAGGCATTTCTTTTACTTTATATTTATAATACTCTAATGAGCTCAAATGTGTTTATCAAGATTAGTATAAAAATGACTTTCAGATAGTTTTAAAAATTATTAAATGATGAATGTTGAAAATGAAGACAATATTATCAGTCAAGATCGGGTTATCTTTAAAATCTCTTGTTTGATTAACTAAAATTAATCTTTTAAACACAAAATGAGTTTGAAGTAGGGCGGAATTAGAGTGTCAGGTACCGATTTGATCGGATTCGGTAGCACTTTGATTCAAATTCTGTATTTATCTTAAAAGTTCATTAAATATGTATAAATTATTACTTTAGGACTAAATAACTTAAATAATTAGGATTCGAAACTCATATATTTCAAATTATGGCTCCTTATTTAATTTGAAGTCAATAATTTCATCAAAATGAAACTTAAAATATAAAAGGAGTGAAATGCAATTTTTGTTTTTATATATTGAAAATATAATTATTTGAAGTTTAATTATTACCAACATAAATTATATTTTTTTAATTAAAATATTACTTTTTATATTTGTAGTTGGGCCCGAGCTTAGCACGGGTCTCGTGAGACTAGTGTGTGCGTGTCTATATATATATATATATATGGACACTAGTCATATGTGATTTCCTGTTAAATAACCTAAACAAATATTACATTGTAATACGTAAGCTAAATTCTCCAAATTATGCATGATTTTTGGTTTTCAATTAGAAAGGAAAAGCGGACTAGTTGAGACTATATGTAACTCTATGCTTTCTTTTAAAAGGTGGACCACCATTAGTTAACTCGGCTTATTAGCTTTTTGACTCTGGTATAAGCAGGATAGTATAGCCGAGCTATTTGCTAGCTAATTCGTGGAATACACAAGGAAATAATCTCCCTACGCTGCTACCCCACTCTAATATGAAAATTTAAATAAAAAAAGAAAATTGGACAATCTTTGATGGTATTTCTCGACAAAACTCGTTTTCCTTAGTAGAAATGTAAGGTGCGGTTTGGAATATTTTGATGGAAACTCGAGCGATTAAGACCAAATGAAACGCAAGAAGAAATATTTGAGTGTTTAGTGACAATGACAGATGCAGTATATCAACAGTGAGTATGATCCATTGTTCTTGATTTGAAATAATATTTACTTTTACAAGTTTTCATTTATTATAACCATAATGTTTCATATTCCCCGATTTGAAATTCTAAATCGTCTTTATTTAGCAGAGCGTGACCTTTGATTAAGAAAGGTAAATAGATTGCTACTGTTAGGATAAGGGGATGGAAAGCATCCATCAATCTATATATATGGTCGGCCAAAGTTTCCATTAAAAAGGAACAAGTCAACAAGTAAAGTACTAGTAGTAAACTAAAGATAAAAAAACCTTTTTCCGGTTGTTATTATATTGTTGCTTTTTTGTGGTACTTGTACAGAAGAAGGTAAAACCCATATGAACTGGCTTCCAATAACGTAGAATTTCTGGCTAAAACATCAGTAACTGCACTTTTACAATTACCAAATTCCCTTAATTAGGACGGCAGTAGGTGTCGCTCTAGAGTTCCGAGGTTAAGAATGATTATGTCACCTCTCGTGACTTTTATTGGATTTGGTCCTCGCAATGGCAAATTCGGAGATGTAAAATAGACGGGTTAAAATTGCTTGAGTTGAAATGAATTGAGTCAAAATAGTACAAATATCATAGGAAACGATATTTTGATAATGCTATATAATTTCTACCTATATTTTTAAATTTTGTTGAATGCATGTTTACTCATTTCGAACCACTTCAAATATAGTGTGCGAAGCAAGGCTTGAATAATACAAAATCCCATAAAAAAGGCTCACTGTTATTGTACCACCTCTTTTAAGATATTGTATTGGCTTTCAACACTTAAGTTTCATCTTCAAAAATGTACTTAATCTATTGGGTAAAACATGTTCTTAACATATTAGAAATGACTCAAAAATGCCCTTCTTCCGTTTATTGGATCAAATTTGTTCCTCCTTTCACCCATTAGATTAAAGATGTCTTTAACGTATTAGAAATGACTAAAAAATAACCTCTTTCCTTCTATTGGATTAAATGTACCCCTAGCGTTATTTTTGGGCTTAAAACTGCCCCTCTTTTAACAACACAATTATATTACATTCAGTGGCGGATTTAGAATTTTTACTCAGGGTGTTCGGAAAAATAATTGAACCTAAATATTCACTGTAATATATGTTTAGGGTGTTCAAAAGTTGATATATGTACATAAACACATAAAATTTACCCTAAATATACATTGTAATTTTTTATCCAAGGTATTCGGGTGAACACCCTGGGCTCTTGGTACATCCGCCCCTGATTACATTTAATTAAATTTTAATTAAACACATAACTTTTATTTATTGACTTATATAAAATTCTCACCTGACCCAAAAAAATCTAACCCATCCATAACCCAACCCAAGACAAAACTCATTTTAAATAACGCAACAAAGCGACAAAATCATTTTTCGCCTCCCGTTTTCAACCGGTTTGTGTAGTAGAATGGCCATGGCATGATGTCTTCATTGCATATGGCAGGAAAAGAATAGCAGAGTGTTCCAAGCAAAATAGAGAAATTCTGAGGAGATAGTCAAAGAGGTAATTGAAGAGATCTTTGGTAGATGCAGCATGAAGGCCAAGCTAGCTATCAGCTATTGAGCAGGATTAATTTCTAACCATAGGGGGCTGATTAGAGATGTTGGTGGTGTTGTTTGTTTCAGTTTCTTTTTCTGTTTGATATAGTTTGTTTCAGTTTCTTGTTTCTGTCGATACGTACATTAGCATTGAGTTGCGATGTATGCCCAAGTCCCAACTCGCAGTTTTTGTTTTTGAGTAATCCTCTACATTTTTTCATTTGTAATAAAATTTCGTGTGGATCAATAAATAAAGGTTACTCGTTTAACTAAAGTTGACAATTTTAAATCTAAAAATGATGTTATGGGCAAATTTGATCAAATAAGTAGAAGGAGGACAGTTTTGACTCATTTCTAATACGTTAAGGATATTTCTATCCAATAGGTGGAAGGAAAGACAAATTTGATCCAATATATAGAAGAAGGAAATCTTTGAATCATTTCTAACACGTTAAAGATATTTTTGGCCTTTTTCCAAAATGAATAAACTATCGTTCAATTCTATAGCGAAATTATTTCTACTTTTGAGACTCGTTAAAAAAGTCTGATAGGAGTTATTTAAAGTCCAAAAAGTTGCAAAATTAAAATAGGTGAAGGGAAAGAGGCAGCAGGTGAAATGAAGCTGGTTGATCGGGCGGCTAGTAGTATGTGATGTGGACTAATTGGTTTGTACATGTCAAAGGGTGCGGTCGGCTGTGACCTCCCATCATGCGGCGGACCTCATCATTCACCCCATTCAACTCCCATGGTCCACACCATCTCTCCAACCCCCACCCCCGCCCCCTCCCTCAGTATGAGTACTTAATAATTCTGATAGTATTAAAATTTAAGTGAATGAAAAGAAATTATGGAGCGTTTTTTACTTTTATAAACTAAAATCTAAATTTTAGTTTATTTTTTCACTCGCTTCATTGATTATTATGTCACACTATTCTTCTTCTATCTTAACTGTTACAATTATTTGTACGCATTGCATAATGTTTAGAGCCTTAAAGTTTATTTTTCTTAATTGAGAATTTAATTAAATAAATATAAATGTGTTATGCTTAACAACTTAAACTTTTAAATGAGACATTCACCCATTTTCATTTTCATATGATACAAAATAGGTAGAGACCTCGAGTTTGAATCTTACCGCCACACATGCCACCACTGATTACCCATTATAGCGGGAAAATTCGTGTGCTTAGCCCATGACAAAAGAATCAGGTCACACCGAGCGTATTGATAACAAAATTGACTATATATTACTTTAGTATCTCTCACCCGAACATGTGTTCAATAGCAATACAAAGTGTATAAAAAAGTAAGTAAGGCATGCGAAAATACTCGTTTGCGTAAAGAGCAAAAGGAATATCCTTGAGGCGGGGTCCTCTCAAGATTTTCGACATTTGACATTGACTTTCCTCCAAACACCCCCCACCCCCTGTCGGAAAGGATAATATAATGGGGTTTAATTAATGTAGTAGTACTAATTAAGAACATAACAGCTTACCCTTTAGTTAAGTGAAATTATTGACTTATGGTTACATGGTGGTGGGTGAAGAAGAAAAATCACACTCCTAAAAACTCTGTTGTCTGTAAATCAATGGTCCTAACAAACTTCACCATTATTTCCACGACCAACACAGTTGCATTTTATTGCCTTCCCGCTTCACTATACTTGTACATTATTGTATTTAGAGGTGTGAAAAACAAGATTCTTTTCAATAAGGAGATTTTTTTGGGGGGTGGGGAGTGCATATGCATTATGATTACAACTCTTCTAGGTAGCAAATACTACATATGTCATTTTACAAAAGAATTGAACATATCACTTTTCGCGATTATAACATCTTACCATAAAACTCATGATTAAAATTTAAGCACTTTTTACCACCTTATAATTAGCAATTGTTAGAGACCCTTAGCATCACTAGAATTAATTTCGATTTAAACTTTACTAAATTTACTTTTTGGAGTTATTTGCCTTCTCTAGAAATGAGATGTTGATGATTGACCATCATGCTAAATTAAAGTGGATATATCCTGTATTCCTAATTAATGGACCATAATATTATTTAAAAGTTACCAAGTTACTGTTAGTGACTGATTGATTGATAACCATATAGATGTTGTCATGTGTATATCATCACTAGGAGAACAAGCAAAACTTTCTTGAGAGTCCTTTGATATTACACTCGATGCCCTTTTAATTCTAAGAAAATAAAATTGTAAGGTTTTAACAAGAGAGGATTATGTACTTTCAGGGCATTTGGTAAATAGCGAATTAGTGAGAAAAAGAACGTTTACTTGTTTTTGCAGATGGAAGATCTTCAGATTAAGCCGCAAAAGTTGCAAGAATTTCGAAGGAAAGTGGCTCACTCTTATTTTGATTTTCTTTTACCTTTTAAATAAATACATGCACGAAATGTTTTTCTCTTTTCCTTAGTATGAATAATTTACATTTCTAATTATAGAAACTTCAAACATCTAGTTTTCTTTATTTTCCTATAATCTTTTTTAATACTAATTTGGAGCTAATGAGATTATATAGCTAGGTACAACTTACCAGCAAAATGTGGGGAGCAAGGGATATTTTGGAAAAAACCTTAAAAAATAGATTGTTGTCATTTGTCACTTTCAAGAAGGAATGTTCCATATACCTATTTAGATGGGAACATGTCAATTTGGAAATTCGTGGGAGTGAGAATATTATTAAAAATAAAGGAAGATCTAAAGAACAAAATTGACAATATGTATGTGAATTAATTAGTTCATTTCAAGGGGAAGTGTCCCTCCACAAATTGTTGGGAAATGGGCCATTTCTGATTGAGGAAGAAGTGAAGTTGAGAAACCGTTGATGGTCACACGAGAACTAATTTTTTTGTTTTTGTTTTTTGTGTGTGTGTTAATTAGAGTGAAAAAAAAGGCCGAATGGCCTTGTTCATTACAGTATGGTTATGGCTCCAACACTGCCCCGTGTTAAAGAGAGTTTCTTATAATTTTATATAAGTGGGGGGTCCAAAAAACCAAAATGTTCATTGTTCCTCAATGATAGCACTTCCCAATTGACTAATTACATCTAGCTATTTCTTCTTTTGCTTGCACTGCTCAGACAGAAATGTGTTTCTCTTTCTTTTACTTTATTGTTTGGTTCAATTTCTAGATCCGTTTCTCTTTTGCCTTTGACAAGCCATGTTTTATTCTCTCCTTTTTTTTTTTTTCGCCGTCAAAAGTTGTGATTCTTTTTTGTTTCTATTTGATCTTTTCTGGTTACTGAGCTTTCTATCTTAATCTTTACTTACTTACACTTGGCAAATGGCAAGTACATATAGGCTGGCCGATAAGGTATCTTTAATATTATTAGCCATGATTTTATGAAACATTAGCTGGCATTTTCATGGACCACAAACTTCAATTAGTATCAAAGAATTTCTACAAAGGAAATGACCTTTTTAGGAAGAAAACTGAAACGGTAGTAGTAGTAATATTTTTAACAAAAAGTTGAAACTGAAAAGACTTTATAAAAGAATGTTGAGACAATACTGTTACGTTTATTGTCTCCCAGCTAACTTTAGGTAGAAATAAGATACGGGGTATATTAATAGTCATTCCTTATTAAGTTGATTTTGCTTTTTTTTTTTTAAATATATATATTACACTAATTCGGTCTTTCCTCTCATCACTAGATTAACCAATTGTAGTAATTGGCAATAAGTGGCGGAGACACGTATATTATTTGTCATCCGACATTGTTTCACGGAATAATTTAGTTAGATGTATGTATTGTACATGGTTATATTCTTTTTTTAAAAAAAAAAACACATACAATAGATTGATGCTGCTCAACGAGATGCGCCAACCTCCGGATGTTTTACTCCTAACACCTCAAGGTTTTGAGACAGAGCGTAACCTGAGTCTTGATTAAGAATGGTATAAATAGTCCACAGAACAATTTTATAAAAGATAGAATTTCTGGTCACAAAATTAGATACTTGAAAAATAATGTAAGAGGTTAAGCCTATAATATTCCTCAGCCGCAAATTAATTAAGAGCCCGTTTGGATTGGCTTATAAGTTGCTTATAAGCTGTTTTCAGCTTTTTTGAGTATTTGGCTGGTCAACTTAAAGTCATTTTGTGCTTAAAATAAGCTCAAAAAATAATTAGGCCCATTTGACTTAGCTTATCTAAAGCAGCTTATAAATAAGTTAGACTACCCCAACTTATTTTTTTTAGCTTATAAGCTGTTTGCAGCTTTTAGGCATAAGCCCATCCAAACAGGCTCAAACCATGCACCACCAACAATGGTTGTAGTGTAGTGACTCGTACTACTCCATCCTTAACTAAGGTCTCGAGTTCGAGCCCCTTGGGTACGGAGTCACCATTGTTAGAGAGTGCTTTGCCCCCCCTCCAAAGTGGGACTACCCGGCACGAATCCAGATTAGTCGGGCCCCAGTGCGGGTACCGAATATTGGATGGGAAACCAAAAAAAAAAATAAAACCATGCACCAGTATAGTGGTGATAATAGGCTGATAATATCCGCATTCGTAAAATTATGTGTATGCCACTGCAATACAACCTAGTATATTTCTTTTTACTAACTATGTGTGATGCAAATGAAAACAAATTTAGCAATGCAGAGAGATATACGTGGAAAAGCTTCTTTATGATTAATTATTTGTTAGTAATGCATCTATTTCAGTAATCTCTTTTTCGTTAATTTCCTCCGGTCCCCACAAAAATGGCTTCAGAAGCACTTCATGATCTCAGTCGAACGTGGGGTGTGATGCTTCATCTGTATAGCTCTGCTATAATGTCAATACAGAGATCACAGCAATTCCTTCCTTTTCTTTCTCACTTTAAAACTACTTTTTATATGTTGTCTTACATAAGTTGCATGAGAACATTCATGATCAGTTACCTCCAAGTGCTAGTTGTTACAAGCTTCGTGTTAATGGGGAAAAATGTAATACAGAAGCTTTTCATATTGGCCGTGCGGGTGGAGCTTTTGTAATAAATACATTAATGATGAAAAGTGAAATAATTAAGTGGATGCCTGCTTTTTTTTATCCACCACTTAATTACTGCAATGTTTTGCATGTCAAGCAAAGGTTTCAATTCTCGAGTGTCCAATTCACTAACTCGTTGTCCGATTGAAAAGAAGGTTGTGATTTTTTTTAATGAACTAGGAGATGTTGTTGTGGTATGTACAAAGTAATTTGTAAAAGGGATAAACTGAACTAAACTAAACTTAAGTGATGTTACTCGATTGTAATTTTCACGTACATAAAGCAGTGTACTAATTTGTGTTTATGATGAGCTTTCAATTACTTCCTCAACCATGCATTCCTCGCTACTAATTATTTTACCACCAGTTAATATTGGTTGATGTTCTAATTAGTTATATACACTTACACCGTTAGAATAAGGATTTTTTACACTATTATGTTACCTTTACCTATTATTGCGGGTAATGGGTCTAATTTTTAAATTTTCAAATCAACATTTTAATAAAGTTTGATCGTAAATATCATTTGAATGACTTGATGGTCCATACACTAACCGTGCATATAATTTAATAGGTCATGGATTTTAGGAAAGAGATTAATATTCATTTTTCTTCCTCACGACAACTTTCTTCTTGTCGAGCTTGTTAATTATGTTATGTTAATTTTTATAATCAAATGAAATGATTTTTTTAATTTCACCTTTTCGCTCTTTCACAGTTTCACTTCCAACTCTCTCTGCACCACATTGCTGATCCTAAAAGCATCCTGAAAATTGATTAGCTCTTTCTGATTTAGTTTGAATCATTATTTTCTACGAAAATAACATACCAATTTAACAGCCCAAGGTCGCTATCAACAGCAAGTTTAGTCCATTCAGCTTAACAGAAGAACAAGGTCCAGCTTGCAGAGGGCGGCCCAATTAAAGTCGTTTAACAAAGGGCAATTTGCAGCATTGTCCTTCACTGGGGTGGTCTTTAATTTTTGTCCCTCAAATTGGTGGTCTTTAATTTTTATCCTTCGCTAAAAATTCCTTGGTTACGGTTTCGAACCCCCGCTCAATCAAAAATTTTAAAAAAAATTGCAAGGTCGCAAATCAAAATTCTGTCTTGCGAATCTAAACATCTTTCTTTTTACTGAGCTGGGGTTCGAACCCAGAAACTCGTGATATTATGTGAAGGACAAAAATTAAAGACCACCAATTTGAAGGGAAAAATTAAAGACCACCCCAAATGAAGGACAATCCGCGCAAAAAAAAAAAAGGGGGTTTAACAAAGGGAAAATGACATGGTAAATCAACCCCTATATACACTTGGCATAAAATAACAATCATTTAAAATATTGGCATAAGTAGCCAAAACCAATCCATAGTGGGATTGATATAAATCACTTTATATATATATATATATATATATATTTCTACTATATTAGAAGCACCGGTTGGTGCTCCTTTCGTCGTCCGTTGTGGACCCCCTCCCCCTCATGTCCCCTCATAAAAAAAAATAAAAAAAAATTGGGCCCCATATTAAACAGGCCCATAAAAAAAAAAATTTGTAAAAAAAAATGTGGGCCCCATATTAAACACCATCCAATATTAAAAAAGAAAAAAAAAGTGGAATCCACCACATCCAAACTCACGGAAATAAAAAGTGGACCCCATATTAACAAAATCAAGCAATATTGAAAAAAAAAGTGAATCCCATATTTAAAAAACAAACAATGATAAAAAAAAAATATGGGCCCTATATTAAACACCATGCGTATTCGTAGCAAACACTAATATAATAAAGTTTTAAATACGGAGCACAAACTACAATGTTATATTAATCGTGTTTAGAACATAGTATTCCATATTTTACTACTATAATAGAAGCACTGGTTGGTGCTCCTTTTTCATCGTCCGTTGTGGACCCCCCCCTCCATAAAAAAAAAATCGGGCCCCATATTAAACAGGCCCATAAAAAAAAAATTGTGGGACCCATATTAAACACCATCCAGTATTAAAAAAAGAAAAAAAAAAGTGGAACCCACCACATCCAAACTCACGGGAAATAAAAAGTGGACCCCATATTACCAAAATCAAGCAATATTGAAAAAAAAAGTGAATCTCATATTTAAAAAACAAACAATGTTAAAAAAAAATGTGAGCCCCATATTAAACACCATGCGTATTCGTAGCAAACACTAATATAATAAAGTTTTAAATACGGAGCACAAACTACAATGTTATATTAATCGTGTTTTGAACATAGTATCCCATAATGACAAAATCAAGCAATATATATATATATAAAAAAAAAAAAAAAAAAAAAGTGAATCCCATATTCAAAAAATAAACAATGTCAAAAAAAAAAAAAAAATACAGACTTTGTATTCTTAGCAAACACTAATATAATAAAGTTTTAGATACGGAGCACAAATTACAATGTTATATCAATCGTGTTTTGAGCATAGTATATATATATATATATATTTTTTATGCATAAAAATAGTGCAAACTAATAATGTCCAAAAGGGTGGCCCCCATACTAAATGACACCAAGCAATATAAATAAATAAATAAAAAAAACTATATAAAGCATAGGTTTAGACCCATGCTTCACCGTCCGTTGTCCCTTAAAAAAAAGGGGTGGGCCCCATACTAAATAACACCAAGCAATAAAAAAAGGAAGAAAAAAAAGTGGAACTCACCACATCCAAACTAACAGGGAAAAAAAAAGTGAACCCCATATTAACAGAATCAAACAATATTAAAAAAAAATGTGAATCCCATATTAATAAAACAAACAATGTTAAAAAACAAATCGTAAAAAAAAATATATCATATGGAGATCAAATAATGAATAAGGTAAATTAGTCAAATTATAATTCTAATCGACGTTTTCTTAAAAAACCATCCAAAAGACAACATGGCAAGTAAAATGAGCTAAACCGAAAATATTTACCAAAAATTAAAAAATAGTATTTCTTCGTTTAAATAGAAAATCAATTTAGAAAATCAGTTTCTACTTTGTTTCGTTTTAAACATGTAAAATTAATTTAATAATTTGAATTAGAATTATCTAAATCAAAATTTGATAAAAAATAATAAGTATTTTACACCTTTAAATTAATCGAATTAAAATTGAAAGTATCAACTGATGCTTAAATATTGCTATTATTTTATCTCAAAGAGAGGAAAATAGTTTCCTTTTAAACAAGTCTTCTCTTTTAAAAAGTATTAATAAATTTTCGTAGCAAACACGAATAAAATAAAGTTCTAGATACGGAGCACAAACTACAATGTTATATTAATTGTATTTTGAACATAGTATATATATATATATATATATATATATATATATATATATATATATATATATATATATATATATATTATCATTATCTAAACACAACTACATATACATAGATACACTATAATCCAAAGTGTTGAGCCCGTGCGCAGCACGGGCATAGGCCATCTAGTACTAGTATATAAATATAAAAGGTTGTTGGGTTCTCCTAAATTAAAGTCGTTTAACAAAGGGCAATTTGCAGGATTTCCCTTCGCTGGGGTGGTCTTTAATTTTTGTCCGTCAAATTGGTGGTCTTTAATATTTTGTCCTTCGCTAAAAATTTCGTGTTTTGGGTTTGAACTCCAGCTAGTAAAAAAAAGGAGGAATTTTCGCAAGATAGATGTTTGGATGTTTGCGAATCCAAATATCAGCCTTGCGAAAATTCCTTTTTTTTTTTCACTGACCTGGGATTCGAGCCTAAAACCTCGGGGTATTAGGCGAAAGACAAAAATTAAAGACCACCAATTTGAAGGACAAAAACTTAAGACCACCCAAATGAAGGACAGTCCGCGCAAAAAAATAGTTTTACAACGGGAGCAGAAATGGCCCAAGGAGATTGTGGTTGCTCTTTCTGAATAGGGGAACTTACATAAATACTAGTAAATATACAACTATTTACAGAACCTACAATTATTTTTTAATTTACAGAATCTACAAACTATACCCTATAAATGATAGAAGCAAAAAATCAATATATATGGTCAATTTAATTTAAATATGTTAACAAATTTATGCAGGTTATGTTTTTTCCTTATTTGTCCCTACAAATTCTCTTTTCCTACCTATCATTAATAATATGATGAAGACAATAATATTAAGTATTCAATTTAGTACCATATTTATACAAGTTATAATTTTTTCCTTAATTTGTCCCTACAATCTCCTTTCCTACCTATCATAAATAATATGATGAAGGCAATAATATTAAGTATTCAATTTAGTACCATAATTATACAAGTTATATTTTTTCCTTAATTTGTCCCTACAATCTCCTTTCCTACCTATCCTTAATAATATGATGAAGGCAATAATATTAAGTATTCAATATGGTAAGAAATTTATACTAGTTATAATATTTCTTCTTAATTTGCCCCTATAAATTCTCCTTTCCTATCTATCATTAATAATAAAATTAATAATATGATGAAGGCAATAATATTAACTATGTATAATATTAACTATACATATACCATATATACTAAACATAATATACTATATACTATATATATGCATATATGTGCATCGATGTACTATATTAATATAAGTTAAGCAAGGTGCATTGATATACCATAGAAGTTAAGTTAAGCATATAAGTGCTCGATATACTTCATATTTTATGAAATGCATCAATATAAATATACCTCTATATTGATATTTTAGGAATGTAAAAAGTTGTATTTATGTAATTAAAAAGTTCAAATTTTGAAAGTTGTATTTGTGTAATTTTTTTAAAGTAGTTGTAATTTTTTTGTTATCATTTTAAAAAGCAGTATTTATGTGACTTTCCCTTCCGAATACTCCAACACCTATATTTTGACCCCTCCTTATTTTGTTACTTTCTAATTCACTTGGGTTACCTACGTAGTCCAACCATGAAAAACTTTTCCCAAATATAAAGTATTCTCTACAATATTATGTACATTTCTCTCTATATAAATAAAAGAAAAATAGTCTTCAGTTTGGGAACAAAACCAACAACAAACAAATGACAGATAATTTAAGTTGGTTGAATTACAACCTATTGTTTAACCCAGTCCAACCAAACTTATTATTGACCTAACAAGATTTGGATGGATTAGGATTGACCCACTTACTCTTTCGGTTTCTTTTTTTGAGCCGAGGGTTTATCAATAACAACCTCTCTACCCTCCAAAGACTCCATTGTGTGGGAATACCCTGGGTATATTGTTATTGTACCCATTTACTCTTTCAACTCCCTTCAAACTTATTCTAACCTATTCATTCAACACATTTAAATTTGAGGAAGTTACACATTGGCCGATGGGTCAAAAATATTTACATCCATTAACGGATTTTCAGATGGGCGGCTATTTATGTTAGTTTTCCTTTGAAATAGATTTGCCGTTTGCGGAACGAAGCAGATACAATTACCTTTGGGCAATTCGTCTTTTGGGGTGGTCTTTAAATTTTGCCCCTCATATTTGAAATCTTTAAATTTTGCCCTTCGGCTAAAACCCATGTGTTCCAGGTTCGAACCCCCACTCAGTAAAAAATTTTAAAAAAATTCGCAAGGCAGAGTTTAAATTTCGCTATGCCCCCACCGGCATACACTTGTTAAGGAATTACCAAAGTTATGCCAGACCCGGCATACTTATGCCTTATGGCCAGACTTGACATACATATGCTGGGTCCGGCATAACTTTGGTAATTCCTTCACAAGTTTATGCCGGGTCCGGCATACTTATGGGCAAACTTTTAGTTAAGCCTTAACTAAAAGTCTTTTCCTAGTTATGCCTTATGGGGCATACTTTTAGTTATGACATAACTAAAAGTATGCCCCTTAAGACATGACTTTTTCTTAAGACATAGACTTTATCTTATAAGACAAATTTTTAGTTATGCCTTAAGGAAAAGTTCCGCGTTATGGGGCATACTTTTAGTTATGCCTTATGGGGCATACTTTTAGTTGTGCCTTAACTAAAAGTCCGCCCCATAAGGCATAACTAGGAAAAAGCTTTTAGTTAAGGCTTAACTAAAAGTTTGCTCATAAGTATGCCGGACCCAGCATAAACTTGTTAAGGATTTGCCAAAGTTATGCCGGACCCGACATACTTATGCCCAATCTTCCCATAAGGCATGAGTATGCCGAGTCCGACATAACTTTGGTAATTCCTTAATAAGTGTATGTCGGTTCCGGCATACACGCGACCCAAACCTTGCCTTGCAATTTTTTTTTTTAATTTATGCTTGAGCGGGGGTTCGAACCCAGAACCTCATGATTTCTGCGTGAACGCTCAGGGTTGCAACGCGAAGGACAAAAATTAAAGACCAGCAATATGAGGGGCAAAATTTAAAGACCACAAATATGAGGGGCAAAATTTAAATAACACCCCAAAAGAAGGGCAATCCGCGCAAAAGAATGATTACCTTTGAGTTGGGCATTTAGGACTGGGGCCAATAAAGAATAGTATCCATAAATCTGGCCCATGAACATATAGCCAGCCCATAACTATGAAGCTTCCTGCACGACGTGTCCAAGTGAAGGTGTGATTTGAGAGCGACAGTGCAGAGAAGCAGACGAGAACCAAAAGACAAATACAAGGGAGCAAAAGTAAAATATCTCTTCGAAATTCCGATCGGTCACCGTTGAAATCTGTGAGTAAATTCCTTAAAGGAAACAATGGCATCAACTTTCAGCGGTGATGAAACTGCTCCTTTCTTCGGTTTCCTCGGAGCCGCTGCAGCACTCGTTTTCTCCTGTAAGTTCCATAAAATAACCAAACTTTGCATTTGTTATTCGATTCAAATGAATATGAACTACCCCTTGTCTCAGTTTAGGCGACTTAATTCCCTTTTTGATCCGTCCCAAAAAGAGATTATCTTTCTATATAGTCTTAATTATGTTGATAATTCAAACATCCTAAGCCACAAGTTTATAACCACAAGATTCAACCGACGTTTTAGTACATTATATACATTTTTAATTAGGACCCCACTTGTGAGAATATACCTCCCAAGGTAGGTAAGGTCTGCGTGTACTGTACCCTCCCCACACCCCACTTGTGGGAATATACCGGTATGTTGTTGTTGTTATACATCTTTAATTAGGATTACAAGATTAAAAAGTTTCTCTTTATTTCTTGAACTCCGTGCATAGTCGAGGTAAGACACTTAAATTGGGACGGAGAGAGTAATAGAAAATTATGGATTCATTATTGTAGGTATGGGAGCTGCTTATGGAACGGCGAAGAGCGGTGTGGGAGTGGCGTCGATGGGAGTAATGAGGCCAGAGCTTGTGATGAAGTCAATTGTGCCTGTTGTTATGGCTGGAGTGTTAGGTATTTATGGTTTGATTATTGCTGTCATTATCAGTACAGGGATTAACCCCAAGACCAAATCGTATTACCTTTTTGATGGATATGCCCACCTTTCTTCTGGTCTGGCTTGTGGTCTTGCTGGCCTGTCCGCTGGAATGGCTATTGGAATTGTTGGTGATGCTGGTGTTAGGTAATTTCTTAATCTCCTGCTTCTTTAATAGAAACATTTCCTTCTTTTGCACCTCAATAAATGGCTTGGGAATCGATGCCCTTGTAATGTAATTTGCGCTAAATTATGGTAAGTTGATCCTGACTGAAGTGAATCGAGTTGGATCTTTCCTTAACTGGACTTACCTCCTATGTCATGTAAGAATTTTAAAACTTACACGAATGTCTTCTTATTTGACTATCTACTAAATTGACCTTGTTTGGGGGGTGTTTGTCGAGGCGCTCTACCGTTTGTATTAGATTCTCTTTGCTGTTGTTGCTTCTTAAAGTTCTTGGGTTCTTAAAGAAGGTCTGGACTTTGAATGTTATCTGATTCTTCCTCGGTGTTTGGTGAAAGAGTGATTTTGTTGTACAAGAGTTGCATCTTCTTTTTTTGAAAATACATATTATAAAGATTGTATAAAAGCTTTATCATCCAAAGAACTATGGTAATATGAGCCAACTTAATTACAACTTCCAGATGGTGCCATCAGAAAACATCAATCTCTTTTCTTACTTAGTATCCATATGGGAAAGGCATACTCTACTATTATCTCAACAAATAAGGACCTTGTCGGCACCAAGCGTTCGGACTGGCAGACCATCACTCAAGGTTGATACTAATTATTATAGGTTCAATGTAAGGGGTCAGCTCCCTCTCATTATCTCGTTTCGTGTCTCGCTTAAAGCTTCTAAAGTCTCTTTTTTTTTTCTTGCACTTTTTGCTTTTAAAAATACTGAATGTAGTCAATAGTAATCGTTCTACTTTATGCATTATTGCACGAAAGAATTTAGTTGGAACTTCCATTTCAAGCAAAGAGTTTTGTGTTATCTGATTTTTTTTTTCCGTCCTTTTGATAAGTGGTTTTGACTTCATTCAATCAGCTGATCTATCCAATTGCAACCTAATACTCATGTATGTGATAGTTGGATTAGAAGGATTAGCCCTGTAACTTGGATGTTTCAAATTTTGAAGTGTGAATTCTTAAAACTAGCATTATCTTTTCTATATTCATTTTTCAGTTATAAAAAAAAAAAAATAAAAAAAAAATCCTCAAACTAGCACAAAATTAATCAACTACTTGAGATGAAATTGGCTGTAACTTATCACATTGTAGCATGCCTAGCAAGTCGTTAACTGATATGAAATGGAGGACCCTTTTATTGCTTTTATAAGATTTTTAGCATAATCACAAAACCTAATTTTCTGTTACCCTTTCTCTATGAAGATATCACTTTGTTTTTCCCACACATGCTGATTTCTTTCCATTAATGAATTGCAGATGGTTTTGTATCCACTTTTTCTAGAATTAGTAGTTATTTTAGTAAGGAAATAAAAACTGCAGTATTGATACTTGATGTGAAATCAAGGTATAAATATGACTCTCATGTCTCATCATGAAATAAGTGTGCAACTAAATCAGTTTTGGCATAGATAACTATTATTGTCATTCAGAAATGTTTATGAAGGTGAAAATTATCGATCGCTAAACAGTTTAGTATCGTTGTGAAATAAAATCCCTCTTTCTGTTTGTGATTCCCCTTGTTGCTGCTAAATTTATGTTCTTAGCCGGGGGGGGGGGGGGGGGGGGACCTTTTATTTGATTGTTTGAGCTAGTACCTCTCATCGCTTGATCTAAAGTAGCATTACATCGCTAAACAGTTTAGTATCGTTGTGAAATAAAATCCCTCTTTCTGTTTGTGATTCCCCTTGTTGCTGCTAAATTTATGTTCTTAGCAGGGGGGGGACCTTTTATTTGATTGTTTGAGCTAGTACCTCTCATCGCTTGATCTAAAGTAGCATTACCTTCTTAAGTTTTCTCATATGCAAATTTGTATTTAATGTCTCTAAGTCCTACATACTAACGTTATTTTTATTTCCCAGAGCAAATGCACAACAACCAAAACTTTTTGTTGGTATGATCCTGATTCTTATTTTTGCGGAGGCATTGGCTTTATACGGACTGATTGTCGGCATCATCCTTTCTTCCCGTGCTGGCCAATCTAGAGCAGAGTAGAAGATAATGTATTTCCAGGTTTATGATGGAATCTTTTTGCATCAATGTGCTGACAGTTTGGTAACCCATGCTAGTTGTTAGGTGCATCTTTTCCTTTTTCTTTTACATTTCCGTCACACGTTGTGTGTTCCACTGGTGATTGTAGATTTGGAAGCTGTCTTTCCCTGTCTGCGATCAAGAGAACGCTCTCTCAAATTTTCAGTTACTGTATTTTGCAATAATGAGGAGCATCCTGTTGCTTGAATGCTGATACAATTGTATTATTGTTGTTGGAATGTATTGATACACCTCAATATATGAAATCTAACTTGATCATTGTTGTAGCTGCTCGAGTGATCATGCAAAACTCTGGGCTTTTGCCATATTCTTGTTGGCTTTTGCTTGTGTATCACTTTGATCTATAAAAATTGGCAGAATGAGCCTGTGCAAGTGAACGAAACTTCAATTATTGAATATAGAGTTGTGATGTAGTGAAGTGGGTTGGAAAGAGCGATGGATTAGAAGTATTGGGATTGCCTTTTGTGTTATTTTGCTTCCTACGAAAACGTCCTTTGCTTTTCATGTTATTCTACCTGCTAAGCACATCCATAATATTTTTTCGCGATATAGGATCATATTTGTAATTTGTGGAATTTGCTGCATTACATGAGTTATCTTTTGGATCACTGGTGGAGTTCTGAGTGTGAAGATGCATATTTGTAATGGTGACACAACGTTTATGATAGACACGACCGCGCTAGAGTCATAATCATTTTCTTAATTTTGCGTATAGCTGCCTTGATGGAATTTAACCAAGAACACAGAAGAGGGGGATGTTTTCAGAAGGCCTATTACTCGTCGGCAAACAGCAGCACATGAAGTTTAGGGATATTTTGGGCGAATTTGTTACTTGCATTTCAATAACGAACTTGATTGAGTGCCTTATTTTACTACGTTTCACAGGGGAAAACAGGCCTGCCAGACACAAATTTCTAAACCAGCTCGTAAAAGGATTGTATAAAATGGCAGAAGCTACTGTGGGTTAATCTTTGTCGTTATCTCTTCTCGCAGAGGAAATTTCAGTTTAAACTGCAGCTTCAAAACATTAGAAGTGCTATTCATGTAATATTTGAAACTACAATGAATGTCTTATAGTTTGAAACCTCAGGAGAGTAAACTAATTTTTTTAAAGCATTTTCGTTTAGACAGCATTGGTTAGATTTCTATTTGGTTCCTAACAGCGTCCAAAAGATGTATCATTACTCGTGTGGTAGTCCTTGTCACTATTTGCCATAAGGTTAAAACACTTTGTGCTTGAATTTTGGCAAGTCACGGGTGCATATGACTGTTTATGTCTGTGCTCTGTTTATGGGCCATTCCATAACCAATTTTTTTTTTTTTTTTTTTGTCCTACCAAACGTTTTATGGCTATCACTTATAATTTTACCGGAAAAGGCTCAAATATGCCATTGAACTATCGAAAATGACTCATTTACGCCACTCGTCAATAGTTTGGCTCAGTTATGCCATCGAAGTTCGAACTATTAGAAATGACTCATCTATGCCATTTTTCATTAACGCAGGTTTTAAAATATCAGATATGATACTTGGCCTCCAATTAGAGGTTCATGCCATTTAATTAAACCAGCACAAATTTGTGGGTCGGGTTTTAGTTTGATTTAGGATTTAGTTTGTGTTGGTTTAATTAAACGATGTGAACCTCTAATTGGAGACCAAGTGTCATATCTGGTATTGTAAAACTGACTTTATAGAAAAATGGCATGGATGAGCCATTTCTGATAGTTCGATGGCATAACTGAGCCAAACTATTGACGAGTGACATAAATGAGCCATTTTTGATAGTTCGATGACATATTTGAGCCTTTTCCGTAATTTCAAATACCGACTATACGCTAACAAACTGCATGATTTATATACTTAGAAAGCAAATTAAAAAGTGAAACAAACCCCTAGGGACTGTCCCAATCTGTTTTTGACGTTTCAAACATTTGCACAGGTATTACCGACATTTTTATCAGGGGATAATTTTGTTCAACTTCGAGGAGCTACTCATCAACATTTTGGTACATAAGTTTGTTGTAATAAGCTTTTCACCCAAAGTAGTTTAAATTACACTTACTTTTCATAAAGGTGGTGCTCAACCCAACTATGTCCACTCAATTATTTTATCAGGTATCTGATACCTTTCGCGAGCAAAGATATATCAGTTAACTCGGCTTAAGCAGATAAGAAAAAATCACTTTTAACACTTTTTGTCTATGTTGAGATTTTACTCTCCATGTTTTCATCCAATGTTGAATTCACATTTGTCGCCATGTTTGGATCTATCTGCTGAAACATCCAATTATTAGCAGGCTACAACATTATTGCAATGTGTAGCACTCCCAGCATTGAAAAAGATAGTAATGTGGCTCTTCGCTGTATAAGAAGTTATAATACAATAAAAACAAATAGAGTGCTCTAACGGTCACCGCAGCTGATTACTGATAACAATATGATTAACACAGATCTCAACCTCGTGCCAGCACAAGCATGCTACTATATTTTATTAGGGGGAATCATTTTTTATGTTTCACATCTACCATAGTCTTGTAGGGGAAAAAGACCTCCACATTTACCTACTTCCTTTATCCTAGAGACAAATAAAAACCAAGCTAAGTAGAAATTGGTTGTAATTATTCACTCACACAATGTGGGATTAAATCGACAAGAGAAATCTCATTCTCTTCATGTTGCATATGTATTGTGAAAAAGAAAAGAAGAAATAACAATGGGAAAGACCAGGGCGAAGCTAGACCCCTTCACCGAAAAATCACACTATAGATATAAAGTTTTTTTTTTTTTTTATTATATATATAGTAAATGATGAACCATCTCTATAAAAATCATGTTTCCACCATTAGAAAAGACATAAAAACAACGGAAAAGGGCCAAAATTACCCCTGAACTTTGAAAAATAGTTCATTTATACCCTTCGTTATACTTTAGGGTCAATTATACCCTTACAGTTATACTATGGGGTCAATTATACCCTTATGACTAACGGCTGCCACGTGGCATCATCCCAACCCTTCAAAATTATTTTACCCTCAAATAATTTTTTACCCACTAAAATAACTCAACAATTTTTTTTTCAGCAAAAATAATACGAAATTATTTTTATTTTTTTTCCTGGAAAAAATATCCGTATTATTTTTGCTCGAAAAAAAAAATCGGGTCGGGTTGAGTTATTTTAGTGGGTAAAAAATTATTTGAGGGTAAAATAATTTTGAAGGGTTGGGATGATACCACGTGGCAGCCGTTAGTCATAAGGGTATAATTAACCCCATAGTATAACTATAAGGGTATAATTGACCCTAAAGTATAACGAAGGGTATAAATGAACTATTTTTCAAAGTTCAGGGGTAATTTTGACCCTTTTCCGTAAAAACAATGGTCACCCCCACAAAATGTTGGAAATGAATTGATTAGGGGGTCACCATCACAATCATTTTCTTCCTTTAGTCTCTCTCACCCTGGTCTTGTTTCACAAGGGTCCAACACCCCACCCCCACCCCACCCCCACAAAATCCCAGATCCCTTGACTTTTTGATCCCTCATCATCCTTGGCTATTAAACTGTAGGGTAGAGGATTTTATTTGTCACCTTCCTTCCTTTCATTTTCCTTGTTACTCCACAGAAAACAAGTACACAGAAGTAACAATTACCCAAGTCGTTGGAGTATTCAAACTTCATTAATGCAAGTGAAGAGTAAAATGTAAAATGCACACAACTTAAGGCATTCTTGGAAGTAGTATATCTGTTCTTATATTTTGCCAGAGCGTCTCTTTACGCATACTAATATCTTATATACATTCAACGGCTACATTTTCAGTACCCCAAGAGATACCTTCTTAGTACTCCTACTTGATAGCCACGTGATAGGACCAGACTGGTATTTCCTGGCTTTTTTTGTTCTTTCTTTGGCGGGAGAGCTCATCTTGTAGTCCCCACGCAACCCGTTATCCTACTCTACTTACACTTTCATTGCACAGCCGTCCAAATCATTTGACTCACAAACACAGTTCCAAACATGTTCTTTTTTTTTTCTTTTTTCTTTTTTAACTTTGACTTATTAATAGCACTACATTTTGGCCCCCACGCCAAAGTAGAGAAATCCCAGCCCGGCCGGCACGGTGGGGTGAGCTGTTTTAATAGGATAAAACAAGAATCAAGAAAAGAGGCAATGAAGAGAATATTGTTTCTCACTTACCTAAATAAAGACCTACAAAAAATTACATGAAAATTGAACTGCTAGTGCTAGCTACTGCTGCATTGCATTACAAATTTAATCTCACAACTTATAAAGCTAATAATAAAAAAGGGGAAAAGAATTAGAATGAACCTCGGGTTACAACATGTGGGTTGAGGGGATTCAGGCGGGTGAAGGTTGGCACGTGGGATCGGCTGAAGACGCGATATCAGGGCCCACACGACAACCTTCAAGCATGAACACAATGTCGGCCATAGTGGGTCGATCAAGTGGGTCAGGTGCTGTGCATAGCAACCCTACTTTAATTCCTAGCAAGAACTCTTCCCATTCTGATGATTCGGGGTCTAGTTCAAGCAATCCTGGCTCTAATAGTTCTGAAATTTGCCCTCTCTGCAATTGCCTCTTTACCCATTTCACTATGTCCTCATCTTGTGTGAACATTAATGGCCTTTTTCCTGTTAGTAATTCCAGCAACACAATGCCAAAGCTATAAGCATCTGATTCTCTTGTGGTTTCTCCAGTTAATGCTGCTTCTGGGGATATATAGCCTAGTGTACCAACTGAAGTTGATGATGTGGAGGGCTCGGCTGGTGTGGCTACTAGAAGCTTCCCTAGGCCAAATTCTGAAAGATGGGCTTCAAAGTCTGCATCGAATAGGACATTCTGTGGCTTAACATCTCCATGAACCATTGACGATGAGTGAAGGAAAGCCAAGCCCCGAGCAATGCCAAGTGCAATGAGGTGGCGCATTGGCCAGTTGAGGACATGGCCATCTTGGTGGGACGCTTCTTGGAGTAGTGTTGCGAGGTTTCCGTTAGGCATGTAATCATAGGCAAGTAGCCTGAGGCCAGGCGGGCCAGCATAGTACCCACGTAGAACTGTTAGGTTCCTGTGCTTCACCTTGCCAAGTGATTCTGCCTCTTTCCGGAACATGTTCTCATTCAGTGATCCATTTGAAAGTCGACGAATTGATAGCACCATTCCATCATTGTAACAGGCCTTGTAGACTACTCCATAACGTGTTCTGCTTAGCACATGTTCCTCGTCAAATTCCCTAGTTGCTTCAATTGTTTCAGCGAGTGTGATTTTGTCATTGAACATAACAAGTTTGGGTCCACCATTCTCGACACTGCCACGACCACCGCTGGTCCTTGAACTAGCCCTTGCAGGACTATGCTTCTTTTCTCCAGCTGCCTTTTCTTTGAGCTTCCTACGCCACCTCAAGAGGTTGTAAGTATAGAAGCAGCAGCATGATAAAAGGAGAAGAGCTCCACTAGCAGCCACCGCAACGAACATAATCAATTTATTCCCACCATTACCAGATGTCTCACATCTTCTTTCCAATGGCTTCCCACACAAACCCTGGTTGCCAGCATACTCCAATGAGTTATTAAAACGGGACCCTAACATCACTGGAATCTGGCCTACCAAATTATTGTTCGACACATTGAAACTCCCCAAGCTAGAGAGCGTGGTAAGATTAGCTGGGATTTCTCCAGTGAAGTTGTTAGTAGAGAGGTCAAGGACAGTTAAGTTTGATAATCTGGATAGCGACTCTGGTATGTTCCCCGAAAGATGGTTCAAGTCTAGCACGAGCGATGTCAGGGATGAACAATTGGCAATATCTATTGGGACTTCACCCGTCAAGTTGTTTCTACCCAAATCCAACACACTCAAGTGGGAGAGACGTCCGAGATCAGAAGGTATTTGGCCACTCAATGAATTTGAGTGCAGATTTAAATTCTCCAGAGCAGAGCAGTTGCCCAAGTCAGGCGGAATTGAACCATTTATGTGGTTGTTAGACAAAGAAAGCACAACTAATGAGGTCAAGAACCCAAATGTAGATGGTATATGGCCAGAAAAGGAATTGGAAGAAAGATTCAAATGTTGCAAACCCAATAAGCTACTGAAACCTTCAGGAACATTACCAGACAACTTGTTTTCTTGCAAAGCTATAACCTGTAGATTAGGCAAACCAGCAAGATCAAATGGTATTTCACCTGATAAATTCTGTCCACTCAAATCAACAACCATTAGCTTATACAAAGTCCCAATGCTGGAAGGAACAGTGCCTGAAAAGCCATTTTTACTCAGATTCAGAACTGAGAGCTGCTGAAGATTCCCAATACCAACCGGCACACTACCGTTAAACTTGTTTCCACTGAGATTCAATATGCTTAAATTGCTCAAACCCATTACCTCCTCGGGCAAGCTTCCGTTGAGACCATTTCCTCCCAAGTTCAGATTTTCGAGATTAGTCAAATTTCTGAAACTAGAAGGAATGGTACCCGAAAACAGATTACTTCCCAATGATAATGTCTTCAAGCTTCTTAGCTCACCTAAAAACATTGGAATCTCCCCCGTCATTCGATTCCCTTCAAGATCAAGAACCTTCAAGTAACTACATTTCGTAACCTCAAATGGAACAGCACCTTCAAATAAATTATTCGCCATTCTCAGTTCCTCCAATCTCCACAAGTTCCCAATGGCACTTGGAATTTTCCCAGAGAACAAATTCCACGACACATCAAGTGACGTCAATGCAGAGTTATTTCTCAAAATCAAAGGAAATTCACCATGTATTTGGTTATGTTGAAGATCCAATATTTGCAAGGAACTAAAACAGTTACCCGACTCTTCTTTAACAATATTCGTAAACCCATTGAAACCCAACTGAACAATCTTAAGTGAAGGTGGATAAACCGAAACATTACAGAACAAAGAAACTGGCAATGAACCAGTAAGATTATTATGTGATAAGGATATCACCTGAAGCTTCGGTAAAGAAGCAATTGCCCCTGGAATAACACCTCCTATAGCATTTCCTTCAACATTCAAACTAACCAACGATGAACAGTTAGCAATTGCAGAAGGCAAAGTTCCAACCAAATTATTATACCCAAGCCAAAGATATTGAAGCTGTTGAAGCTGACCAAGACTCGCTGGAATTTCCCCGGAAAATCGATTATCAGAAAGATTGATTAAAAGTAACTGAGACAACTCAGACACTTTCCTAGGAATGTGTCCTGAAAACAGGTTTGATGAAACATCAAAGTATCGTAAACTCCGAGGAAGTTTAAAAATTTCACCAGACAGTTGATTTCCAGCAACATTAAAGATTTGTAAATCAGTAAGGTTGAATATTTCCATTGGAAGTTGACCAGAAAAATCGTTGTTCTGCAGAAAAACAGAATGCAAAAGGGTGCATTTGGATAAGGACGAAGGAATAGTTCCGTTAAAGTTGTTAGAACGGAGGCTTAACGTGCGCAGCATGCGTAGGTTAGCGAGTTGTGTAGTGAGGGGTCCACTGAGTTGTAAATGAGGGAGACGAAGTTCACTGACTTGGTTCTTGTAGCAGAAAACTCCACGCCAATCGCATGGAGCAAATGGGGAAGAAGAATCCCAGTCAGTTAGTGCATTAAGTGGGTCATGAATACTGAGTTTGAAAGAATTGAGTGACTGGATCTCCAAAAGGGTTTGTGGGTTTGGCTGAGCAGAGCATAATGTGGAGAGAAAAAGAAGGAAGAGAAGTAGAAAAGCAGCCATTGAAGAAGAAGAAAGGAAGAGCATTGGGCTCAGGGAAGGTTAAAAGGGAGTGTAACTATGAATATGATAGTAAAGGAGGGGTTTTGAAAGTGAGAAGATGAAATGGTGTAATGGCCATGCGCTGCTTTGAAGCACGTACAGTAAGAAAGAGAGAGTGAGGAGAATCTTGCAAGTGCTTGTGAAGGAACACTTTTCAAAAGAAGGGGCTAATGGGCCTGCCAATGTGGGTCGGTACTTTCTAACCTGTTATGGGTTGAATCATTGGACCCTGTTGCTGTCTTATCCTTCCTAAATTAAAGAAAATTACTAGTTAGTTACTATAGCAAATATATTACTCTCAACTTTTCAAATTGGTTGTTTTAGTTTTATTGGGTACGAACTTTAAGAAAATAAAGAAGATTTAGTCTTAAATAAAGTTTGTATAATTTATCAAAATATTCTTTAATTTTATAATTTTAAACATGTAATGTGAGATGTTGAAAATAAAAAAGTAAGTATATTATTAACTTAAATAGACTAAAAAGAAAAATAAGATAAACAAATTGAAAGAAAGTCACTACTTCTGCAATCAAAGTACTACTAGTATACTTCCCCTATCCTAACTTATGTAATAGTACTTTTTTCATTTTCTGAGAGTTGATTTAACTAATCTATGAAGTTAAATCAAATCAGATCAACTTAATATACTTTAAAATTATAGTTTAGATGTTCAAAAGCTCTACAAAAAATATTATAGATTGTATTTCTTCTTATGTCAATATAATGAAAAAAATATATTTAAAAATATATGTCAAATTTTATATAGTTTGAATCTCGGCAAGCAAAATGTGCACATAATTGAGATAAAGGAAGTAGTACTTTTTATGTGTGATGCTTATGTTGGTCACATATTAATAACTTTAGAGGTTTTTTTTTTTTTTTTTACTTAGATCCATATGCTTTAGATTAGGTTTGGTTTTTTCAAGTGTCATATACACTGTATATTATGTTGCTATTAGATTATAACTCACTGAATTGCTTTGCCAACTTTTGGATCTTGAAGAGAGTAAACTCAAGAGTTTGGGTTTTTATTTGGTATAGTGTTTGAAAAAATGGTTTTGGAGAAAAGTTGATTTTGAATTAGCTTGTGAGAAAATATTTTGCACAACATTTTATTAGTCTTGGAGAAAATGGGTTGATTCTAATGCTAGAAAATTAAATCTTTGTGGCAAAATATTCAAACTTGATCCCAAATGACTCCATATTATAATCAAAAGTTGTCCAAAGTATGAGTTGGCAGCCTTATTATATTGAAAAGTGAAGTGAGTTTTCATGGAAAAATGAAAACAATAAAAGAAAATGCACAGTAACCCTTTGCGGTTGTAATTGTCAATGCTTATAATGAGGCATAAATTATGATAAAGGCCAATATATAATAATTGGGTGGGCCAAGTGTATTAAGTTACTAGTACCTGCAATTAACTCAAATTAACTTTTGTACAACGACAAATTACAATAAAGATGGTGTATCGCTGGTCAATGGTGAGCTGTGAGTTCCTTATATTCTTAAAGATGTGTTAAACTCCATATTAATGCTGCCCTACTTTGTGGTCCAGTAAAAAATTTGGCAGTCGTTACTGGTAGTTTTTTACTGTACTAGTCTCTTATCTGTTACCTTTTCAACTTTAATTCCCAAATTAGCTGACAATTGGCATTTTGTACTTTAACTTACTTTTGAAATGTGAGCTAATCAAATGGAGGTGGAAAGAAAAAAGCAGACAAAAATCTCTACTCAGGGATTTTGTTTTGAGTTTTCAGTGGGATAGTTCAAATGCTAAAATGTGTAGAATACTTTCAAATAGGGTATTGTACAAGATTCATCAAGGCAACTTTCTTCTTTGTTGACTCTTGGGAGCTTTTTGGACATGGTTTGAAACCATAGTTCGTTTCAACTCATGTTTGGACATGCAATTTGAGTATCTTAAGTTGTATCTTATCTTATAGACATAAAAACCTCACAAGTTGTGAAGACTATCAAAACATTCTCAATTCTTATACAATCTTATCAAATGAGCAAGTCATAGTTCATAACAAAATTAATACGCTATTAGAAGACCTTTCTAAAAAATACAACACTAATTGATCAAACTTTAATTCAATAGAAACGAAAATTTAACATGAATAGTAATGAAGTTAGTAGACATAAATAAAGGTAGACATAAATAAAGGCGGGTAGACGTAAATAAAGGTTGGTGGAAGTTAATGAGGTTGGTGAAAGTAATTGTTAAAAATATCTACCAACTTATGGGTCAAATTTTATATTTAAATTTTTTGAAATCATGATTTGAAACCCCAAAATCATGCCTTTTTGAATGATTTGGGGTTTGAAACCATGAGATAAAAATGCATGTCCAAACACTAGTTTCATCTTATGGTTTCAAATCGCATGTTCAAACGCCTACTTGGTTTGGAAAATTTTAGGTATTGCCTTTGTGAGTTGGTAGGACCACAAAAACCTATCACACACACCGGCGCTTTTTAAAAAATATGTATTTAAAGAGTACTTGTGAACTGGAAAAGAGGGGGAAATGAAGATGAAAGGAATTATAGAGGAATTGAATTATGATACAACTGTAATTATTAGACAGCAACTCTTTAAAATTGTCTTATATTCTCTTCCTAAAATCTATAGACATATTGAAATGTGATAGCCAACAACAGTTAGGTATTTGAAATAGTATGTCTTTGTCCAATTTCTCAAAATCTCGGGTTTCATAAACTCACAAATGTAAGTCTGGATCTTAAGTTTGATAAAATCGTGAAACTTTCACTTAAAAGATTAAGGTTATTTTTGTGAAAAAAAGTTTAAGAAAGTAGAGATTATGTCTTATCACTTGCCTTATTGTTTAGATCATCTAACTCGTGTGTAATTAATTAGTATGAGACGATTGAACCAGTATTTGCTCTAGATCTTCACATTCTTTTTTACAACTATTCACTCTTTGACATCTCCTTTTTCCTTACAAGGTAAGTAATTTATTTAAAATGATAAAAAATCTTTGTTGATATGTATTTCTTGAATTAGTACAGGTGTTCTTGTGTTATTGCTACCAATGTTCCGCGAGGACAGGTCAATGGCCAAGAAGACGTTACAATTTCACCTTCAATGCACAGATTAGAGTTTTTTTTTTTTTTCCTCGAAGGTTCCATCTATATGATGGAGGAGTTTAGGCAGTGACTCCAACCTGTATATTTACCAAAAATCATAATTACACGGAGGAGGACATAAACCTTAGCCTCCAAAACAGGATGAGAATTGGCTATCACCAAACTATGATAAATATGAAAGCAAAAATATCCAGCATGTGCATAAAAGTGTTGGAAATCCCCTAAGGGATTTGAAGCATCGCTAAGTGACGCTATGTACATAGTGGAGAGTATTAAGAAAAGATTATCCACTGTCATGAATGACATATTTGTTCTTCTTTTTGCTGAATCTGAAGTTTGGTAGTCCATCAGTTTCTAACTTTATTGAGGCTCTAATATTAGAAGGAATGGAAACAGTCCCACTGAAGATAAATGTATTCTTGGCCTCCTCTCCTAGATTTGCCAGCATGTCTGCAGTGTTGTTACCTTCTCTAAGAGTGTGACAAAAGATAAAGTTGTCATTCTTGATCAAATCCATAACTTGTTCAATAATGTGATTTAGCTGCCAAGGTGGCTTTTTAATTCTCTTGATCAAATTTAGAATAATCATAGAGTCTGATTCAACTATCACGTTAGTGAAACCATTATTGATACATAGAATGATACCTCTAAGCATTGCCTTAGCTTCTGCAAGATTGTTACTGCAATCCCCATAATACTCAGCAAAAGCGCATATCACAGATCCATTATGATCTCTAATAATGCCACCCCCTCCTGAAGATCCCGGGTTCCCTTTACTACAGCCATCCACATTAAGTTTAACCCAACTGAGGTCAGGTTTGAGCCAGTATACAGCCATAGACACAATCATAGGTTTCAGTTGGTCGACTGCCTTACAAACATCATGCCAATCTACAGGAATCCGAAGGTCTGGAAATTGCAAATTAATGACCAACTTAATGAATTTGATCACTTGTTGAATTATGAACCAGTCCGACATCTTAATATTGTCAAACCTTGCTGAACATCTGCTTTTCCAGATATGCCAGCAGATCGCTATTGGTATGCACTGAAGAATAGTTCTATGAACATCATTCTTGGCTTTGACAAGCCACCACTTCATTGCCCTATGTCTAACCAATCCTTTGCTAAAAATAATGCCACATGAATTGCAAAATAAATCCCATACTTTATTGGCCATATCACTCTCACTGAACAGATGAAAAGCATTCTCCTCTTTGTGAATAGTGCAGCAATTACAAATAGATGAAAGGTTGACTCCACATTTCTTAACAGCTATATCAGTAGTTACTTTGTCCAAGAGGACCCTCATCATGAAGAAAGAGATTCTAAAAGGAATCATCTTGTGCCAAATATTAACACTTGATAGAGTATTACCTTTCTTCTTTCTCACTAACTCCCAAGCTGATTTACAACTAAAATTACCTGATTGATCAGGCATCCAAACAGGTTGATCATCCCTAGCAAAGTTGATATGGATGTCCATTATGACATTAACCACATTTTGAGGGACAGTTCTCATAAGCTTACTATGATTCCAAGTCCCATTCCTGAAGAAGTCCTTTACCATAATTCTTTTAGGAGTCCTTCTATTATGAACTGTTAGGGCAAGGGGTCCAAGATTAGTCCAAGAGTCCCACCAGAAAGAGACGTCTCCTTTGCCCAAATTCCAGAAAATACATGGTTCCACAGAGCTCTTAATGTCCATCATCCTTTTCCACCCATGGGACTGTCCTGAAGCCCTCTTCTTGGCTACTGGATAAAATCTTTTACAATACTTAGCTTCAAGAAAACCCTCAGAAGAGACTGCTGAGTTCTGAATTTCCACCAACTTTTGGCTGAAAAGGCTTTGCAAATATCAGAGAGGGATCTGAAGCCAGTACCGCCCTCCTTCACTGGAAAGCATAAATCATCCCATGCTATCCAGTGTCTTTTATTTCTGTTTCCATCCATACCCCAAAAAATTTTTGCTATTATCATCTCCATATGATATAGCGCAGTTTTGGGGGGTTGAACTGCAGCTAAAAGATGTAAAGGAAGGGCATGAAGAACTGAGTTAATAAGGACAGCCTTTCCTCCATAAGAAAGAAGTTTTCCTTGCCATCCCTGCATTCTCTTGGCTATTTTAGCCACCATGTTGTTAAAATATACAATCTTTTTTGTCCCAACATAAATGGGGCATCCAAGGTATTGCATAGGAAACTGGCAGTGCGAGAACCCAGTGATGTGTTTGATGATGTCAATTCTCGGGTCATCATCCTCAAAAGTCACATAGAACCCTGATTTATTTTTGTTGATAGGTTGTCCGGAGATTCTTTCATAGCTTTCCAATTTATCCATCATGAGTTTCAAGGAATCAGGGTCTCCTGAAGAAAACAAGATGGTATCATCAGCATAGCATAGATGAGAAATATAAGGAGAGTTTGTATCAATAGCGTAAGGAATAAAATCTGAAAATTTTAGGGAGTCCATGAGCTTAGAAAGCAACTCAGCCCCTATGAGGAAAAGTGAAGGAGATAAAGGATCTCCTTGCTTTAAACCTCTGGTGGAATGGAAAAAGCCATGTCTACTTCCATTAATATTAACAGAATACCAAACATTAGACATTAATCTCCATATACTATCAATCCATCTTTCACTAAAACCAAACTGTCTAAGGACTTTACAGATATATTCCCAGGAAACTCTATCATAAGCCTTAACCATGTCTAGTTTCAGTACCACATTACCAAATGTAGATGGATTAGAAATATTATGGACCATTTCTTGGGTTAATAAAATATTATCAGTAATTGACCCCCCTTTGATAAAACATGTTTGATTAGGGGAGATCAATTTGTGCATAATAGGACTAAGTCTCTTATTAACCAAAATGGAAATAATTTTGCAAGAAAAATTGCTTAGGCTAATAGGTCTTAATTCAGTGAAATCTTGGGGGCAGTCCACTTTGGGAATAAGAGTGAGACAAGTGTGAGTGATGGCTTTTGGGATTTGATTTCCTGCAAAAAAAATCACAAACCATAAGAAGCAAATCATCTTTAATAATGTCCCAGCAAGAATGGTAGAATTTTCCAGAAAGACCATCAGGTCCAGGTGCACTATTAGCGCTCATAGAAAAAACAACGTCTCTTAATTCATCCATAGTGGGGATAGTAAAGAGACTGTCATTGTCAAGATCATCAATAACTTTAGGAATATAATTAAGGATAGAGAAGTTAGAATCAATATCCTCTTTAGAGAATTGATTCTGATAAAAGGATACAACTTCTATAGCAATATTCTCATCGCCCTCGATCCAAGTGTCATCCCCCTTTCTAATCTTCTTGAGTGATAGTCTTTTCTTCCTTCCTTTGACAATAGAGTGAAAAAACTTGGAATTAGTTTCACCTTCAACAAACCACTTAATGCCAGACTTCTGTTTCCAAAAGGACTCCTCCCTTTTATAGGCTTGAATTAATAGAGCATTAGCATTGTTCAGATCAGATCTGTTAGTCTCAGAGTTGTCCAACAGGATCTTGCTTTCAAGGTCTGCAACCTTCCCTTCCAAGTCTTTAACCATATCAAAAATATTCCCAATGGATCTCCTAGACCATTGTGATAGGTTTCTGCAAGTGTTCTTAAGCTTAAGGTGGAACCTCCACATAGGGGATCCCTGAACCTCAATATTCCAGGCCAGATTTACCACTTCTTTAAAACCATCTTCTTCGGCCCAGAAGTCAAGAAATCTAAAATATCTAATAGTCTCCTGATTAGTAGCTTTAGCAATAGTAAGAAGTGGTGAGTGGTCAGAACCCGTTCTAACTAGATGATTGACACTGGTTGAATCAAAGAGATTCATCCACTCTTGATTAATCAGCACCCTATCTAGTCTTTTCCAAACTCTTTTTTCAGGAGCCCAGCCGTTACACCAAGTGAATTTAGAACCAGAATAACCAGGGTCAATCAAGTCACAGTCCATGATGAATTGGAGAATAGGCATACTCTTGGACATTCTATGAAGGTTGCCTCCAAATTTTTCATCAGGATCCGTAATACAGTTAAAATCACCAGCTATGAACTAAGGCAGATTGTAATTATGGGAGATGTTCTTAAGACTGTTCCATAACTCTTCCCTTAATTTTGCATCACATTTTGCATAAACAGACGAAACCAGGATGTTTGATCCCATCCATTCAATAGTGCAAGTCACATGTTGATCAGTTTCCTCTACAACTCTGCAGTCAAGTAGCTCATCCCAGAAAATCCATATTTGGCTATTACCATTGGAATGTGCATTTTCATAGCCTAGAATCCTTTTGAATTTGTCCAACTGGTCACTTTTGTGGAATGGTTCACTGATAGCTATGAACGGGAATTTTTGTGATCTAATGAGTTGTTTCAGTCTGTCTAGAGCACCACTTGAGTTGATGCTCCTTATATTCCAATATAGAGACTTAAACATTAAAATTAATTGGAAAGGTTGTGTTCCTGTGACGTAATCACAGGCAATTGGTTGGTGACGTAGCCACCTCTTCCCCTTGCGCTTTGTCTTCCACCTCTTAAGTTGCTTCTACCTCTGCCTCTTCCTCTTCCTCTAGGCGAAATGTGGTATTGATCAATAAGTCTCCCCATTTCAGAGCTGATGTTAACATCTATAAGGTTTTGGTGGCTAACGCTTTCAATTAGACATTCATCAGTGGTTAGTTGATCATTGATGGCTATGCTGTCCAGGTGATCATCATAGTCAAAATTTTCACTGTCAACACTTTCAAATTCATCAGTTTCCTCTGAAGTCATATCATCCTCATAATCACCATCCTCAGAACTACCATCATCTTCAAACGAAGATTCTGCTTGATGACTTAGCTTGATAGTGTTAACCTCTTCATTTTGATCTTCCTCTAGACTGGTACCACTGATAAGTTTCAAGTAATTGTTTTGGGCATCACCGGGATCAACGGGATAGGATTTCACACTGCCAAGCTTGCTGTTCACTTCCTCCTCATTTTGAGCAAGTTGATTGGTGTTATTCACCTTTATGGTGTTGGTAATATTGGCTGATAGATCACTGCTTGGAAGAATAGTGAACTGGTTCCTGGTGATTACTTTATTGTTGTCGATAATATCAGTTGTAATAGCATTCTTCATTCCACTTGGTTGACCCTTCTCTCTGGTGGTTTCCGGTTTTTGGTTCACGCTAGCATTCTGATTGTAGTTGGTGTCCCCTTGTTGGTTATTTTTCTTGTTTCTGGATCTTCTCTTTTTGTTGTTGGTCTTGATGTGGATCATATTGTTGTCATCTCCGTCACCCGTCTCCTTACCCTTGCCTTTGCCAGGCACCTCAATCACTTTTGGTGCCTTCTGTACATCAGTAGGTTCATTGATATAAATGTCATTTCTTTTCTTCTCACCTTTAAAAGCCTTAGGATGAGTAAAATTTTGCTTATTTATCTCACTTTGATTGTTATCAAACTGGTTGTTAGGAATGTTATCATTCTGTTGTTGTTCATTTGGTTGAACAAATCTCACTTTGGCCCCCTTCCTTCGAGAGACAGTTTGGAAATCGTCTCTGTTTTCTTGGTCGTTTCTTTGATCTTTTTCCTTTCTTGTTTGGTCTTCTCTTTGAGCCTTGATCCTTTCATCTCTGACCTTATTTCTACAATGTGACTCAAAATGCCCTTGCATTTTACAGTACAAACAATAGCTGGGAACTTTCTCATATTCAATATCCAACCATTTTCCATCATCTGAGCCATCCAATCTCTTAAAACCAAGCCAGATTTGATCTTGTCTAGATTTCAGTAAGTCAATCTCGACTTTAACTTTAGCCATATTACCCCTAGATTTTGAGTAAGTTGCTTAGTCCGGAGCAATTGCCACCCCTATACTACTAACCAATCTAGAAATAATTTGCCAATTGAACAAGTGCCAAGGGAGTTGATGGATCAAAATCCAAACAGGGACGATGGAAGTTTCCTCCTGAGGCTTGAAATCCGCAGTCCATTTAAGGATTTTCATAGGGGCCTCACCAATATTAACATAATCCTTAGCAAATACATGATTATAATCCACTTCATTTGCAAAGTCTAAATAAACATGGTGGGGATCAAAGTAAGCAATATCAACCTTAGCAGTAAGTTGAAATTGGCTAGTGAAAGTCTTTCTTATGTCTTCCATTGCGGGCTTGTTTCTGTAGAATTTCCCAATAATGGTGTATCTACACTCTTTTGCCAAATTAACGAAATAGTCCTCAGCACTAAAGAACACCGCCGGTTTCCCAAGATATGTTCCATGTTTAATTTCAGTTAAAGCATCATCAGTAGTGAGAGAGGGGAGCTTTGATTGCACTGTAGATGCAAAAGTTGGTTTAGAAATCAAAGGTTTGGTGTATGGCTCGGATCCTCTGTTTGTGTTATTGGAATGTCTATTCGCATTAAGGTGTTTGGGTAGGGTAGGAATCGAGGGGTTTTTCATGAATGGTTCTTGTATATGGTTTTGGCTGGATTGAGCAGATTTGTTTGCAGGTGGGTCAAAATTGGAAGAAATCTTAGGGATAGGGTTTTGAGGGGTTTGAGGGAAGGTGGGAAAATAGAGAACATTTTGGCTGTGTTGGTGGTTGTTGACGGGAATTTCGGTGCTTTTGCCGGCGGCAGGAGTGGTTTCGGTGGGTGGTTGAACCTTGCCTCTAGTGGGATTAGATGCTAAACTATCCGTTATCGGGTTGAGGTTACCGTTATTTGGATTTTCAGGTTGGATTTGCTGAGTTGTCAAAATCTTATTTGTTATATTAGGTGGATCCGGTGGTCGAGTAAGGTTGGGATCCATGAGATTGGGTTGATTTTAGAGAGATGAATTGTAGAGAGAGGTCAGAGCAAATTCAAGGCAGGGATGATTATTTGGAAGTTGATACATACGTTAATAATTGATTGATATTGCATAGATTAGAGTACAATGAAATTATGTAGACTATTGCATTATAAATAGTTATTACTAATCCCGGTTAGACCTTCAAACTTTTTCACATATAGTCTTACTCAAGGCTTTGGTCCCAAATACCAATTTTTCTTTTTTGAAAACTTTGTCTAGTGATGCAAAATTTAGAGTCTAATTATCATTATTAGGGAGGTTTCTATTTAATTATCTAACATAGCAATATTTTACTAACTATATGAAAAGTAAGGAATAGAGGCTTGGGTCGCTTGAGAAGGCGAATTTATTTCCCAGGCAAGAAAAGGGAGGAGCACGAGAGTGGAGCAATTGAACTGAAAACCATTTTTTTTTTTAAAACATAAAGTTTATTAAACATTGACACCCATTAAAAAGTTCCGAAGCTTTAAGCTTCATAATCGGTGTTGCAAAATTGTTACTATTTGTTTGGATTGGGTGTTGTTGCAGATATTGTAAATATCCTTTGGAGTTTATATCTCAATTTTGAGGGGTATAGTGAATATTGTTGGGCCTATTTTTAATTTACTCCCTAAGAGTAAGGTGTCGTTTAGCCATAAATACCAAAAAATATTTCACTTTTTTTTTTTTTGGAATTTTGGAGTTGGAGTTGTGTTTGGCCATAATTTTTGAAATTGTAGTTTTTGGTGAAATGTAGTTGTAAAAAAGTGAAAAAAGTGATTTTTTTAAAAACAAGTTTTTTGAGTTTTTGGTAATCCGGAATACAACTTCAAGTTGTATTTGGAATTTTCATGGCCACACGCTAATTCCGAAAAAAAAGTGAAAAAAATTCCGGAAAAAAGTGATTAATTTTTATGGCCAAACGACACCTAAGATTCCTATGCCCAAACTTATTTGCATATATACCATGAAAGATTCCTACGGGAAACTTAGCTAGCGTTTAGCCATAAATTTTGGGACTATATTTTGAAGATTTGTTTTCAAATCATTGTTTGGTCATAAAATTTTAACAGACTTTGAAACACGTCTTTAAAATTTCAAATTTCAAATTCTAACTCAATCCTATTTTTGGGCCAAGATTTGTGTTTTGACCTTTTTAAAGCTTTTAAAAACTACCTCAAATTTTTATATTTAATAAAAAGCCCCGCCTATTTATGATTCAACTAACTCTACCTATCATATATCCTCCATTAAACCGTATCTACCATATATCCATATAATTGAAGCATTCTCTTCGACCCTCTTCTATAAAATGAATCAGCTAGCTACGTTGTGGCCCAACAATAGAAGAAGAAACCCTAGGAAAATTGCTATGCCAACCGCAGAAATCCTTGTGAAGATAAAAATTTGAAGGTAATTTGCTAAAATCTGTTAATGTTTTGCTTGATTTATATGATTTTTCTTCAAATTTGTTTTGCTTGATTTGAATGAATTTTTCTTTAGATTTGTAAACTTTCCATTTCCATCACATGGTATACTAGTGTAGCATTAAATAAATTAGTAAATATTATATGTTAGTATCTTTTTTATTGAATTACGTTTATTTCATTTTGGTAGATAAATATTACGTTGTTGACGCTGGTCTTCGGAACACAAAAGGATTTCTAGCTCCATACAAAGGAATACGATATCATTTGCAGGACTACAGAGAGAGTGAAAGAGAGCCTAAGAACGGGAAAGAGCTATTTAACTATAGGCACGCCTCTCTACGCAATGTAATTGAAAGAATTTTTGGTGCAGGGAAAAGTAGATTCAGAATACTACGACAAGGCATGAACAACTACGAATTTGACACGCATGTGAAAATAGTTGTAGCTTGTGCCATGTTACATAAATTTTTGCATGAACACCAAAATGGTGATGGAATATTCACTGAATATGAACACGATGATCTGGTTGTTGATGAAACTAGCAAACAATTGATTCAGAGTAACGTTGCTTCGTCTTCTCGGTCATCTGATCTGAAAATGCATGCTCGCCGTGAAAAGATTGTTCGTATAATGTGGGAAGATAATTTTAAAGAATAGCTAGTTACTGCCGTTTTTTTTTTCTTGCGTGGATGGATCTTTGTATTGTAGTTCGAATTGTAATAGTTAGTAAGTGTCTTATTACCAATTGTTATTAAAATATAATATTCTGCATAATTTGGGATTAGCCAGAACATAAGTGAAATATGTTTTGAAATACTAAGTCAAACACATTTTGAAAACTTGAAAAACTTCACCCAAATCAAGTTTTTCAAAAATATTTTGGGAATCTATGGCCGAACGGTAGCTTATTTGCATGTAATCTTCTTTGGCCAAGCTTATTTTTCTCCAAAAGTACTTATTTTATCCCAAAAGTACTTATAATCAGATTACTAACAGTCTGTTTGGCCAAACTTATTTTCCCCCAAAATACTTCTTTTTTACCAAAAAGTGCTTATTTAAAAAGTGAGGTGTTTGACCAAATTTTTGGGAGAAAATAAATGTTTCTGGGGAGTAGCAGAAACATTTTTTCAGAAGCTAAAAAAAATAGCTTTTACCCAAAATTACTTTTGAAAAAAAATCACTTTTTAAAATAAGCTGATTCTCAAACCTTATTGACTTTTATCAGTAAGGTATCATCCATCCCATTTATATTTAGTTATATATATGAGGGTTATGTTAGCCTAAAGGTGGCAACCGGTTCGTTATAACCGGTTTTAATCGGTAACCGGACCGGTTAAACCGGAACCGGTATAACCGGTTAACCGGAACCGGTATAACCGGTTAACCGGTTCCGGTTAACCGTGTATTAGTTTACCGGTCCGGTTTCAATATTTTGGAAACCGGAATCGGTTAAACCGGACCGGTTAAACTGGTGAAAAATAAATTAAAAAAAAAGTCGTTGG
This sequence comes from Lycium barbarum, assembly GCF_019175385.1. NCBI lineage: Eukaryota > Viridiplantae > Streptophyta > Magnoliopsida > Solanales > Solanaceae > Lycium > Lycium barbarum. The sequence goes on from NC_083348.1 coordinate 91,636,191, forward strand.
GCCGTTGTTAATGGACCGTTGGCAACGGTCCATTTGCAAAAATGACCGTTGCCAAACGGTCATTTTCTTAATTTTTGGCCCCCATTTTTTTTTTTTAACACTTTAACCTATCCCCCACCCCTATATAAACCCTTCTTCATTTTCATTTTAATTCACATCAATTCACTCTTCTTCATCTTTCTCTCAAATCTCAATCTCTCAATTATAGTTACTTTGCAATAATTAGCCACAAAGTCTTATTATAGTTTCAACTTTCAATTATTAATTTTGCAATTATAATATTGTTGGTGGAGTTGGTGATTTTGCAACAATCCTAAGTAGCTTTGGTGGATTTGCAATTCTAGCCGCCTTCACTTTGTTGGAAATTAATCCGACAATTTGGTACCTTCGTTCCAACTCTATCTTTAATTTTCGCAATTTAATTCTAGCAATTTATTTTTCGCAATTTAATTTACGCAATTTAATTCTAGCAATTTAATTTGTTGTAATTTATTTTCTTGTGATTTAAATTAATTCTATTTAATAATGTCAAAGAGATTAAGACGTGGTGCCGGTAGTAGTAGTCGTACTGTTAGGGGTGCGCTTAATGAGGAAACATTTGTGGAAGAAACACCTAATTTAGGTATTGATGTTGGTGGAAATAATCCACTTTTACCGACACTTTTAATGAAGACTTAGATGATGATGATGAAACACAACTCCCCGAAAATTCCATAGGAGATACATGTCCTGCACAATCACATACACAAGACAAACCGCCTAGAACTCGTAAGCCAACAGCTAAAGTTTGGAAATTTAGGACTAAGAATAGGGAAAACCAATCAGCTACATGTAATATATGTGGACAAGTATTTAGTTTTAAGCAAGGAACGGGTAAGGATGGTGGAACGGGTACACTAAATGCTCATATGAGAACCAAACATATGGATATTTGGGGAGAGCAAACAGGTTCAAATGTGTGGGGGGGGGGGGGGGGGGGGATTCAAATGACGATAGACCCAAGAACCGGTAGAAATTTTAAGTATGACAAGAAAAAAGAACGCGTAGAAATAGCTAAAATGGTAGCTTATGATTGTTTACCATTTTCCTTTCCCTCGGGTTTGGGGTTTGTTACTTACATTCAACGTTGTTATAACCCGTTATTTGAGGGTATTCCTAGAAGTACTTGTAGAGCCGATGCTATAGATTTGTTTAAAAAATATAGATTTTATTTGCGCCATGTATTTAATTCTTTAAATTGTAATGTTTGTCTTACCGCTGATTTGGGTCTTAGTATTAACCATTTAGATTTTTTTGCTATTACATGTCATTGGGTTGATGACAACTGGGCTATGCAAAAAAGAATTATAGCTTTTTTATACGACGAAGGAAAAGGTCGTCACGATGGAAAATTTTTAGCCGATTCAATGTCTACTATAATGAGATTTTTTAACATTTATAGAAAAACACTTTGTATTGCTTTAGATAATGCTTCTAATAATACAAAGGCAATTGGTCTTTTAAAAAGAGAAATAAACCCTCCTCTAACAAATATTTTTCATGTAAGATGTAGTTGTCACATTTTAAATTTAATTGTTAAAGATGGTCTTGAGCGTTTTGATGATTCTGTTCAAAAAGTTAGAAATGCTGTTGCGTTTCTTTTTTGTAATGCTAATAGGGGAAGAATTAGAGATTTTAAGAATGCTTGTGTGGAAAATAACCTTAGACCTAGGAAAATTCAAGTAGAAATTGAGATTAGGTGGAACTACACTTACATTATGCTACAACAAGCATATGAGTATAGGATTCCCATACAACAAGTTCACAACAAATATAATATTGATAGTGAGGATTGGTTAACTTTTAGGCATTGGGAAGATGTTAAAGAATGTATTGAACTCTTAGAATTTTTTTATAATGCAACTCTTGCTTTTTCTAGACAATTCTATCCCACGGTAACCGGAATTTTAGCCTACTTAGCGGAAATAGCTAGAGTTTTACAAGAGTATAAATATAAACCCGATTATCAAGTGGCTATTTTTGAAATGATAATCAAATTTAAGAAGTATTTTTTTCCATCCCAACTTTATTTATATTGGGTTCCCTTTTAAATCCTTGTTTAAAAGTGTCTTATACTAAAAATTTGGTTAGTCAAATTTATACATTTTTAGAAATTGAAGAGGGAGTTCAACCATCTTTAGCTGAAGCCGATCTCGCTATTGATGATGAGTTTAGAAGAGTTTTTACTCATTATTCTAGTTTGGAAGAACGTGCTACACCCGTTGCTCCACGCCCTACTACTTCTCAGAGTAGCAAAAAGGGCTTGTCGGGTTTAAAAGTTTTACATTCACAGCCAACTTCTTCTTCTACTGCAAACTTTGATGAATTTAACTTTTATTTGATGCAGCCAAATGTGGATATCAGCCAACTGGATGAGGTGGACGTCTTAGCATGGTGGAAGAAGTACAAGGCAAGCTATCCGGTACTTTCAAGAATGACTTGAGATATCCTTACGGTTCAAGTATCAACCGTGGCTTCGGAGAGCGCATTTAGCCAAGGAAGACAGCAAATTGGAGACCATAGACATTCATTATCCGGCTTTAGCTTGCAAGTACTAGTGTGCATTCGAGATTGGATTAGATCGGAGCGACGCAACCAAAACTCAGAAGCGGAGGAAGGCGAAGAGGAAGAAATTGAAGATTTGATAGCTAGTGGACCGGACCAAATGGAAGACTTTGAAGATATTTCCATGACCGAATATGATGTGGGGGAAATTAACGAAATGGTTCAAAATTGGTGATTTTATTATTCTACTATTTTTGTACAACTCATGTATTATTTGCAAGTTAAAAAAAATACAACTTGCAAATAAATGTTAACCAAGAATGAATAAAATATATGGCTCATTGAGCTTTCTTCTATTTACTTGTGTTCATATTTTTACTTTTATTAAGTTAGGAATATACCTAAAATATACTAAGAATATACTTATAAGTATATTAAGTTATATAGTATACTTAAACATATATAAGTATATATAGTATATATAGAAAAAATAGTATATATAGTATATAAGTAAGTATATATAGTATATAGTACATATATATAAGTATATATAGTATATATATTAAGTTATACACATATATAAGTATATATAGTATATAAGTATATATAGTATATATTATATATAAATATATATAGTATATATATTAAGTATATATACTTATATAGTATATATAGTATATATGTATATATAGTATATATATTAAGTTATACATATATATAAGTATATATAGTATATAAGTATATATAGTATATAGTACATATATATACATATATATAGTATATATATTAAGTTATACATATATTTAGTATATATATTAAGTTATACATATATATAAGTATATATAGTATATAGTACATATATATACTTAATATATATACTATATATACTTATATATATGTATAACTTAATATATATACTATATATATAAGTATATAGAGTATATAGTACATATATATAAATATATATAGTATATATATTAAGTTATACAAATATATAAGTATATGTAAGTTATATATATATATGTATACGAAAAACACTATTCTGTATTGCTGACTTGCTGTTAGGCTGTTAGTCAGTAAATATTTAAACTTTAATTATAAAGTTGTATAACATATGTAAATATACCTACAATATACTAATAAATACTATAATATATATATATATAAAAAAAAAAAAAAAAAAAATTTTAACTACTCCAAACCGGACCGGTTCCGGTTTGGAGTTTAAAACCGGTTAACCGGAACCGGTTAAGCGGTTCCGGTTTTTTAACCGGAACCGGCCGGTTCCTTAACCGGTTACCGGTCCGGTTCCGGTTGGAACCGGTTAACAGCTTTATGTTAGCCGAAGTAATCACTATTACTATTTTCATTCCTTCCTTCTAGGGCGGGCTATATATTACCATGGAGAAATCCTCAGGGGAAAAGTGTACAAGATTACTCCTCGTGGCCGTAAACTCTGCTTGTTTTAATTAAAAAAAAAAAAAAAAAAAGAAGGGAAGATTCCACATGAAAATTTCTATCGATGCAAACCAGTTACGTCGAAGAGCAACGACCCTCCCATATAAGAAAATTAGATGTTCCAACAACGTTAGATGGATATCAAACTTATCTTTCTCATTTATTGTTCCAGAAAAAAAGGTACTTTGTCTTCGTTTCGAGGTGTTTAAGAAACGTAATTTCTTTCCCAGACTCTTTAGTAGGAGTTTTAATACACTTTGGAGATCCAACTCAAGAGTATTAGATCCAGCCAATTACACAAAAAAAAAAAAAAAAAAAAAATCTTATTCCTCCCGAGCATCAGACTTGCACGAGTCTTAAGATTTGTCAAAATAAGGCCTCAAATGGAGAGTTGGATGTTAACCAACTAATTTTATATCCATTGTGAGCTAAAATATTCTTTCATATAAATAATTTGGTAGTGAGTAAAATCGTAATATTTAATGTCTTAATGTCGACTAATAATGTAGTTATTAAAATTTTATAATGAAATTTGAATTTGTAATACCGTGACAATCCAACCTATATACAATGTCATCTGTTTTTTGCGCGGATTGCCCTTCATTTGGGGTGGTCTTTAATTTTTGCCCTTCAAATTAGTGGTCTTTAAGTTTTGTCCTTCGCCTAATAACCCGAGGTTGTGGGTGCGAACCCAGCTCAGTAAAAAAATAAACAATAAAAATTCGCACGATAGAATTTCGCAAGGCAAAATTCTGCCTAGGCAGGAGCGAAATTCTGCCTGAAGGGCAAAAGTTAATGACCATAAATTTGAGGGATAAAAATTAAAGACCACCCCCAGCGAAGGCCAATCCTGCAAATTGCCCATGACGGTAAACAACAAAAGTTGAAGATATAATCTGTTTTTTTTTTTTTTTGCGCGAATTTCCCTTCATTTGGGGCAGTCTTTAATTTTTGCCCTTCAAATTGGTGGTCTTTAAGTTTCGCTCTTCGCCTAATACCCTGAGGTTGTGGGTTCGAACTAGAGCTCAGTAAAAATAAAATAAAATCGCAAGGCAGAATTTTGCAAATGGCAAAATTCTGCAAATCTGTCCATGCAAGGCAGAATTTGGGCCTTGTGAAATTCTGCCTTGCCAAAACTGTGAAGCTGATTCAGAAGCAAATCTATATGTATGAAAGAGCCTCAGGCCAGAAAGTTAATGAGGAGAAGAGTTTCTTCCTTGTAAGTCCTAAAACTAGCCCTTATAGGATTAACAGGTTGAGACAATGCTCTGGCTATATGGACAAACCTTTTCCATTTACTTATCTGGGATGTCCTCTGTATAAAAGGGCAGCCCGGTGCACTAAGCTCCCGCTATGCGCGGGGTCCGGGGAAGGGCCGGACCACAAGAGTCTATTGTACGCAGCCTTACCTTGCAGAAATGCAAAAGGCTGTTTCCACGGCTCGAACCCGTGACTTCTTGGTCACATGACAGCAACTTTACCAGTTACGCCAAGGCTCTGTATATTGGTAGAAAAAAGATTGGATATTTTGATGGCATGGTTTCCAAAGTGGTTAAAAGGTTGAATGGTTGGCAAAGAAAAATGCTTTCTTATAGGGGCAGGTCAGTGCTTATAAAAAGTGTTCTTCAATCCCTTCCTACCTATACACTATTTGTTGTTAACCCTTCTAAAGGAACTTTGAATCTCATTGAAAAACATATGGCTAGATTCTTTTGGGGTTCTTCTAATGAGAGGAAAAAATACCACTGGAGCTCTTGGTCCACTCTATGCAGTACTAAAGAGGAGGATGGTGTAAGAATCAGAAGTATGAATGACATTTCTAGTACCCTTGCTATTAAGAGGTGGTGGAGAATTAGGACCGAAGAGTCTCTTTGGTCAGATTTTATGAAAAAGAAGTATTGTGCCAATAAACATGTGGTTCAAAAAAAGTGGATCTCTGGTAATTCTCAAAGGTGGAAGAGCTTAGTTTGGGCCAGAAATAAAGCAGAGAATCATATTAAATGGAACATTAATAAGGAAAACTGCAACTTCTGGTGGGACTCATGGACTGATCATGGCCCATTAGCTTTACTCCTTAATATGTATTGTGAAGGACTGATCACAAAGCTCACAGCTAAAGACTTTATGCTAAACAAAAAATGGGATGAAAGAACACTTGCATGTGTTCTGCCTATAGATATTGCTCAGAGTATCTTGAAGATCCAGATAGGTGATAGTGAGAAAGATTATGATCCAATTTGGACCAACACAGAGGATGGTCACTATTCTAATAAAACAGCTTGGAACTTGAGCAGAACTCAAAAACAAAAGGATGATTTCTTGAACAAGTTATGGCACAAATCAGTGCCTTTTAAGATCTCCTTCCTTAGTTGCAGACTTTGTAAAAGGAAGTTACCTTTTAAAGAAGCTTTAGCTACATTTGGAATTGTCACTAATGATAAATGTTTTTGTTGCAGGAATCCAGTAACTGACTCAGTCCAACATACATTCACTAATGGAGAAGTTATTGTCTATATGTGGAAGTATTTTGGAGCAGCACTGGGTATAAGTCATCAACCAGGTCTCATTAGAAGAATTTTCAACAACTGGAGAAGTATCAAGATTAATAACAGTGTCCACAACATGATAAAACAGGTTGTCCCAATATTCATATTCTGGGAAATATGGAATCAATGCACAGCCTGTAAGTTTGGTGATCAAAAATAGATGTACTGCAATAAGATGGAATTTCAAGTAATTTGGAATACTTTGGTAGCCCTGTAGTGCAATTACCCAACACTGAGCCTAACTGGGAACTGGCCATGTAAGTAGTATGGGCCAGTATATTGAAAGACTCTAGCCAAGGATTACAATTCAGCAGGTTATTTGGCAAAAACTAGATGTGGGAATGTTGAAATTTAATATTGATGGAAGCTACAACAAGGAGAAAAAGCAAGCTGGAATAGGAGGTATTATTAGAGATTGGAGAGAAAAATCAAGTAGTATGATTTCATTTCAACCTTTTTTTTGGATTTTTTTTTTCCTAATTTATGTATATCTTGTATATGTTAATGGTATATTTGTGTATATCTTGAATATGTTGTTGGAATGAAGACTCCCAACGGCTATTTAAGTGCTAAAAATTATAAAAAGTTGAGAATGTGATACAAGACTACATAAGTAATTTAAAATAAAACTTCAAACTTAAATTGATAACATTACAAATTCAAAACATACAAACTTGAACGGTTAACTTATTACAAATGAAAAGTTCAAAACACTAACATCGATGGAGAAATTTAAAGAAGAGATAAACTTCAAAGTTCAATTTTGTGCCTTTTGTCCAAGTGCCTACGTAACAGACCGGTACTCCCAAAAACCGGTTCGGACTTATGGAGATATATTTGACCACAATGTTGACATTTAACATGTTCCTCGTCTACTTGCTCAAAATGCAACCACACCGGATTTGAAATTGATCTTCGGACTGGAGGAGGAGGTGGAGGATTATCATTATCCATTAAATTTAAATTTTGAAATTTGAACTTGGAAGTTGGAAGAGAGAGAGAGAGAGGGAGAGAGATTTAGAAGAGCAGAGTAGGGAATTGTGAGATAATATGGAGAAGAATGAATGGTATTTATAGATTGAAAATAGGGCCAAAGTATAATTTAAGGAACTTGATGGTTAAAATAAAATTGACAGCAACTAGATTTTAAAGTATCAAACTTAATAAATTTTAGTATTAGAATTTTTTTTTAAAATAATTAAAATCCAGTCCGGCCCACTAACTAAAACCCGACCTGGCTCACTTATCCCACTATGTACCCCTACCCGGGTAGGGGACTGGGCCGGACACCCCTTTCTCTCCTCCAACCCGAACCCCAACCCAGCACACTAAATATGGCCCGGCCCGGCTCCATGTGACCCGCAGTTATATGGCTCGGCCCGGCCCACTTGACAGGCTTAATTCAAATTTCAAATAATTCTTTCACGGTTACACCGTAGTATTACTGCCTAATTCAAACACTAGACACCATTTTGGATTACGGAAAATATGTGTTAATTGTCTCTGGGAGGAGTCGCAATGAAAGGAAGAATCACAACCTTCTAAAACCTTAAAATAATGAGTCTGGTGGAGAAAAAAAAACTGTAAATAACGAGTCCATTATTTCAAAAAGGACGGAGAGTATATGCAAGTAGCTAATATCGGTAGTATACTAAAGTATAACTCTATATCTGTATGTCCTTTTTTCTTTTTGTAATTGCACACTTAATAATAATCATTGAAAATATTATTCAATCACAAACTTTTCTAATACTAACAAACGCTTTGGTTTGTTAAATTTGTGACTAATAAAGGTGGTTTGCTTGTCACAGCCTCATAGGTTAACGGAAGTAAAAGCAGAGCATATATGGTAAACCACATAGTAGTCGGTATCAAAGAGCATCAGGCACTTTGCTTTGGATCTAATTTTAGTTACTCCTAGTATTTTAAAAGTCTTACTATACATTATCAACACAAAGCGATTGGTTACTCAGTCGAGAGTCAGGAACTGCGCAACTTTAAAAGAAAAAGGAAAGGTCCCCAAAAAGATCAAGAGAAATTGAACACAATGAGTTGTAAACATTGAATTGAAGACTACCAGACATAATATAATAAGAAGAACAATATATGAAGTATCATAAGAAAAAGAAATCCTAATTAATCTTGAAAAGACTAGTAATTAATTTATGCAAGACGAGTCTCCTAGCTAGTATAATAATCTTGGGATCTCCTATTGAAGCCTCGGCATCATAAAATTTTCTAATTTGACGACAAAATAATCATCAGCACCACCAATTGATATACTCTCCCTTACTACCATCTCTATATCCAACGCTCCCTTTGAGACCTTATTTTGACAAATCTCAAAACTTATGCAAGTCTTATGCTCAGGAGGAATACAAATTTTTTCTTGTTGTAAACATAATTCTCCTAACCTAGTACTCATGAGTTGAGTCTCTAATTTGTATGTTGCAACTCCAACTAAAGAGCCGGGAAAGAAATTACGTGTCTTAAACACCTCAAAGCGGAGACAAACTATCTTATCTTCTGGAACAATGATTGAGAACTTTGATATCCATCTAACATTGTTGGAATATCTGATTTTCTTTGATCGGCGTGTTATTGCTACTTGGTGTTGCAACTGGTCTTCATCTATGAATGTTTTGACGTAGAATTTTCCATGTTTTTTTGTATTAAAACATGTCAGATTCTATGAACACAGTCAGTAATCTAGTACTCCTTTTGCCTGAGGAACACTCCGTGGTAATATATAACCCACGATAGAAAAGAACGAAAATAAGTAATGGTGATTTTTTAGGGTAAGGTAACCCTTATATATAAGAGGGATTATTTTCCTTACCCTATTGAATTAGGAGTTACCGAGAAGATCAGATGTGTCTAAGCCAAAGTGAATTAGGTTCTAAAAGATTAATTTATGGAGTATATGCAAATATATGCAGGGGCGGATCTACGTGCTGTCGAGGGCGTTCACCCGAACATAGGGTAGGTTTTCAGTGTTTACGTGCATATATTAACTTTTGAACACCTTCAATTACAGTGTATATTTAGTTTTTTTTTTTTTTCGAATACCCTAAATGAAAATCCTGAATCCGCCACTGAATATATGGAGTTTCGAATATAGGAATCCTGGTCCTAGGGAGAATACATTTAAATGAGGTTTTTCATTGAGTCCTATTATTTTCTAAACACTTCAATCCCTAGCTAGTTAGCCAACTTATACGCTGTTCCAAACAAGAAGTGTGCCCATTTAATTATGTGGTCCTCCTGGCTCTAATACGGCTATTCATCCACGGCTTTAATTTAGGGGTAACAAAATTAGAAATATAATCCACCTAATTAGTTTAATTATATCTCAATTTATTTTGCTTCACCAAGTTTAGTCTGTATAAAATTGGGCTCATTTTGGCTAAATATGTAGTTCAGATTGACCCACGAGAATTTTGCAAAAATATTCTTACAATTTTTGTTTAATATGTTATATAACGATAATAAAGAAAATATTTTTAATTAATTTTGTTTGATAATTTAAAAAAAAAAAACCTTAAAATATGGCTAAAGTTGGGCTATGACCTATTAGTTAGCCCATCTTAATATAAGTCATTTTAGCCCAAGTAATCTATGAGTTGGTTAAGTATAAGGTAGTGTTATTAAAACTATTTACAATTTCTTAGCAGAGTTCCTTTATTTATATTTCTATCTTTTTATCCTTGTATCCCCATCACAATCCCCTCCGAAAATCAGGTATTTTCTTTTCCAAAATTTTCGTGTAGTTCCTTATTTTATGCTCAACATGAATCTTATCTATTCTCTTTCTTTCAAAATATGATTTTGTCCACTAGCATATACCATGTTTTTATTTGTAATGGTAATTTTACCATTTGCCCTCTTCTCGTAGCCTTCTGCCTTTAATTATATATATTGTTTTCCTTATTATTATTGTTACCATTAGGCTTATAATATTACTAGTATAATTAATAATTAATAATATTCATTATTATACTCTTAATATTATTGGTATAATTAGTAATAGATATAATTATGCTCATCATGTATATAATTAATGTTTAATTATACTCAGAATATTATTTGTATAATTAGTAATATACTATAACATTACCAGTATAATTATTAGATATATTTGTATGAGTATAATTAGTAATATATATAATTATGCTCATTATGTTTTAATTAAGGGTCAAAATATAAAAGTAAAACTTTTGTTAAGAAAAACTTTGGTTTTGAAAATAACAAAAATTACATTCAAATGTTAGCAATAGATCAATCTAGACAAAATATGAATTAAAAATACATTCAGAATTGAAATATATGTCTTTCATCCTCTTCTGTGCGTCTCTAAAGCCAGAAAAATATGAGGGTGAATTGGTTGAAGATTGAAGAAGAAGAAGAAGAAGCCAGAAAATAATGAGAAGAAATAAGTGAGAAACATGAGGGTGTATCATTTAAAGAAGACAAAGAAACAATAATAAAGAGCAAGAGAATAAAATTAAATCCCTAATTTAGTGGGATTATTAACTGTACCCATTTATCTTAAAATGCTGAAAAAGTTTAAAAATTTGCTATTTTTGTTGTATATTAAAAATTGTGTTAATTATATTTATAAATCTATAAGCCTGATCCATGGTGTAAGCTCATTCTAACCCGGTCTAATTCAATCTAAGCCTCCATTTAACACCCTTATACTTGATGGAATTTAATTCCAATAATTTGTTTAAATTTAATAGGCATTAGACTCAAATAAAACATCCTAATATTTTCCACGTGAAGAATGACACTAGAGTGAGTAACGGGTGATGGTGTCAGTTATGGCAGGAAGCAGAGAACAGGTAAAACAGAAATGCAATGGAAAAGGAAGTTGCACGGAGGGAAGAGAGGAGGAGTGATAAAGGAAATGTGGGACCCACTATGCACGCTTGCAATTACTATAGAGACCCTAACATTTCACAACTTTAGTATTAGAGCCCGTTTGGAGCCCCCAACTTATTTTTTTTGGCTTATAAGCTGTTTCCAGCTTATAAGCTGCTTTAGATAAATTAAGTCAAATGGGTTCAATTATTTTTTTGAGCTTATTTTAAGCATAAAATGACTTTAAGCTGGCCAGTCAAACACTCAAAAAAGCTGAAAACAGCTTATAAGCCAACTTATAAGCCAATCCAAACGGGCTCTTAGTCTCTTGCTCAATTTTTACTTGTTCATTATATTAAAAATATATATCCAATTTAAAAATAAAAAATGAACTTATGACGTTCGAAGTTTAGCCTTATTATTAACTTTAATTATTTTCCAGTTCATTTTTGTTCGAGAGTTGGTTAGAATTATGCACGTATTAGTAATACATGAATTGGTTATGAGAAAAATTTATGTATTATTTTATGCAAACATTAGTTATGCAGTGTTTAATTATTCATGTATTAGTTATTCCATTTTTTATCCTACATAAAATAATACATAGATTCACTCATAAATGTATTAGTTATGCGTGTTTCTAAATTGCAAACCAAACAACTTATTAATTTTATACATGAATAACTTACCTCCTAACCAGCTATCAAACGTGATAGTATTACTTATGCATATTTAATACCTGCAAACTCACCTCCAAATCGGCTACTACGCGACTCCTGAATTTATTATATTTCAAAGGATGATATAGTAAACTTATTATTATGTATTAATTATTAATTCTTACAGGGCGTGTCAAGTCAAACATATACAAGTAAAAATGAACGGAGTAAGTATTATTATTATGATTATGATTTCGGAATTATAGTTGTTAAATAAAAGTTAAAATCCTATGATTCTAGAATGCACTAGCATGCAGTTATTTGGAAAACGTATGCGAATTTCCACGACTGTGATATTTTAACTCTCTAATGTCATACTTCACGTGGAAAATTTAACTTGGATGTTTTATTTGAGTCTAATGTCTATTAAATTTAAATAAGATTTTGGAATTAAATTCCACTTTAACGGCATATCATATTATGATTTTTTTTTTTTTTTGAAAAAGATATATATAAAGGGCTAGAGGCGTTAAATGGACATGTTGTGCTGAATTAAGGCGGGTTAAAATGAGCTGAGTTGATAAATGAACTTAACCTGCCAAAAGATTATTTGGGCGAAAATGACTTGAATTAAGATGAGCAAAACAATGGATAGTTTTAATTTTTTTATTTTCTTATATTTTGTTCAATTACCAAACAAAACTAATAAAACATTTTAAATTTCTTTATTACCGTCATATATAACATATTAAATAATTGTAAAATTATTTTGACAAGGTTTCTCATGAATAATTCTAAACTACATATTTAGCCAAAATCGATCCAATTTTTATATGAATTGAATTTGACGAATGAAAATAGATTGGGTTAATAAATAAACAAATTAAACAAATCATGTTTTCAAGAGTTAATTTTATTACCCCTATATTAAAGTCTTATGGATGAATAGCTGATTGCGCGGGAGGAGAATTCCAAAACTATTAGAGCCAGGAGGACCACATAATCAAATGGGAACAGATTATAAGTTGACTAGCTTGCTAGGAATTGAAGTGTTAAAGAGAAAAAAAGAGTCGGTGAAAAAACTATTTTAAATGTAATCTCCCTATCTAGGACTAGGATTCCTATCCGAAACTCTATTAGCATATACTCCATAAATTAGTCTTCTAAAACCTAATCGACATTGGCTTAGATATATCTCCTCCGGAAAATCCTAATTCGTTAAGGTAAGGAAAATCATCCATTATATATGAGGGTTATGTTACCCTAAAAAATCACCATTAGTTATTTTCCTTCGTTCTAGTGTGGGGCTATATATTATCATGGAGAGATCCTTAGACAAAAAGTGTATTAGATTAGTGCTCGTGTGCGTAAAATAGTTTTAATACAAAAAAAAAAAAAAACGGAAAATTCTACGTGAAAATTTTCATCGATGAGGACCAGTTACAACACCAAAAAGTAATGACACCCCGATCAAAGAAAATCAGATATTGCAACAATGTTAGATGGATATCTAAGTTCTCAATCGTTGTTCCAAAAGTTGCAACATATAAATTGGAGGCCCAACATATAAATTAGATGGATATCTAAGTTCTCAATTGTTGTTCTAGAAGTTGCAACATATAAATTGGGGCTATATATTATCACGTAATTTTTTTCCCGACTCGTTACTAGGAGTTGCAACATATAAATTGGAGGCCCAACTCAAGACTAGCTCAGCAGAATTATGTTCACAAAAGGAAAAATTTCTTATTCCTCGTGAGCATAAGACAAACACAAGTCTTAAGATTTGTCAAAATAAGGTTTGAAAGCAAGAGTTGGATGTAGAGATGGTAGTGAGGGAGTCAATTGATTCTGGTGACCATTTTTTCTACAAATTAGAAGATTTTATGATGCCCAAGCTCCAATAGGAGATCCAATCGCATACTAGCTAGGAGTAATTACTAATTAGGATTTCTTAAATTTCGAGTCTTTTCAAGATTAATTAGGATTTTTATTTTATTTTATGATTCTTGACATATTATTCTTCATATTATATTATATCGAATATTATTTCATTACTTTACAATTTTCTTTGATTACTTCCCCTCAGAACAAGTTCTTCAATCTTTACGCTTAGCGTATTGCCCTATTTCTATTCAATGTTACAATTGTTCATTGTCTTCAACTTATCTTGATTTTTTAATGGCTACAAGTTTTCCTTGGGGATCAAATCATGTGATATATGATTTTAAAACCTTGGTCAAACTCGCAATCTTTGACTAATGATGACTGAATCTCGACCAAAATGGGTTTACATACAAATTGCCATCTAAGGATTATATTGCGGGTATATGGGTCGGGTTAGCGGTAGTAGAAAGATTGAATTGGGTTTCTGAAAGGAGTTAGTCGGGCAATTTGCAAGATTATATTGCCCTTTGCTATGGGTGGTCTTTAATTTTTGTCCTTTAAATTGGTGGTCTTTAAGTTTTGCCCTTCGCTAAAAATTTCTTGGTTTCGAACCCCCACTCAATCAAAAGTTTTAAAAAATTCACAAGGTTGAGTTTGGATTCGCAATTAAAACTCTGCCTTAAGGCAAAATTTTGCATGCAAAACTGGTAAAACTCTACCTTCAAGCAGAGTTTTGATTTTGCATGGATAGAATTTTTTAAAATTCTGCCTTAAGACAGAGTTTTGAAGGCAAAACTCTACCTTGCGAATCCATTACTGAGCTAAGGTTCGAACCCAGAACCTCAAGGTATTAAGCGAAAGGCAAAAATTAAAGACCACCAATTTGAACGGCAAAAACTAAAGACCACCCCAAATGAAGGACAATTCGCGCAAAAAAAAAAAAAAAAAAAAAAAAAAACCTAGTCCCCCTAAATTTTCATGGGCTCTCCTTCCGTTTTCTTTCTCTTGGCTTCCTTTCTTTAAGTACTTGGACTAAATATGATATATGTAATAATAATAAAATCAGTAATGAATATTAATAAGGTATATTTTGATACTATTATAATCCTATTATTACTAGCTAAAGTATGGTAAGATAATAATAGAGAAAAAGCATTATCAAAGTTATACTTTATGATTAATACGTAATAAATAGGTGATAATGTATGTGTAATAGTAAGAATAGTAATAGACGTAAGAATAAAGTAGCAATAATACTAAGTAGATAATATTAACAAAAATAGTAGTAAGAATGAAGTATTTGATTTAGTAACACCATAGAAGCTCGAGGAAATGAATTAAAAGAACTGACATTACTAAAAACAGTGGTTTTTTCCACCGGCATTCAGTGAGAAATTTGTCATAAAGTATGATTTTCCCACCTCATTCTTACTGAACCAGCTCCCTGGCAAAACATGTGGCGGGAAACAGGTTCCCATTGAAACGATGGGAAACCTCCTAATTTTTCCATGTGAAACGCTAGTATTTTTTCTTCTCTCACTGATTTAATCAAAATATCTATGGGAATAGCCACTGGACATTTTTCAGTAGGAAAATAGTGATCTTTTAGTAGTGACAGGAACAAAATTGAGAGCCAACAATATGTAGGTGCAATTATGTGATTTATTGTCAATTAAAATTTCTAATGTCAAGCTTTTAGAATACTTATGTCACGAATAACTATTCTGTAACACCTTGTACTTTTATGTTAGGACGTGTCGTGGCTAATCCATGTGAATTAATCCGGGGGGGGGGGGGGGGTTGTGGATTAAAGTTAACTTGGTACAAAGTTTAAGAAAAAAAAGAAAGACTTTTGAATTTTATGGTCTAAAACAAACCTTAGAAGTATGTATGACTATCAATCATTTCATTAAAGGTAAAAGAGAAATTTTAAAATTAAGTTAATTCAAATTATAAGAAAATGACATTCTATTTGGATAAATTAAAGAGGAAAGGGAGCCACATAAATTGGGACAAAGTAAGTTATACTGCAATAGTATCTTTAACGGGAAAAAAATAGGAACAAGAAGATAATACTTTCAACTAGGTTTGGGGAAACCTATTCGTAAAATGGTATATACATGCAAACAATATCTTCTCTCTATTTTATTACTATTTCACTAAATCAAAGAACACCACATGGTCCAAAAAGAACTCTTGTGCATTGTTTTACAATGTATATTCCGGCTCCTCTTTTTCATTCTAACTTGTGCGATTGTTTGCTTTGATTGCAAGGTAAACAAAGCTATAAAAATCCAAGATATAAAGATTATTATACAGCTGCACGAGCATAAATGAATGTACAAATTTCGTAATGTACTTCGAATTATAGAAGCATTCTTGAGTATTTGAGTTATACGTGCGGATAGTATACTGTGATTTATCAGTATAAAAATTTATATAAAAGATTACTTATCATTTATTCTAGGTTATCAATCAATGGTTACTCAATACAATAATTTCTTATACTCTCCTATTAAATTACTTAATGGTATAAATATTTTTACACTGTTAGTACATAAAAATTTGAACTCATAAAATTTGCATTGTTAGGTTAAGCCGTTAAGATGACCTATAATAACGGCTAACTCTCTCTATCAAGCCTAATATGACACATGAAAAATATAGTATAATTGTTAATACGAGTTTATGTTTGTGCACTGACGATGTAAGTAAATTTTGCACTATGAGATTAAGATGAGCTATAACAACAGGTAACTCTCACTATCAAACCTTATAAAATAGAGACCTAAATAATTTGTTATAAACGGTAATAACTAGAAAAGTTGCAGTACACAATTGGTTACACCTTTCGGATTTCAAGAGTCAAACATGTTAATTTTGACTATGTATTTGAACAAAGAATCTTTAAGTTTTTTGACATAAATTTACCTATTTGGAAATTACGTAAAAAGTGCTACCTATAAGTCACAATTATTGACAAGTCAAAATATGTAAAAGAATATGCAAAAATTATGTCAGAGAAAAGCTTATTTGGATATCAAAATCCAAAAAGTGCCACACAAATTGGGGACGGATGGAGTGATTAAATTCTGTTTCTATGGGTAGTGTAGGCCAAAAAACAAATACCCAAAGAATTAGTTAGTTAGCAGAGTTTGTTAGAGGTGGACACTCAATATTTAGCAACCGACTTTGTATAAATAGGCTTAGACATGTAGAGCAATCTCCCTTCAAGAAACCTTCCCCATTTCTACTCTAAGGTTTAACTCCACAGAAATGGCATCCCAAAATAAGGTGTTCCCTTACCAAACGGCCATTGGGGCAATAGTTGTAGGAGCTATTGCTGTTGGGGCCATAGTTACTATGTGTATGACTAACCTACGTCACTTGGACCATGAAAAAAAATCATTATTATTTGGTTTTGTAATCCCACTGACTATCGTCCTTTGTTGCTTCAGTGTCTTTCTGGTGTGTTGTGCAGTTCGAAAATGGAGACACCCTGAAGATTTTGAGCCACAGATGACTCCGAGTGAACTTCGCTTGGCAACTATTGAGCAAGTCCTCACGGAGGGCCTTCCCGGAATATCATCTTGATTAAGTAATCTTCTTTCATCCGTATTACGTAGTGCCAATGTTACGTTGTTCTGAGCTAGATGATGTACTAGTCGTCTTTTCTACTAGCCAGTTTTACTATTTTGCTTTTATAATACTCTACCATAGCTAGAGTATTAATTAGTCAAGTTTAATGGAAGATTACTTTGAATGAAAGTTAGTTCTTGTTCAGCTATAATTCTTCATACCTGGAAGCTACAATTCTCCTTCATTTTAAATGACTTAAATTAATTGAAGAGAACACTAATTTCAGGAACATTACTAAGTCTAGCTTTCTTTCACCGTTCCTTATATGTTACTGTATTTCAATTCGTGCAATCAAATGGCCTGTGTATGAAAAAAAAGTATGCTTTTGTAGCTTAGCCAAATAGAGATGAGTAACGGGTGATGGTGTCAGTTATGGCAGGAAGCAGAGAACCGGTAAAACAGAAATGCAATGGAAAAAGTGGTGGTACGGAGTGAGGAGAGGAAGGCAATGTGGGACCCACTATGTACACCTGCAATTACTATATAGACCCTAACATTGCACAACTTTATTTTTACTTGTCCATTATATATGTCTACTCAAATTTAGAAAATCAAGAGATAATTTATCACATTAGTTCCTAATTTACCCTTACTTTAACTATAATCATTTTTCAATGCATTTCCCAAAACATCGAGGGGTCGTTCAGGAGCTGGTTAGAGTTATGCACGTCTTAGTAATACATGAATTGATTATTATGAGAAAAATCTATGTATTATTTTATGCAAAAATTAGTTATGCAGGGTTTAATTATTCGGGTATTAGTTCTCCCACCTTTTATCCTGCATAAAATAATACATGGATTTACTCATAACTTATACATGTTTTAGTTATGCTTGTTTCTGAATTGCAAACAAAACAACGTACTCATTAATTTTATACATGAATAGCTTACCTTCTAACCAGCTACCAGATACGGTATTACTTATGCATGATTTAATACCTGCATACCTCACCTCCAAAACCAGCTACAAACGACTCCTAGATTTATTATATTTGAAAAGATAATACTGTAAACTTATCGTTATGGCGTATTAATTAGTACTTCTTGAGGGTGTGTCAAGTCCAACATATTAAGTAAAAATGGACGGAGTAAGTATTATTATTATGATTTTAGAATTATAGTTGTTAAATAAAAGTTAAAATCCTATGATTCTAGAATGTAATAGCATGCAGTTCTTTCGAAAACGTATGCGAATTTGCATGACTTTGATATTTTAACGCTCTAACTAATGTCATACTTAACGTGGAAAATTTTAACTTGGATGTTTTATCTGAGTCTAATGCCTATTAAATTTAAAAAAGATTATGGAATCAAATTCCACTTTAACGGCATATCCTATGATGGTATTCTTTTTGAAAAAGATATATATATAAAGGCTAGGGGTGTTAAATGGATGAGTTGGGTTGAATTATGACAGATTAAAAGGAGCTGAGTTAATAAATGAACTTAGCCCGTCAAAAGATTACTTGGGCTAAAATGACTTGAATTAAGATGAGCTAACCAACTGATTATAGTCCAACTATAACCATGTTTTAAGTTATTTTATTATAATTTGTTCAATTACCAAACAAAACAAATAAAACTTTTTAATTTTTTTATTACCGTTATATTTAACACATTAAATTATTGTAAAACTATTTTGACAAGGTTTCTCACATGGATAATTCTAAATTACATATTTAGCCAAAATCAATCAAATTTTTATATGAATTGAATTTAACGAATCAAAATAGATTGAGTTAATAAATAACAAATTAAACAGATCATGCTTTCAAGGGCTAATCTTATTACCCCCTAAATTAAAATCTTTTGAATGAATAGCCGATTGCGCGGAAGCAGAATTCCAAAACTATTAGCCAGGAGGACCACATAATCAAATGGGAACAGAATATAAGTTGACCAGCTTGCTAGGAATTGAATTGTTAATAAAAAAAATAAAAAAATAAAAAAGGACTCAGCGAAAAAACCTATTTTAGATTACACTAGGATTCCTATCCGAAACTCTATTAGCATATACTCCATAAATTAGCCTTCAAAACCTAATCGACGGTTATGTTACCCTAGAAAACACCATTACTTATTTTAATTTCCTTCCGTCTAGTGTGGGGCTTTATATTACCATGGAGAGATCCTTGAATAAAAAGTGTATTAGATTAGTGCTCGTGTGTGTAAAATCTGCTCGTTTTAATATAAAAAAGAGGGGAAAATTTTAGGTGAAAATTTTCATCGAAGACCAATTACAACACCAAAAAGTAATGACACCCCAATCAAAGAAGATAAAATATTCCAACAATGTTAGATGGATATCAAAGTTCTCAATCGTTGTTCCAGAAAAAAGAATAGTTTATCTTCGTTAAGAGGTGTTTAACTTCCTTTTCTTAATTCTAAAAATATCTTTCCCCAAACAAAATGCCTAACTTCCTTTTCATTATGTATTTGTCCTTCCTCCTTTACACGGATATTTTTGATTTTATGATTATTACAAAAATTTAAGGGCATTTTAGTTATTCTAACAAAAGAACAATTTATCAATAATTTTTTTTTATCAAAATTAACACAATTACTGCTTATTAACAATTTCTGCAACTACTCAAAATCTGTTTTTTTTTTCTTTCAAGAACCTTAGCTTGGCTAGAATATATTATAACTAAGATTACATGCAGTACATCATAGTGGACTAACTGCAAAAAAATGTACACGTTAAGGGTGCAAAATGCTAAGGACTCGAACTTAACCTGCCAAAAGATTACTAGGATTATAATGACTTGAATTAAGATGAGCTAAACAACAGATAATTTTTTTATTTATTTTCTTATTTTTTTCAATTACCAAACAAAAATAATAAAACTTTTTTAATTTCTTTATTACCGTTTTATATAACATATTAAATAATTGTAAAACTATTTTGACAAGGTTTCTCATGAATAATTCTAAACTACATATTTAGCCAAAATCGATCCAATTTTTATATGAATTGAATTTGACGAATGAAAATAGATTGAATTAATAAATAAACAAATTAAATTTATCACGTTTTCAAGTGCTGGTTTTATTACCCCTAAACTAAAGTCTTATGGATGAATAGCTGATTGCGCGGAAGGAGAATTCCAAAACTATTAGAGCCAGGAGGACCACTTAATCAAATGGGAACAGAATATAAGTTGACTAGCTTGCTAGGAATTCAAGTGTTAAAGAAAAAAAAAGGA
This sequence comes from Lycium barbarum, assembly GCF_019175385.1. Lineage (NCBI taxonomy): Eukaryota > Viridiplantae > Streptophyta > Magnoliopsida > Solanales > Solanaceae > Lycium > Lycium barbarum. The sequence continues at coordinate 91,656,995 of NC_083348.1, forward strand.
GTCGGTGAAAAACCTATATATTTTAAATGTAATCTCCCTAGGACTAGGATTCCTATCCGAAACTCTATCAGCGTACACTCCATAAATTAGTCTTCTAAAACCTAATCGACTTTGGCTTAGATATATCTCCTCCGGAAAATCCTAATTCGTTAAGGTAAGGAAATCATGGAAAATTATCCACTATATATTAGGGTTATGTTATCTTATTAAATCATCAGTTCTTATTTTCCTTCCTTCTAGTGTGGGTTATATATTACCATGGAGAGATGCTTAGGCAAAAAGTGTACTAGATTAGTGCTCCTGTGCATAAAATCTGCTTGGTTTAATGAAAAAAAGAATGGAAAATTCTACGTGAAAATTTTCATCGATGATGGCCAGTTAGAACACCAAAAAGTAATGACACCCCGATCAAAGAAAATCAGATATTCCAACAATGTTAGATGGATATCAAAGTTCTCAATCGTTGTTCCAGAAGAAAAGATAGTTTATCTTCGTTTCGAGGTGTTTAAGGCACATAATTTCTTTCACGACTCTTTACTAGGAGTTGCAACATACAAATTAGAGGCCCAACTCAAGACTAGATCAGCGAAATTATGTTCACAACAAGAGAAATTTCTTATTCCTCCTGAGCATAAGACAAACACAAGTCTTAAAATTTGTCAAAATAAAGTCTCAAAGGGAGAGTTGGATATAGAGATGATAGTGAGAGAGTCAATTGATTCTGGTGACCATTTTATCTACAAATTAGAAGATTTTATGATGCCCAAGCTCCAATAGGAGATCCCAAGAGCATACTAGCAATAGGAGTAATTAGGATTTCTTTACTTTCGAGTCTTTTCAAGATTAATTAGGATTTCTTTTTTTATGATTCTTGATATATTGTTCTTCATATCATATAATATAATATTATATTATATTATATTATATTATATTATATTATATTATATTATGTTATATTCATATCGGATATTATTTCATTACTTTAAGATTTTTTTTAATTTATTCCCCCGGAACAATTTCTTCAATCTTTAACTCTCAGCATATTGCCCTGTTTCTTCTAATCAATGTTATAATTGTTCATTGTCTTCAATTTAGCTTGATTTTTTAATGGCTACTAGTTTTCCGTGGGGATCATTTGATATATAATTGACATCTTCAACCATAAAATCAAGAACAACATACCCAATGTAATCTCACAAGTAGGGTCAAGGGAGGATAGAGTGTACGCAGACCTTACCCTGCCTAAAAACACTAAAAAAAGCATGCTAGAGCGTTTTAAAAAAAAAGAATAGTAAATACAACAAAATATTACGATTACGGAAGTATAAGAAACCATTAAATAGCAACAGAAATTGAATAACAAGAAACTACAAAATACTACTAGCACTAGTATGTAAGGCTAAGCAATCCAACAATGTCTAACAAACTTTCTACCATAATCAGTGTCCTCCATAGCTTCCTATCTAAGGCCATGTTCATGGCCGGGTGAAGCCTAAAGCCATTAAAGCCATGGCTTTAGGCCCCAAACATATTAGGGCCCCAAATTATTTGTACTATTTAATTTAAATAATTATATATTTATTATTAGTGATAAATAATTTTCTTAATCATTTTGTTGTCAATTATTTATTAATTATTACATACATATTTTCAAGGTTTATGCTACTTTTTAAAAATATGATTGATGTAATACAATTGGAAGTTGTAGTCAATTAGATTTATAATTATTTCCTACTTTTAATGTGATTTAATTCACTTCAACTTAAATCAATCTAGTTTATAATTTTGGTTTTGTAAGATCTTTTATAATTCTTTGAGTGCCTTTTTAGACATTTTTTAGACTCAAGCTAAGTAGTTTATAAATGTCTTTAAGGCATAATAATCACAATACTATTGATGATTTTAATCTATTTTTAGAGTTAAAGTGATAGGAGAAATTATATTGCTCGAAGATGATACTTTGTCAAGAAGTCTTACTTTAAAAAAAAATGTTTCTATTGCTTAAATAGGTCATCTAACAATTGCTTGAATTAAAAAAAAAATTAAAACTAAATCAATGAAATAATCATAACACAACATGCAAGACTCGTGATTCAGGGAATATCTCACGAAAATTATACGAATCGACTGTATCGTCAATTGAAAAAAAATGGTATCAAAACATAATTAAATATTTTCGTTTTAAGAAGTTCTAAGAATAAGTATCAAATAAAATATATTGAAATTTTACTAAACAAATATGAGGCCTCCTTTCAAATTCCAGCTTTAGGCCACCGGCTCTCTTGAGCCGCCCCTAGCCATGTTCTCGGTTAGCTGAAACTGCATCATGTCCGGTCTAATCACTCTCCTCTGTGCTTCTTAAGCTTCCCTCTATCTCTCCTGAAACTATCCACACCAACCTCTTACACTTCCGCACCGGGCATCCATGCACCTCCTCTTCACATGCCCGAACCATCTCAGCCTCGCTTTCCACACCTTGTCCGGCTACTCCCACCTTGTCCCGGATATTTTCATTTCTAATCTTATCTCTCAGTGTACAAGTACAAAATAAAAAAGACATAAACATACATTATGCATGCATTTAGTATTACTCGAGTATATATGATTGATTTAATTTAACCAGATTGAACATCATATAGTTCGTGAGTCAGATTCGACAGTGAGTACTCTATTATATGTTAGAATCGAAATAATCAAGGCATCACGTGAAAGCTAATAATTTGCAAGCCTTGAACGATGATAAATCCATTTTGTGTGCCCCTTTGATCTATCATGAAATAAACTCTCATATGGAAACCTTTACAAAAAAAAAAAAAACAAGAAGAAGAAGAAGAAGATTACTTACTTTATATGTCACGACCGAGATCTGACACTCGGGCCGTAACTGTGCACCTGACAAGCTTCTACCCATAAGGTGAACCGTCTAAGCTAATCATGCGAAAATTAACGAATAATACTACATGTCACTTAATATAAAGAAAAGTGCGGAAGCGAACTACCAATACTGAGTCTGCCCATAAACCCATAAAATGTCTAAGTTATGAAACTACTAGTCTGAATACAAAAGTACGGGACATAGCTCGGAATACTACTAAGTCAACTAAAGAAGAAGAGGCTGTCATGATCTAATGGTGGCTCACCTCAACTGAACTGGACTAAAAAAAGCTGGAATGATCAAGAATCGGCTACCTGGTCACCGTTAACCACACCTGCACACCTACAAACATTAACAAGTGTGAGTCTAAAGGACCCAGCAAGATCATCGACACTCTCAGCTTACCCCTGGGGAAAGTTTTTGAAATCCCTGATAATGCATAAAAGCACTTAAACAGTACATGTATATTAAATATATACAAACACTGAAGCTGAAGCTGAAATCATGAAGCATAAACAAGCAAGACATGAAATACACTGAATCTGAATCTATGCTCACGGGACACGGTATGTATTTGTACATGTCTTACCCCGTCTTCCGGAGTGAGAATTATTTACCCACATCTTACCCGAGTCACTTATATGAAATACATTGAATTTGAATCCATTCTCACAGGACACAGTAAGTATTTGTCTATGTCTTACCCCATCTTCCGGAGTGGGCATTATTTACCCACATCTTACCCGGGTCACTTATATGAAATACATTGAATCTGAATCTATTTTCACGGGACACAATATGTATTTGTCCATGTCTTACCCCATCTTTCGGAGTGGGAATTATTTACCCACGTCTTACCCGGGTCACTTATAAATCTGGCATTTACCTCCGACTGAACCCAATGAGGCTTGCCGGAGTATGATCCTCTGAAGATATGATACATCGGAATAAACATCTAATCAATACCAAGATAAGACTATATATGTATAACAAATATCCATTTAAGCGAATTTACGCTAAAGGACTCATATGATCGTTACTTTTGACTCTTGGAAATTATCCAATTTAGATCATGCTTGTCCATTCACACGAACTAAATGGTTTAAATGCATACATACAATACAATTCATATGCTTTTAATAAAAAACAAGTAAACTAAGAGCTTAAACCTCACTTGCCTTATAACCGGAACGCAACCTCTCTTGAAATGTCAAATTCTCTTCAATAATCTCCAATAGCCTCAGTCTATCCAATAACACAAATAAATGGTCTAAATTAGTCTAGGGAAAGTAATCCTATAATTTTAGGTTTAGAACTAAATCTCAACCTTATGTACCTTGATCCATAATTCTTTTAAAAAGTAGAAATTGTATCTCCATATATACCCTTACTAAACAATTCTAAAATATTTTTATATAACCCCAACATCCCAAAATGAATGCTAATATTTATAGTGTACAGAGGAAGGATGAAAGAAGGAAAATAAACATCTCAAAATAAATACTAATATTATATAGAGTGTACAGAGAAAAGACGACGGAAGGAAAAGAAACAAAAATGGGCAAAAGAAACAAAATGGGTACTATATAGTTGCACGTGAATTGCAGCAAAAGAATTGCAACTTTTGTAATTTGAAACCAACTCCCTCTACAAATCCTACCATTCTTGTTAATATCCCAAATCACTCTGCAACATGCTTTTCTTTTTAAATACTAAAATAATAACATACTATGTACCTTAGAGTTTTGTCTTTCTTAATCAAGAGAAATCTTCTCTGTAATGGTTCTTGAACGCAGCAGCACGAACTGCCCTACGCGGTTCTTTTTTCTTTTCTTTTTTCTTTAGTCTAGGAATAAAATAATGATTTTTCGGTCCCTCCACTTTCAAGTTTCATCTAAAAACTAACCAATAGCTGAAGTAGTGGGCCTGGCCCACACAGAAACCTCCTCATAATGTAGTACTGTAGTTTATGTTTAACCAGTGGATTTTAATTATCTTTTGCTGCTCCTTTTAACACGAGACTAATATTATTTTCTGATATTGGTTGGAGTTTTTTCCTATTCATGTACTGCTATAATCACAGGACAACATTAGAATTTTGGAAACTGGTGGTGCTGGACTATTTGCTCTCACCTTAGTTGACTAATCGATGGAAAGTGAGAAGAATGATCAGGTACATACTTCTAAGCCTGCTTTTGTATATTTGCAACTACTGTATCCTTGTGTATTAGATGTGGTTAGAAACAGGAGTACAATTACATGAACTTTTGCACTATGCTCAGGTGATTGTTATAGATAATTACTCCTTTTGGTCAAAGAGTAATCTAAAGCAATGAATTGGTGATCTTAGATTTAAAGCACTCCTTGTAGTTTGTTTACTTATATATGTGTTTGGATTTTGTTTATCCAAAAATTGTTTAAATAGTACTTTTGACCAAATGAATAAAGCGCCTAACTTCTAAGTAATTCCAACATGTTTGTCTTACGATGTATATCACTAAAAATCTAGATTAAACTTTAGGTAGCAGTTCCAGCTTTGAATTTTTGGAACCTTATCTTTAGCATCTAGACATATGTTGTCATTTCAAAAACTTTAGGTTCCATTACAGAAGTGGTACAAACCATGAAACATTCACACTCTCGTAGACTAGTCAGGATGCTAGTTCTGGAACTGATAAAGAGAAGTTGCAATTAGATTTTATGCTTCCTAGATATGCTGATGCTGAAAGGTGAAAGCATGAGGAAACCTGGCTGATATACACCTCAGTGGGACACAAAGAGTCATATGTCTCAGGAGTCGGATAAAAAGTCGAGAAGATCTACACGTGTTTTGTTAAAGGGGTTAGTCCTTCGACTTCAGCTTTTTCACTCTACAATGTCTTAAAATGAAATCATGCTAACAGTGTTGCACTAGCTCTGCATTAAAAGAAAATTTGCTGGATGTTTTGTTCAATTGGCAGCATGTTCTAATACTAACTCTTGAAAATGGATCTTAAGAGAATGGGGAAAGTACTCAACAACTTGTGCGATTTATTCTCAAACGATGTTAGAGATAAATACTGGCTTTTTAATTTTATGCAGAATGGCTGAAATTATTTTCCCTTTAATAGTTGTAGGATTTAGTCCTTCGGATAAGTAAAACTCAATTGTGAAGTTAATTCAGTTTTTTTTTTCTGTGTAAACTTGTATGATTTCATAGTGGTCCAAGACTTGATATGTAAATTCCTCAGTGTGCATGTGTGTTGTGTTTTTACTATTGACTCTGACTCAATTCTGAAATGAGACTAAAGGTTAATATGGTATTTCCCTGATCCACATTTAAAAGAAAGTTTCACTAGACTATTTATGTGTTGCTGGTTTTTCCATTAGATGGAAGGCAAGCAATACCTACATGCCTTTGAAAGTTCTAAGTACATCTAGGAATTGTGCTTTTTTACCCAACACACCTTCAGATGCTATATCACATGATAGGGCTGCTTGTTTGATACCCTTCTTCTTTAGTGCTACTGTAAGGAAAAACAGATAAAAGAGAACCATGTCTATTTTGTCAAACCATGTCTTCTAATTAATACATAAATCCTAATTCAAAAAATATCTTCAAACATGAAATTTTGACTTAGAATTATGTTTTTTGCCGAATGTGTTTTTATGCACAATCTTTTAAATTTCTTTTTGGTGTGATTAGGAAGGGTGAATTGAAGCTCATGGATGCAGAGCAACTTGGAAAGTATGGTCACAATATGGAGAATTTCATTGCTGCCCTGATTATTATATGAACATTGAGAACTCCCTATTCTAAGTCAAGTTCAGACTTTCATAACTCATCATTTCTCAAGAGACTTAGCTAGAGAATAGTAGTATCCTTGCTAGTTGCTCACTGTATCAGATATTATTAATTTGTGATACAAAGTTTGTTTAGTTTAACAAGGATCTGAGTTTGTGTTGTTTGTCACTATGATTATTTTTTTAATGGAATTTGACTTATGTTGTACGTTGTTCAGTAAAATTATTTATTTAATACCAATTAAAAAATTTAAATAGAAAAATAATTTCACTAATAAAAGTATCATGGCGGAAATAAATTATCACTAATTAATTTTTTTAATCATTAAAATGTTGTGGCGGTCATAAAGCCCCTATATAATTTCTTTTTTAAAAACTAAAATCATATTGTGGGGGTCTAAAAATCCCCACTATATTTTGTTTTTTGAAATAGTATGATCATATTTTGGGGGTTGAAAACTGCCATTAATTATCTTAAAAAACCTCCACAAATTCAAATTTGATTTTGCGTTGGCCGTCGTGGAGGTTTTAAAAAACCGCCACAATAACGCTCGTGGCATTGATAACTGTGGCGTTTTAAAAAACCGCCACAATTTTGTTTGTGGGAGTCGGAAACCGCCACAAATTGACTAAAAAACCTCCACAAATTAGGTGTTTTCTTGTAGACTAATACCCATAGGATATAAAATTTATTAATATTCAAAATTCTAAGTTCAAGCTTGAATAATATGAAAATAGATTAAAAAAAACTATGAAAAAGTTTAAAAAATATTTATAAATTACATTACAAATAAATATTTTTATGTATAAAATTGAATCCATATAATGTCAGGTTGGTTTGGTTCGGTTCGGTTTGACTTTTTTTAGCTAAAACCAAACCAAACCAAACCAATTATGGTCGGGTTTTTTTTTTTCAACACCAAATCAAGTCAAACCAAACCGCTGGTCGGGTTGTTTTTTCGATTTGACTCGGTTTATCGGTTTGGTGCGGTTTGTCAGTTTACTTTGTACACCCCTAGTTAAGAACACGAACTACACCATAAATATTTACAGTCTATCACATACCTGAGTTATAGAGAAGAAGATTGCTTCATGAACAAAGTAGGAATCTTTCACAGAAATTCTTCACCAAAAGAAGAAGAGAGTTTTTCTATTTTATATATTTTGAGAAGGAAGCAGAGGAAAAAATTAACTTGATTTCTCTCGAGAATCCTTTTTATTTTTTGAAGAGATACAACTTTTAAGGACCTTTCCCAAAAGTTATGTCTTTTCCCTTTTTTTTTCATTTTATTTAATAATAATATATATATGGATTTGGGTTGACCCAAATTCAAATTTCCAACACCATGAAAATCAGCCCCTTAAATTTAAGCAGAGGTATATAGTTGATATCTAGATTCTCATAACTTGACCAAACAAGTTATAAAATTCCCTGAGTCCATTTAAACAGTGCACTTAAGGGTCATCTGGTATATATATGGATCTGGGTTGACCCACATGAATGACCCAAATTCAAATTTCCAACACCATGAAAATCAGCCCCTTAAATTTAAGCAGGGGTATATATTTGATATCTAGTTTCTCATAACTTGACCAAACAAGTTATAAAATTCCCTGATTCCATTTAAACAGTGCACTTAGGGGTCATCTGGTTGCTTGTCAGGAAAGGAATTATTCATGTATTAAAACTAGCATAGTTAATATCAAATTGTTTGGTAGCTTTTTAATTGCTTTATATAAAATTCAGCACATCAAGTACGGTGTTTGAATATTATTTTACAATCCAAAATAACTAAAAACATGTATAAATTATGAGTCAATTTATATATTATTTTATGCAAGGTAAAAATTGAAATAGCTGATACTTGAATAACTAAATCGTGCATAACTATTCCTACATAAGTAATCCCCACATAACTAATCCATGCATAACACCATCGACCAAACGACTTTAAATCTTCTTTTGTTTCTGCGGCGGTATAATCTAAACATAGAAGGCTGATTTCTGCTTCCTCTTGTTCTTCTTGGATATGAATACGAAATTAGAATAGCTTCATATATATTTTACGAATGAACTTAATTTTCTAACACAGTAAAAACTTATATGCGCTACCGGCCGTTTACATCAGATCAATTCGAACTTCTTATGATTTAGTGAATTAATGAAGTAAGAATTCACATTAATTAATCATTGATTAATTGATACTGTGTATATGAAACTTGTCAATGTAATGGGAAATGAAGAGCAATGTTTCGTGATAAGGAGATGCATGTTCCAATAAAAATGTGCAGGGAGGGATGCTTCGACAAAGTTTGTTGTAAGGTAACTATAAGTCAGTCCAATTCAAATTGAAAAAAAAAAAAACAATTTGTAATTAGGCAATTCTACCTTCCATGCGAGCCATGATCTGTACTTGTTGCCAACGACGTTCGGCGGCCGCTTCAAGGGGAAAATAAAGCATTTCGCAGCTCTCGAACAGCTAAGTAAATTATCAGGACGGTGAAGACAGTTAAAAAGATGGCTGAAATGAACCAAAACACCAAGACTTGGGTTGATGCATGATGGCCGGACAGTTTTTGTGACAGAAAGATAATAGCTAGAGAAGCTAAAGCGCCTGAGAATATTGCCAACGCCGTTGTTTTATATGGGAAGTTGTAAAAAATATTGCCGACGGTGAGACGATTTTGTCGATCGTTTTGCTCCATTGATTGAGCTAGCTAGCAAATTATGCTGGAAAGATCGTCTGAGTAGTGGGAGATAGAATAATGACTAGAAGAGATCACACACATAGTGTGAATAACTTAAAAGGTCTTTCAATTTTAGCAAATTTACTATTAAAGTCACTTATTTTTATTTTGTATCAATAAGATCACTCAAGTTAGAGTGATATATCAACAAAGTCATTATAGCCAAAATGCTAAAAGAATAATTACATAAACCTCCCTTTTAATTTGATTTTGTTTAACTTACCTCTTTTGTGACTATGCTTACCTCTTATTTTAATTTTTTTTTTGGTCATAATTTTTTAAGCTTAACTATTATTACTAATATAAGAAAATATAATTTAACTAATTTGTTCTTATGATATATTTTTTTGTTTAATTAATTTTGTGAATAATATTTTTAACAAAAATTATTTCCAACTCCATTATTATTCACATGACATTATATATATAAATTACTATTTTTTTGTGGGGAGTGGGCTACTAAAAATGAGAGGGGTTTAATCATTAATGAGAAATTGGCATAAATAGTCATCCATCAAAATAATATTCAGTAAATGTATAGTTTCTGTACATTACACATCAATGTATATACATAAAATATATATTATGATACATAATAGTGTATATTTTTTGCATATTGGCTAGCGAATGCAATTATTTTTAGCCGACAGGCCAATTGTGTAACTTGCCCTTAATTAATTGCCAAGCTGCATTTTGTGGTAATCGGAAGAAATTGAGGTTCAAAATGGAAACATTAGTCAAAAAAAGAAAAGATTATTAAACGGAGGGAAAAGGTAAATACTGGTAAACCACATGGGCGATTTTAGACCTTTTCCTTTTTTTTTTGGGCGTCTCAGATTTTGGCCAAAAAGGCTATTAAGCCTAAACGCTGAATCAACCGAGATCACCTAAAAAAAAACAGTGAGAAATCCAAGAGTATCTACATTTTGATCAACATTCACCACTGAAATCAAAGTAAACAAATCGGAGAACTTCGAATGAAGAAGGAGAAGAGCAAAAATGTATGGAGCGAGGATTTATGTTTTTTAAATTTTCCCATTTTCGTTTCAAATCTGTTGACAAGATTTTAGTTTGTTAATTAACACTGATTTTGTAATTAGTGGATTGACCGCCACATCACTGAGGTTAGCTTCGTTGGATTTTGGAACTGTGATATATATGGACGTACATTTTGAAGTTATTTGAATGAATGTATTTTTGCTCACTTCTACATTAAATTAATATTCGAGTTAATTACACATAAGTCATTCTAATTTTTGACTGGCCATAGATTTTATTTTTGCTCACTTTTACATTAATATTCTAGTTAATTACACATAGGTCATTCTAATTTTAGTATTATTCTAAAACAATTACCCCTCCGCCCCTTCCCTTCCACTTTACGAGATGGTAAATACAAAGCTAAGCTATTGTCTAACTTGATAGGAATTGAAATGTTCAGAAAAAATTAGGATTCAATCAAAAACCTATTTTAAATGTAATCTCCCTAGGACTAGGACTCCTATCCGAAACTCCATATATTTGCATACAGTACTTCCATAAATTAGTCTTTTAAAACCTAATTGACTTTGGCTTAGACATATCTTCTCCGGAAATCCTAATTCAGTAAGGTAACGAAAATCATCCATCTTATATATATATATATATATATATATGAGGGTTACTTTACCCAAAGAAATCACCATTACTTCCACATAAAAAGGATGGGATATTATTGGCCAACGATGGTGAAAGATTGCTTGGACTATGCTCGAAGATGCAAGGCTTGTCAGTTTCATGCGAATTTTATACATCAGCCGCCCGAAGCATTACACCCGACCGTCGCATCTTGGCCATTTGACGCTTGGGGGTTGGATGTCGTTGGTCCGTTGCCAAAATCTTCTGGTGGACACTTGTACATCTTGGCTGCAACTGATTACTTCTCAAAATGGGCCGAAGCTGTCGCTCTTAAAGAAGTGAAGAAGGAGAATGTTGCGAACTTCATCCGAGTAAACATCATCTACCGCTTCGGCATTCCTCGTTACATAATAACGGACAATGGCAAGCCATTTGATAACAAATTGATGAACAAGATTTGTGATCTCTTCGGCTTCAAGCAGCGTAAATCTTCTATGTATCATGCTGCCGCCAACGGTCTAGCTGAAGCGTTCAATAAGACTTTGTGTAACTTGTTGAAGAAAGTTGTCTCCAAGTCCAAAAGGGATTGGCATGAACGAATGGAAGAAGCCTTGTGGGCATACAGGACAACTTACCACACATCAACGCAAGCAACCCCATACTCGCTTGCTTATGGAGTTGAAGCAGTCCTACCACTTGAGCGCCAAATACCTCCTTTACGACTTGCTATTCAAGAAGGGCTCACCGAAGAGGAAAATGCTCGATTGCGTCTTGCAGAGTTAGAAGCACTTGATGAGAAAAGGCTGGAGGCTCAACAAAATCTTGAATGTTATCAAGCCCGTCTATCTCGTGCCTTCAACAAAAAGGTTCGTTTGAGGTCCTTCCAAGTGGGAGATCAAGTCCTTGCAGTAAGAAGACCCATCATCGTTTCCCATAAGTCTGGGGGCAAATTCACCTCAAAATGGGATGGACCATATGTCATACAAGAAGCATATTCAAGTGGCGCTTACAAACTTATTGATGCGGACGGCTTGAGGATCGGTCCTATCAACGCGAAGTTCTTGAAAAAGTACTATCCTTGAAGCAAGATGAAACGTTCCTTAAGGCACGAGCATAAACTGCATGCAACTCCTGGCCCGCAAGAGTATAAACTATGCACGGCCCAAGAAAATGTCCGCTAGGTTGAAAATCTCGCAAGAGGCAGCCTAAGCAAAAGTTAGGACACAAAAAACAAAAACAAAAAAAAAAAACTCATTTTTCTAAACTACGGTATGACTTGATCCTCTTCACCGAGGTACGTAGGCGCTTAGAGTTTTATTCTAAGTTCAGTCGCATGAGTAAAAAAAAAACGCATCCCCCTATGCGTTGTTCAAAATGAAGTTCGTCTGACCAGGCGCATGGAGATCGTACATACAAGTATCCTTTCACTTCAATTTGGACTTTCACTAAATATCAGTAGTCCAACGAAGGCAAATCTCCATGACAAATGGGTTTCTCCAATGGAATGACTGTAATCTCTTAGCAAGTGGTTAAATCAAGGAGTTAAAGTCTGCAAAATCATTGGTCTCCAAATTGAAGGCCTCAAATCCGGCAACTCTTTGAGTTGAAGTCCAAAGCCATCGCAACTGCAAGGCAAAGCCTTCAAATATGTTAGTCTTCAAGCTAAAGTTTTAAATTCATCATATCTGCAAGTTGAAGTCTTAGAATCTAGCAAGCCTTCAAATTCAATCCTTCAAATCCGTCAAGTTTTCAAGTTGGAATTAAAAAATCTAAGGTGGATTTCCTGAATTTATCTGGGATGATCCAGAGGGTTTCCAACTTTGATTTTTGGATACATGTTAGATTAGTAAGTCTAGTTTCATGAGAATTTATAGGCTCATGATTTTGAAGTTCCTACATCGAGATATGAATTTTTTCGACGAAACTGCGCAAATCTGAAACTATCGACGTTTTAGCATGTATTGTCAACTTCTTGAATTTATCTGGAACTATTTAGATTGTTGTTGGCTTTGATTTTTGGATACATGCTAGATTTATGAGTCTAGTTTCTTTATAATTTTGTGACTCGTGATTTCAACGCCCCTACGTCGAGATATGAACTTTTTGGCGAGACTGCTCGAATCTGAGAAATATTGGCGTTTCAGCATGTAAAGCCAAATTCTTGGATTTATCTGGGATGATCTATATGTTTGTTGACATTTATTTTTGGACACATGCTATATTTATGAGTCTAGTTTCTTAGTAATTTTGTGTCTTGTGATTTCAACGCCCCTACGTCGAGATATGAATGTTTTGGCGAGACTGCTCGAATTTGAGAAATATTGGCGTTTCAGCATGTAGAGCCAAATTCTTGGATTTATCTGGGATGATCTATATGTTTGTTGACATTGATTTTTGGACACATGCTAGATTTCTGAGTCTAGTTTCTTAGGAATATTTCGGCTTATTATTTCAACTCCCCTACGTCGAGATATGATTTTTTTGGCGAGACTGCTCGAATCTGAGAAATATTGGCGTTTCAGCATGTAGAGCCAAATTCTTGGATTTATCTGGGATGATCTATATGTTTGTTGATTTTGATTTTTGGATTCATGATAGATTCCTAAGTCTAGTTTCTTGAGAATTTTGCGGCTCATGGTTTCAACGCGCTTACATCGAGATATGAATTTTTTTTTTTTGGCGAAACTGCGTGAATCTGAAACTATCGGCATTTCAGCATGTAAAGCCGCCCACAAGAACTTCGAGACATGAACAACAACATTTAAGATAAAGCAAAGCCCAATACAATAGCAATGTGCAATGAAACAAGTAAATGGTCCTTGATGTTTAAGCACAAAAGAGATATCAATGAGAACTGTAATATAAACCAAAACGCAAGAAGCTTTTATTACTATCAAGAACATCAACTAATCAAAGGCAGGAAAATAAAAGGAGAGCAAAAAAAAAAAAAATGTTCCTATAAACTAATCTAAACAAAATTTATAATTGATTAAGTCTTGGCGCATCGCTTCTAGACGCTCCTTCTTCTGCTCCAAATCAATCAAGTCGTCAGCATTCGATAAGTCTACGTCAAAGCATGCATCGAACTTATTGCTAGCAGTCGAGGCTACTAATTTGGCTTCTTCAACTTCTTTCTCGGTGACTTCTAAGAGGGCTTCTAAATCTCTTTTTTTTTTTTCGCAGCTTCTCTATCTTCTTCTCCTTCACCTTATATAGGGATTGATGGATAGAGGATACTTCTGCAACCTTCTCGTATTCTTCGAGCATGGCATTTGAAAGACGCTCTCCAGCTGCTATAAACGACTCTTTTCTTGCAGCTTCCACATCCTTATCATGTAGAGTTGATCGTGCCTGGTCATATGAAGCAGCAAACTCAAAGAAGGAGTTCAATAATTTTGTCAAAGGTGAAACATCCACATCCTTGCCATCCATCTCTTCGAGGATCACTCGGATCTCATCTTCAAGGGACGAAGCGCAGTCTACATCACTTCTCGAGAGCTTACCTTGACTCACATCCCAAAGAGTAGAGATAAACTTCTTTCGATGGTTTAGGACAACCTTCTTTCCATCGAACACGGACACCGAAGCTGCTGGACGCTTGTGTATATCAGAACTCAATCTTTCTCTAACTTCATCACGAGGAAGGGAAGTTGAATCTTTTCCTACTCTGGCTGTAAAAGGTGGTTGCATTAACTCCGGACCAGATACAAACTCAGTACTATCTTGTGACCCTTCTCGTTGCAATACTCTGAGACCACTTGGCTGCACAAGAAAGACGAATAATTAGTAAAGGTCACTGAGGTATACCTGGTAAACTAAAAGTTTATTTTATCATACCTCTTTAATAGGAGCTGTTATAGTCTTCGAAGGGCTACCAATGCTGTCAGAGATTTCAACCACAGGAGTTTTAGTATCTTCCAAGCTGCTTGGACGTGCTTTCACTCTCTTAAAGTTACGATCTCCATTGCTACTCTCGCTCCTTTCTTGGGATAGTCTTTTGGAAGAATAGACGACTTGAGCAGGGCACTCTTCTCCTAAAACATTTGAAAGCAATTGAGCTTCCTTTCCTTGGTGCTGCCCAGACAACTTAGCATTTGAAGCACAAGGGATGTTAGTATTGGAGACTTCATTTGCACATACTTCATCTGATTCTTCCAAGAGTGCGGTAGCAATTGGCCCAACAATATTCATTAAAGTCTGCAGGTGTTTGTCAAGGAAATCCCCGCGCGTCTTCTTCAACCAGGTCTGGTAGTCAGGTGAAGAGAGTTTCTTTACATTGGAAGTGATTGAAGGAAAAACTGCTCGTGACATAGATCGATCCATCATGCAAATCCTCCAAAACATGAGCCCTTCGTCTAAAGATACATCGCGGACATCATTCCCCAAAATACCAGGCTTGTTTTGATAAAATCCAAATTGACGACTGAAGCGATGTGGACTATATGGCTCAATGATGAATGAATTATCGCAACTCAGAGGGAGATAGTTAAAACGAATATTCATAAAATAACTTGACTCCAGCTCTGGCACTCTACCACCATCTACATAATAGTAAGGGTGAGAATTATTTAGCATGGTTGATGTCCAAATCACGCTTTCCCCAATATGAATGCGTCTTCTCGCGTCACTTTTGTCAAAATACTTTGCACCACTTTCCCCTGAGTAGGCCACCATCTTGGGAATAGATGGTCCATGGGTAAGTGGATAATGAGTTTTAAAATAATGGGCAAGCCAACCATAAACATAATGAATAGGAAAGTAAACTTTAATTTGATCAAGTTGCGAGGAAGATGAAATATTATTCAAGCCATTGTAGATACTTGCCAAAACTGGAATAGCAAGGCCGACCTTCCATCCACTCGCCATCATGCTTGCCATCTTGAAAGTCCTTGGACGAATGAAATAACCTTTCTTATTTGGGAAGACGAAAGCGCACAACCAACAGGACAAGAAAGCTGCCAAATATGTATCGTCTCTTTTGTCGTACATCACCCCAAGCTTGGAAAATACCGCGCCTTCCGTGTTTGACCATGTTGTCATATCGGGTAAAGTCCCAGTAGGATTATGTGTCGATTTAAGACGAGCAGATTTCTTTTCCTTCCTTGGTGGAGCAGGTCCATACCTTGAAGGTTTCTTGCACCAAAATTTTATCCACTTGCTCAATGAGACTTCTTGGTCGACACCTCGGAGATGATGGAAGGCTGCAAACAAATATTCACAAGCTCGAGAAACATATCGTGTTCTTCTTTGGTCTAATCCTGTAAGTTCCTTGGCCTCAGGAACCACTTCTTCGATCATAAAGAGAACCCCAAATAGGTAAGCCTCCAAGAACATGTAAGTCCCAAAGGGAAATGGATAATTCGCCAACAGATGTAAAGAGTGTATTCGTCTTGGGGCACCAAGCTTCACAAAATGCTTGCAGAATATCTGAATTGCGATCGTAAGTAAAAAGTAAAGCGTAAACTGCATCATAAATCTGAGCCGTACCCAAGATTTCTTGACTCTTCCCAAGTATATCTTCAGCCCATTCCCAATACCCTGGAATGTGACGATACTCTCCCTCAATCGTTACGGTGCCTCCCCAGCGTACCTCTCCTTGAATTATACGACGAGCTAAGCATGGTAGCGCAGACGCAATGTTGGCATGATGATGGTTTGGTGCTTGGAGTGACCACATCTTGGATGATCGATTAGAATTTTGGGTTTTCTCCGACGTCCAATTTGCCATATGAAGCGAATTCCTCAAAGAAGGCCACGGACTAGCATATCGCCCAGCTAGTACGATATGAATCAAGAATCTAGTTTGGTCCGCGCCATCTTCAGTCTCAACTACGAGATACCTTAGTTTGGTGGATGGGGAAGTGTAGTGCCTGAAGTAAACCATCTCTTCAAGCTGCAAAGGACAAGAGAAGTTATTAGTAGCAGACTTGGACGTATATCCATAGGTACAAAGACCTTGACAAATGAACTCCCTAAATTCTTACGGCGGGGACGAGTATCCATCCCTTTGCGCCGTAATATTACCTTACCATTCTTAGGGCGGGGACGAGTGTCCATCCCTTTGCGCCGTAAGATTACCTTATCGTTCTTAGGGCGGGGACGAGTATCCATCCTTGTGCGCCGTAAGATTACTTTACCGTTCTCAGGGCGGGGACGAGTGTCCATCCCTTTGCGCCGTAAGATTACCTTACCGTTCTTAGGGCGGGGACGAGTATCCATCCCTGTGCGCCGTAAGATTACCTTACCGTTCTTAGGGCGGGGCCGAGTAACCATCCCTTTGCGCCGTAAGATTACCTTACCGTTCTTAAGGCGGGGACGAGTATCCATCCCTGTGCGCCGTAAGATTACCTTACCGTTCTTAGGGCGGGGCCGAGTAACCATCCCTTTGCGCCGTAAGATTACCTTATCGTTCTTAAGGCGGGGACGAGAATTCATCCTTTTGCGCCTTAAAATTACCTTCTTCATGCATGGGTCACTCCCTTGAACAAGAACTCATCATCGTCGTTTGGACAAAAAAAAATGGGGGGAAGAAGAAAGACAAAAGAAAAAAAAAACGCAAGACGAACAAAATTACCTGGAACGTTGAAGCTTGCAAAGTCGGGTTCCAAACTTCTTGCAGGAGTGTTCACGGATTTTTTTTTATATGCTAAAATAATGAGGAGCACGCAAGTATTTATAGAGCTCACAGAGGCGGCTACATGTTCCCCAATCTCAGTTAAATTCGGAGGATATCCAAATGAGTTTTAATAGAACAAGGAAGGGCCAACGTTCACGTTGAGCGAAGAAGTCGGCTACTTCTCCAACTCGAGGTATAATTTCAATTTACCTGGGTCATCATTGTGTCGGTCTACGTGGAAGCAATTTGATTAGTACGGATGGAATTAAATCAAATAAAAGAGGGGACAAGCTTACTTGATGTACCGGTTCTGCCCTAAGCATCAAGATTCAAGAAGCAACAATTAATTAATTGGTCTCTTTCATATTGCTATCTAAGACAATCAAAGTCCTTTGCTAGCAAATATATTTGGTCCTACCCAAGTTTTAGTAACTAAATTTCAAATTTCGAAAAAGGCATTACATTTACTTCAAGCCTTGCCTCTAATAGGACACGACAAGTCTTGTAGTAGGGGCATTTGTGGACAATGATATTTTATTAAATTTAAATTCGCAAGAAATTTGAATTATATTAAATTCAAAATATATTAGTCCAAATAAATATTATGGGCTAATATGATTGACTTAATTACTTAAGTCCATTAAATATGAATTTGACTAATGATCCAATTTCGTTGGGCTAATCCATTAATTTGGGCTATAAATAATGAGTCCACATTGCTGAGCCCAAGATGTCATCTTCCTGGAGGCCCACTTTGGTGCCACGTGTCAAATGACGTGGCACGCCAAGTCAAATAAATGAGCCTATAGGGTCATGCCACGTGTCAACATGATGCAGCATGCCTAGACAAATCAAAGGCCAATGAAGGTGTGCCACGTGTACAAGTGACATGTTCTGGCCAATCAAATATCGGCATGTCAGCTTAATTCTGATTGGTCGAAAGAAGCCTGTCCTTATCACAACTTCTTCATCCTACAACTATAAATAGGGGTCTCATAATTCAAAAAAAGGACAGAAGTTCTGACAAGAAGCAAGAGAGAGCTCGTGAATCAAACGCTGCAAATTTCTCTACAAGCTAAAAGCATTCAAGCATTCAAGTATTTCTCTAGAAGTTCTAGAGATCAAGACGCAGATTCAAGATCAAGCTCAAAAACCCTTGAATTCAAGTCCAAATCAAAATTAAATCCATCAAGTTCAAGATCAAGCTCAAAAGCCCTTGAATTTATTGTTGAAAAGACGAATCAGAGGAATCATAGAGATTGTAACACTCATATTCTGAAATCAAATACAAAAATTGTTGCGATATTTTCCTGTCTTGATTATTATTTTTTCGACGCGAATTTTATTGTCTACACTTTCTTCTAGTGTGGGTTATATATTACCATGAAGAGTTCCTCAGGTAAAAGGAGTACTAGATTATTGTTCGTGTGCGTAGAATCTGCTTGGTTTAATACAAAAAAGAATGGAAAATTCTATGTGAAAATTTTCATCGATGAAGACCCGTTACAACACTTAGCAGCAGTGACACCCCAATCTAAGAAAACCAAATATTCCTACAATGCTACATGGAACTCAAAGTTCGCACTCATTGGTCCAAAAGAAAAGGAAAGGGTAATTTGTCTTCGTTTCAAGGTGTTTAAGGGACGTACTTTCTTTCCCGACTCTTTAGTAGGAGTTGCAACATACAAAGTGGAGACCCAACCCAAGAGTATTAGATCAGGGCAATTATGTTCGCAACAAGAAAAAATTCTTATTCCTCCTGAGCATAAGACTTGCACAAGTCTTGAGATTTGTCAAAATAAGGTCTCAAAGGGAGCGTTGGATGTAGAGATGGTAATGAGAGAGAATATATCAATTGGTGGTGATGATGATTATTTTGTTGTCAAATTTGAAGATTTTATGATGTCGAGGCTCCAATAAGCGATCCCAAGATTAATATACTAGCTAGGAGACTTGTCTTGCATCAATTAATTAAGAGCTTTTTCAAGATTAATAGAATTTCTGTTTTTTTTTATGATTCTTCATATAATGTTGTTCTTATTATATTATGTCTTATATTCTCAACGGTAAAGTTGTCTTCGTGTTACCTATAGGTTAGGGTTCGAGCCATGAAAGCAGCCACTAATGCTTGCATTAGGTGCCGTCGTGTTCAGTTTCTCTTGATCTTCTTGGAGACCTTTCTTTTTTCTTTGAAAATTCGCAGTTCCCGGCCCTCGAATGAGTAACCAATCTCTTTGCGCTAATTGTGTAGTAAAGAACTGCAACTGCGACCACCTTCCCCTGTCATACAAGACTTTCAAAATAAGTACTAATTAAAATTAGATCCAAAGCAACGTCCCTGCCGCTCTTTGATACTACCATTGTGCTCTACTTTAACTTCCTTTAACCTGTGACAAGCAAGCATATAATAATTCGTCACAAATTTAACAAAATCAAATCTTTTGTTGGTATAGAAAAGAAGTTTGTGTTTGAATATTTTTTTCAATGATTATTTCTAAGTGTACAATTACAATAATAAGAAAAAGACATGCAGATATACTATTCATGCAGACTACATCCTACCCTCATGTTCTTGTTGTATTTCATTTATTAGTTAATCAACCCACGCCTTGCGCGGTGAAACAATTTTGTTAATGTAAATTTTGGTAACTAAAATAAAAAATAAGCTATGTAATGTAAGTAAAAAATAAGTTATATAATGTAAGTCATACAATAATTATATTGCAATTCTAAGCATGTCGAGAAAATATAAATAACCAAAAATTACAAATCAAAGGTCGAAAAAAAAATATAGCAGATAAATCAATATAAATAAAGCATTACCTACATTATTTTTTGTAGTTTTATAAGACAACGTTCTTATCAACGCCCTTTCACTTAGGGGAAAAATTATGTAATGTGAATTTTTGCCTTCCTTTCTAGTAAAATGTTGTTCATAAACAAGATTCATTAATATGAATTATATTGTTTATTAGTAGTAATTAGAAGTGAAAAGTGATCATATATATATATATATATATATATATATATATATATAGTTAAAGACTTTTAGTGTTGTAATTTTAATGTTGTCCATAAGCACTACTCCTACTAATTATTACAAGTAGTATTTGTTAGTAGTTATACTTGAAGACCTTTTGAGATTTCAAAAATAAAATTGACAAAAAAAAAAAAAAAAAAAAAAAAAGGCGAAACAAAATAGAAATAACTAAGTACAATTGTCATTTTAGATAAGTGTCATGCGGCCTTCAATTTCATCATTTTTTTTCACCCTTGAGTTTCTCTGTCATTTTACTAATTACACTCTTAGGTATTTCATTAGTTAATTCTTTTAACTCGATAGATAAAACATCACAAATTATAAACTTATGCGAGCACATCCGGGTCCGAAATAATTTACTGATTTCAATTAAATTACTATTACATTCAAGTATCCATACTGTTCTTTCATTATTTGACATAGTTCAGTAATTATATTTAACAAAACCAAAGATAAAATTATTTTCTAACATTTTTTATTTTTTCTCTAATCCTTTATCTTATTTTAAGAATTCCAAAAGATATTTTCTTCTAACTTGTGGTGCCCTTTGTATTCGAAGCTAATGTGATTCTACACTTTTGCTCTTAAGCAGAAAATGATCACATTCGGGCTTCTATTTCATTTGAACTTAATAGCCAGAGCTTTTCGGAAAAAACAAACACTCATGTACGCTTACTATCATGGCACCATCTTCTTACCGCCAAATTTCTATCATGACTAAAGCCTAAAGTAACGATATACAAACTAATATACATTAATAAATTAGCTTATGGTTTCACCTGTTGATGGAGGAGGAAAGCTCATACATTTCGAGTTTCTCATTTTCTAAAACCGGGGTATCAATTTGACACTGGAAGATGATCTAGCAAAGAGAATAAAATCCACTTGTGTGTACCATGCTATAAACATCATGAAGAAAAGTATAAAAAGTTTGGAGTGGCTTAAATAGAGAAGTAGTATACTCATCAAACGGAATTTTCAAACAAAAATCATGAATTTTTGGTCCCTTTTTTGTCTGGCTGCTGGAGTTCTTTTGCATTGACTCATTTAATTTTTTCCCAGTAACATATTCTTCTGATGCAGAATATGAGTTTGATGAAATCCCATTACATGATTTCGATGAATCTGTTGTAGAACGTAAGTACTTGTGCTCTGTAAACTGGATTCATCCATGCCACGTTCATTGTTATTCATAACAATTACCTGAAATCCATGATAAGCGAAGTTTGGCTAAGTGATGGAATACAGATTTCACATGGCGAGTCACTCACTTTGCAAACCGAAATGTCAGGCAGCATACTAAAAAGTCAAACCAAAGGAGCAAATATATCAGAAAGGGAAAAGACAGCTATGTATTTTGAAGTTAATTAAACTACCTACTATCAGCTAAATTATGAAATTTGAGTTCGTTTCTGAACAATTATTCCGGACAGGCCAACCTAAAATATGATAGTGCCGCAAGTAACCTAAAATCCGACATAGATAGATTTATATTTATTTTATGTTTAAAATTTAACTAAATAAATAAAAACTTAATTAAATCCCTTTTAAACAAGTATTTAAAATCATTTCTATACTATAATATTATATATTTATTAAAATGAATCCTGCTATAACTTTTTTTTTTGTAATTTGGCACTCAAAATCAATTTGTGAAAACAAAACACAATCAGTTTATCAAATTTTAAAAGAAGCACTTCCCAAATAACTTGGCCAAACACGATTTTCTTTCTTCAAAAGTACTTTTGATAAGTTACTTTGAAAAAGTTATGCATTAAAATAAACAATTTTTAGAAGTTTGATTAAACAAGCCCTCCCTCCTTTAGGCTTTAATCTTTGACTCCAATCAACTCTTCTGACTGCTAGGGATTAAAAAAAAAATTGGGGAAAAATTCATAAAATGCAAGTCTAACGTCACCCATAAGGCTTTAATTTAAGGATAGTAAAATTAACCGTGAAAATATGATCCGTCTAATTTATTTATTTATTAACTCAATCTAATTTGATTTGACGAATTCAGTACATATAAAATTGGGCAGATTTTGGCTAAAGAACCAATATATAATTCAGATTGACCAATGTCAAAATATTTTCACAATATCTTTTGTTTAATATGTGACAATTTACTTTAAACTTTAAAAAAAAAAAAAAATCCATTAAACTTAAGGAATTCTCACCATTAGGTCCTTTTCATGCCCAAATTATTTCCATGGGATCGGGCCATATGGAGCCCAAACTGTAAAGCCTTAATTCTTGCAAAACCCTGAATCTTACTTACATCTCCGGCAGTCTAACGGTATGTTTGGGTTATAATACGCTACTTTCCTTTGTTTTCTTTGTTTCACTCTATAATAATCTTTCCTTTTTCTCCCCTCAACTATCCTTGATTGATATTAATGTTTCCATCTCTACTTTTATGGAGAAATTAGGTATTAAAAGAGACAGCAACAACAATTTGACTTGTTCATTTATAGATTTTATGTTAATATTGAAGAAATCATTCTACTGCTGAAAATTGATATTGTACTTTGGTACAAATGGAACTTGTTACCTTTCCTACTGAAGCAAGAATAAGAAAAAGAGTTAAAGAACAAGGTGTGGTATTTTAGCTTTCCTCTATATTTGTGTCATCATCATCAACTTCATCCCTGTAATTCATGTAAACCAGAAAACTTTAAACACTTCAGATTTTGTAGTTTGGCATAATTTATTGGCTCATTACAGGATATCGAAAATGGTGAATGATAGACTTTTATGATCGTTTTAGAACGTTAATATCAGTTTGAGACTTGAGAAAGACTTGAGAAAGGAAAATGATTATATCCTCATCATTTGAACTTAGCAGTGTCATGCAAATTTATTCCGTTTATTGTGTTACTTTGCTTTTTCCTGGGGGCTCTAGTTAGATGCTCCACTAACTAAATAAAGAGGTCAGAGAACATTTCATATGTAGTGATTGGAAGTTGGTATTCTGCTTCTTTATATGTTGTTCATCTTGTCTCGAGTGTGTGGGTCTCATGGATTATTCAAATTGAGAATTCCCTTTTGTGTTGCTTATCAGAAAAAGAAAGATCCTTTGTTTTTTCCTTTTACATTCATTAGCAAAATCCATTTTTCTTATTCTCCAAATATTTAAGAATCTGGACTTCTTATATTTTCTACTTCACTTGGTTGAGTTTGCTTTAATCATCTTGTTGCAGATGGGCAGCTTGTCTTAGTTTTGGATTCTCCAAAAGTTAATGCAATTCATTTTGTGATTCAGGTAGTTGGTTGAATCAAGAGGAGACAAAAGATGCCGCTTTATGATTGTATGTTTTTACTGAAACCGCACATAAAAAAGGAGGCGCTGATGGACCTTGTCACAAAGGTTGGGAAGCATGTTTATAGAAAAAATGGCGTGCTTACAGATTTAAAGTCATTTGGTACTGTTCAACTCGGTTATGGCATTAAAAAACTAGATGGCAGATACTATCAGGTCTCTCTCTACTATCCTTTCAATAATGTCATGTTTGCCTTTTTCCCTGATAAGTGAGTGATTTATCCCAAAAGCATCAAAAGCGGAATGCAATCCATAAAATTTTTACTATAGAAGTAGCAGAGCCAAGAAAACACTAGCTGATTTCTTCCTATCTTCCAAATCTTTGATAGATAGAGTTACCTGGTACCTGTGCTGGTGGGAGGTAGCAGGTACCCGGTGGAATAGTCGAGGCCTACACAGTCTTGCCCTGACACCACGGTCATCAAAAAAGAAAAAAAATTTAACTATAGAAGTCTCCAAAATCTGAATTTATTATGCCAGCAAAAGTTCCAAAGGGGCTATTAACAGTTCCATCTATTAACAGTTCCATCTAGTAGCAGAGACAACATTTTAGCCCCATCCTCATTTTTCTGCTGCTTCCTATTATTTCTGTGGATGATGAAATAAATAAGTTTTAAGTTTCTGACAATGACCATGCTTATTTCTTTCCATGATTCACCTCCGGGACCTCGGATTGGCCTTTCTCTTTTATATCTTGACAAAGGAGTCAATAGTTTTACGTCAAACTTCTGTTGTCAGTATTATGATTATTGTTACTAAATTTAAAGATATTCCATGTTGTTAGGGTCAACTGATGCAAATGACAGTGATGACACCACCCAATTTTAACAATGAGCTGCATTACCTGAACAAAGAAGACCGCCTACTTCGATGGCTTTTGGTAAAGCATCGCGACATCAAATTTGGGTTGGACTTTTTGGGTGAAGATGATGATGCTAAGACTGAACTGAGAAAGTTCAGGAGCAACATCTATGAAAGTGAGGAAGAAGAGGAAGAAGATGATGATGAATATAGTGTCGATGATTCTGAGAGGAAGTCATTCTAGAAAACTTATGAGTTTCACTATAAGCTGATCAGGTGCAACCATAACTCAAACTGGAGGAAGAAAAAAAGTCCACAGTAGAGGAGGAGGGTTTAAACCCTATCAGTAACATAGTGTCCATTCCCCTTTCCCCTCCCCTAATGTAATAAAAAAAAGTTTTTATTTTTTTATTTTTAAAACCTACTATAAGTTAATGCATGGCTGAAAGTAATAGTAGATCAGTAGACTTAACAAAATTTCTCGCAGTCTGTTGGTCTTTACTGTGACCCAATTTTTGCTGCCATCACCAATTAAGTATGTTTTTTATTCTTGATTGTGTATCCTTTGATATTTGATCTTGGAGTTCTTTTTTTCTCTGTAACATTAGTCTGTCTTGTATATGATCCTCTCCTCTTATGGGTTGTGGTAATCAGAGACAATTGTTTTTCGAGAAAATGATTAAAATGGTCCTTAATGTATGAGGGTTGGATTGTTTTGGTCCTTGATATATTCACTTGATTGAAATAGTCCTTGATGTTTCGATAAAATGATCAAAATGGTCCTTAATGTATGAGGGTTGGATTGTTTTGGTCCTTGATATATTCACTTGATTGAAATAGTCCTTGATGTATGCAAAATATGGATGGTTTTGGTCCTAAATCCTAAATATAATGCCGTAACATTATTCAAATGTTTGACACAAAAAATCCATCAAATGTAAGTGAAATATTTTTAATTTTTTTAATTTTTACTTTTTTATTATTTTTATTTTTAAAATGTATTATTCTTTTTATATTATTTATTTTTCATTTTCTTTCTTTTCATTCCCAACTTTCACTTCTTATGATTCCATGTAATTGCTCGTATTTTTTTATTTTATTCATTTAGCATAACCGTGTTAGCATAACCGTGTTATTATTCTAATATTTGAAACTACGCCTCTTAATATTGAAAAGAATGAGTTATTAACAAACTTGACATATAACGGGTGACGTTATTAAAGTAGAATTTCATTGTGAATGGGGTTATAAACTTATATTTTTCCTTTCTTTTGAATTATTTACTTAAGTTTCAACGTAACATACTTATGTAATGTTATGAATAATACTCATATGTCAAATTCTAACATTACATAAGTAAGTTTCAACGTAACTTAAGTAAATAATTCAAAAGAAAGGAAAAATATAAGTTTATAATAACACGGTTATGCTAAATGAATAAAATAAAAAAATACGAGCAATTACATGGAATCATAAGAAGTAAAGGTTGGGAATGAAAAGAAAGAAAATGAAAAATAAATAATATAAAAAGAATAATACATTTTAAAAATAAAAATAATAAAAAAGTAAAAATTAAAAAAAAATTCACTTACATTTGATGGATTTTTTGTGTCAAACATTTGAATAATGTTACGGCATTATATTTAGAATTTAGGACCAAAACCATCCACATTTTGCATACATCAAGGACTATTTCAATCAAGTGAATATATCAAGGACCAAAACAATCCAACCCTCATACATTAAGGACCATTTTGATCATTTTCTCGAAACATCAAGGACTATTTCAATCAAGTGAATATATCAAGGACCAAAACAATCCAACCCTCATACATTAACGACCATTTTGATCATTTTCTCATTGTTTTTCCTATAATTTTTTTGTTGGTGCAATACCTCGGTGATAGATAAAGTATAGGTTTTACGAATTGAAAAGAAAGATTAAAATTTAAATACATCGAAAATTAAAAATGTTAGCAGTTGCGAATATAGCTGAACATCTTACTTTCTTACAACTCAAACATAGCGGTAAACATATAAGTATGGCTGAACGCCTTACAACTCAGATTGCAGCTGAATATCATCAACTACAAGCCCATTGTTAATGTGAATTGATATCGATGAAATCAGCAGTTCGGGTCCCGGTAAATAATCTCTTTGGTCACTAAAGTTTTGTGACAGATGAAATGATGGTAGAAACAACATAGATCGATAAAGAAATCAACGACCAATCTATATATGTAGGTATGTTACACTCTTTTTATGTTCAGTAGATCAATTTGGGACTCCTGTACAAATCTACATTCCCAATTACAATCAGAATCTCACCAGTGATCACCACTCAAAAAACAAACAAACTAAGAAAACTCAAACTAACAGTTAAAAAATCAGAACGCCATAAGAAATGGAGCTAGAAGCCATCAACAAGTATTTCCAACTCAAATATGGCCTCGACATTTTTACAAGATAGAAGATATCAAGTTACGTGTGAAGCTATAAGTTCTAGATGGTCTAGGTGAAAAATCAAGACCAAACATCTCCTTAGGAGCTTGTCCTGGCTTCATCAATCCAGTTAATTTTGCTACCAGGTAAGCACTATCTGCAATGTGATTCATATCATTTGTCTTGTTCCACAAACGCTGAGCCAACTGGAACCTCCTAAGTTTGCTATTGATCCGAATGCCCCATTTAAGGTACAGGCTTTCTCGTTCTTCTTCCGTTAGCTTCCTCGACATTTGCTTGCGCAGCATCCGTCTCTCTTGTCGAAGGTCTTTCATGCTGTTTCACAAATCAAACAAGTTACTAATCCGTCTTTTGCTTTTGCATTTAACATGCCAAGTACAAGACTGGTGTGTTAAATGCAAAGATGTTGCCTGTCATCATGCTTTAGGTACAAAGATAGTGCAAATGTGAATGGCTGTGTGATAAACATATACTGCCCAAGGAAATATTATCGTTTCTTTCCTTACAATTGTTAATGTTTTCAGAGCTGGATGTTAGTCGATTACCTTTGTGCAAGGGACAAAGTCCTTCCATTGACCACCGTTTTCTCTCCATGCGAATATATGTCGTTGAGGAAGGTTAGTCTTCTGATCTCTACCTCCATATATACAGCATCCTTAGCATCACCTTGGAAAAGAAGGAAGAAATATGTTCTGTGTACGAGGGAAATGTTGCAAACATTCCAAAGTTCAATAATCTCTTTCTGTAGCATCTTGAACTCCGAGGGCCAGCTGCGAAGACTTTTCAGATCATCTTCTATTGGGTCCAACCCGACATCTCTGACACACTTTGACGGTTTAACATGCTCTAGTTCAGCCTCCTTAACCAGTAGTATACAAGCACATATTAGTCATAAATAATGGAAATGTGAGTTCTCTTGGTTCCAATTTAAAAAGTGCACATAAGCCCAAGGAATGTAATCCTATTCAGGGTTTATTTATATTTTTTCAAGTCACGTATAACCTTTTCATTCCATGAACATCAACCATGAAAGAAGAGTGATCATGTAAAAGTCTCAGGGCCCTATAACTATCAAACATGAAGAAATTCAATCCAAAAACTGAAGCATATAAATTCGTCATCCTTGAGAAGAAACTCCATGAATGACTGGAATTATGAACAGATAAGAGACTGAAGATATATGAAAAAATGCTTAAAAAGACAAGTAGAGAGAAGAAGAAGATAATACTCACAGGACACTCTTTGACCTCCTTTTCATATAGAAGCTCATCCGTTTCATCCGTCCTTGCATCACATGCATCATCTACATCCTTGATGTTCTCATTAGCTGTATCTTCCCCTTTTGACACTTCTTTGACATCAGTCTCGCCATAAAAGGTGGAATCTTTCTCTTGAGAGTCCTTGACATCAGAGGTAAAGTTCTGGGGAGAAATTTTGATTTGCCAACACTCTGGTCTTGCATTGACATTTCTTTCTAACCGAGGTGGTGGAGTATTTTCATTTATGTTGAGTTCCTTAAAACATGGAGAATATAGATCATCCAATAGGCTAGCTTTACAGCTTCTACTTCTACACAATTTCAAGCTTCTTGAGCCTGGTGAATCGCCAAGGAGCTCACATGGTGAAGATAAATTTGCTGGAGACCGAGCGTCAAATGTGTGCACACAATTCGACTCTTTCTCTTCCTTCAGTGGCAATGGTACTGACTCTCTATTGTCTGTGAACTTTGGTGATTCAAGGGTTTGGGAATCCTTTGAGGGAAGTGATAATGGTTCTTCATTAGATTTCCTTTCTTCCTCAAAAGATGATAACAACACAAATTCTTGGTCTTCTTTACAGGGCGACAATGTGAATTCTCCATTTTCCTTGACTGAAGGCGGTACTAATCGTCCATAGTCGTCCTCTGGAGGTGATATTGTTCCCTTATCAGATTTTTCTCCATTTTCTGCTGTAATGTCAGCAGTAAATCTACTGCTTTCTTCAGGAGATGGAAAATTGGATTTTTGTTTCGCCTTCATACTTGATTCCTCGGTTTCAATGCAATGAACTTCCTTGAATAGGTCTTCTGAAGTTCCATTACTTTGTTTTTCAATCTCATCCCATCCTTCACATGAATCACTTTCACTATAATTTGAACTGCGGGCTAACAACCTCGGAGATGAACTGTTATGCAGAAAGTTTTCTTCAAACTCTGGCACGCGTATAATTTGGTCCTCAGAACTACTCCTGCTATGTCCATCTGAACATGTTCTAATATCAGCATCTATAGATGGAGTATCTGACAAGATGGACACTTGCATTGGGCTTCGATAATCTGGTGATCTCCGCACACGCAGATTTGGGTAGTTTCCTAAACCAACCTGTAACGTAATAAGGTGCCTTTAGCATCAGGAAGCAAATACATAGACAGTAAATAACAGTGTAAGTAGCATATATACCTGCATCAATAAACTTGTGTCGTCTCCAAGCAGTTGTCTCATATCTCTAACTTGAGTCTGAGCAATGTCACGCTGCATAGTTAAGTCCTTCATCTCCTTCTCCATCTACAAAAGAGATGGCAAAATGATCAAGGGTCCAAGGTGTCAACCCGGTACAATTGTAAAATAGCCAGATAAAAGTTTCCAAGAAAATTAGATTTTTAATCCCACTCAATAAAGATAAAAGATACTCAAAAAGCATGTCGGGTGTGAAATATTACTTGTTTCAGTTTAAGGAAATGACTAGAGGTTAAACACTAAAACTTCCTAGTTATATGGAGATCACATCTACAAATTTTTTGTGCCTTCAATTATTCCTAGTTATGAGCAGAAAAATTTAGATGCTAGTAAGTTTGCATCTACAAATTTTTTGTGCCTTCAATTATTCCTACTTACTTTTACATAGTACCTATTTATTCCTACTTACTTTTACATAGTACATATTTATCTTTGTTTACTACAAATACAATTATACCGATTTGCTGACACCTGTCACCATGTTATGGGGACAGTGTCCATCTCTCTCTCTTTCTGAGGAGGAGGTGAGATGGAATAAAATTGTCACTTCTCTACGGTGAGGAAACAAGTGAAAGTGCCTAAGTAAAACAATAGGAAATCACAAGTTGGAAAAGTGGTAACAAAGTTCCGCAAGTGAGAGAGGCGAATTAATGAACTTTAAAGATATAAGTCAAGCAAATACATGTGATCATCTGTGAAGATGCAGTACCTGTTCTATTTGCTTGTTCTTCTCTCGCAGCAATGCTTCATAATCTGAAGGGAATAAAGAAGTTCTAGGACTCCTTAACTCACTCTCCAATCTCGCCAACTCCCTCTGCAAATGCTTCACTAACACTTTATCTGACACGACAACATTCACTTGGGCAGTAGTAGTTACTTCCTTGGCACAACTTGCAAACAGAAGAGTATTCCTTGATTGCTCAACATGACTCCGTGCAGGGCTCATTGTACATATGATAGCACTTCTGCCATTGCCACCCAATGATGGTTGCAGTATCCTAGTTAGCTTTGAATCTCGGAAAGGGATGTGACCATTTCTACCCTTGCTGTATTAAATTATATAACAACTTGCATTAGTGTCAATTTCAATTTCCTACTAGATGAGAAGTGATCTGGCGAGGTATTTAATGCTTAAATTTATGAGCATTTTGAATATCCTTGGTCTTTAGGCAGAAAACCGAAGTTTGATGTAAAGGCAATGTAAGAGGATGAATTACATGCTACGGTGCTGAATGTAATGCCTGACATTAAGTGCCAGCACTACAATAATAAGTTTGCACCAGAACACACGAACTCTTACAATAATTGTACTGCGCTAGCTTAGAAGGGCAGCAAGGAAACTAAACAACCTTAGCTTGCGTATAACAGTGCCCAAAGTCAGCAAACTGCGATTTATGTGACAGCCCTCTTTCAGCCTTGTGCCAGCTGACAATGACTGAGATGCACGCTCACTTCCAGCTAAATCGACAAAATTCTGTGTTTCATCGAGGAAAACAAAGCTGATATTAGTATGATGTACAATCAAAAAGCACGATCAATATCAACTATCTTCCCAAAATACATTGTCGTACCACAGTAGCTGAAAGAGTACTGGAGTTATCCCTGCCTAAATACTCCCGAGCAGAACTTTCAATTGTCTGCAATAAGTTATGTGTCAAAATTTTAATCTTCTAAAAACTAATACTAGCTTTTTAGCCAGTTGCACAAGACTAATATTAAGTTTATTTTACCAGTCTCATAATTTGGTGAGATCTGGAGCTAGTCTCATTGAGCGCAGTCTCCCCTATCTGTCTCTGATCTGCAAAAGTTAAACCAATATCAAATCAACTACTTCTCAAACTCAAACTACTTGGAAACGGCTATACTCCTCTGTATCCATTCCGCTATTTGAGGCCAATTTCATTCCAATACTAAATTAATCAAATCACAGATGCGTTTTGGACGCCAAAGATAGTCTTTCATTTCTTACCTTCGCAAATAGAAAGAAGCTGACTCACATGGTTCCAGTCCCTCAGTGTTTCCTCAGTGAGTTTCTCAACAATTGTCCCTCTCTGTCAAAGTTGCTATATGAGATTAGTTATGTGTCAAAATTGTAATCTTCTAAAGGGGAAAAAGACAAAGAAAAGGATGACAGAAAAAAGAAAACTAAATTTTATTGATCAGATAACTAACCTCAGGGTCATCTAGAAGTCTAAGAGGAGTGCTATCCGTACTAAGGAGATCTCTGACAGATTCATTGTAAATCTCCATAGCAGAGAACTTCAAAATAAAGTCTCTCTCTGTGTGCTACAAGTAGTAGTATAACTGGATACTCAGTAAGCGAAGGGAAAAGCCTCGGAAGATAAAAAAATGCAAACACTATAAACAAAACAAGTGATCATAAAGTAATACGCGCTTACCTTCTGAATGTATTCGTATATATCTGCTATGGCATATTCAGTTATACCAGTCATCGTAAATGTCTTTCCACTGCTCGTTTGTCCATAGGCAAATACACTTGCTAGCATATACATAAATGGTTTCAGATCAATAATACAGGACATGGACTTCTACTTAGATATTCAAAGAACTAAAAGATGGAAATACTGAACAATTCAAACACAGATACTAGGACAATTTAGAAATGGAAAACATTTTGTTTTCTTACTCACAATTGAATCCACTAACAACAGAAAGAGCAACATCTTTAGCAGCTTCTTCATACACCTGTCTTGTTGAGCAATTAGTCCTAAATACCCTGTCTGTAAGCAAAAACATATCCCAAAAATAGAATAATGTCAACCCAGATAACTATAAAATACAATTCATAAACATAACAACATGTAATATCCAAATTTGGGAAAGCAAGACTTTTTGCATATAGTTGAACTTAAATAACAATTAAGAAAAATAAACTTAGAAAGTCCTAATTAACAGTTGATGCAAATAAAATAACAGCAGATTTACCAAAAATGGGTTGTTGAATTTCATTAAATAAAAACTTTACCCATGAGGAAAACTAAATAATGAATGAACTAGCAAGAAGTAAACAAGACCTCCAAGTAAATTACTCTTTACCAAAAGATCACAAAAAAGAAGCAAATTTAACAAAATATGAAGACTAAAATGAGGAATAATATTATGAAGAAATACATTATGAATTACCTAATTACTTATTATGAATTACCTAATTACTTACCAAAAGTATAAGCAGAGGGATACATAGAGCGTTCAGACACAGAAAGATTAACATTCTTGTAAATAATAGTAGTGTCATTAATACACTCCCAATCTGAAACATCATTTCTTAAAATCTCTTTATCATTCAAAGGCCTCAACCTCACCGACACTAAAATTCTTTCTCCACGGCCACCAGCCTCCTTTGCTACCTCATCACCACCCTCCATTATAACAATTCAAGATTATGTATAAAATGTCAAACAAGTTAGTATAATATATACTATTCTATTTTTCTGGGGTGCATTTTCTTTCTTCAAAGAGAAGTAAAGTGTAGGCATGTTTTGGTGCACTTCATGATCATTTTGTGTTAATTGAAGCTGATGAGTGAGTCAATGGAACTTGAATAATAGAGGCAGAAGGGAGTTTATATTATGTGTTTTTTGTCTCATGCATTTATGTTTTTTTTTTTTTTTTTTCTTGTGCTATTTTTGGAGTTTTAAGTATTGTTTGGATGTTTATGGGTTAGCTATGGTCCCCATTTACAGTCTGTCAGTCTGTGTCTTGATTCTTATGAATGTTCCTTAACCTTTGGTTTTCACAACAAAACCAAGGATTAGGTTCAGAATGTCACTCATTAATATAAAAATATAACATACTCTCTTGGGTACATATTAAGTGGTGTTTTACTTTTCTATTTAGTTTAAAATAAGCGTTGTTTAACATAATTAAAAAGTTATATATTTACGGGTGGTCTTCTTCCAAATCCTGCTGATGTGGAATTTTGTGCACCAGGCTGGCAGTTTTTTGTTCTTTATACCTGGGAAAAGGTGGAATTCTTCTTCCGCCAGGGTCGTTTTCAAGAGAGTTGATTTGATAGTTTTTATCAATGAAAAATAAGCACCGCCCATTTGACAAAATCTCTGTTTAGTTTCTACATTATTTGGAATATGAATCTCAGAGAGAAGAATAAAGAGACAGAAAGTAAACAGAATTAAGAAATATTTAAAAATAAGTAGAAATTAGAAGGGAAGTTTTTTAAAAATTAAAAAGAACAAAGTTGGGTCTTTCATATTTTCAGCGTTTGGTTGATGCTGCCACAGATGAAAAGATAACAGTGCTAAGTTTCTATTATTATTTTGGTTTCCTTTGTTTTTTCTTCTTTATTTAATTTTTTGTTTTGATGGATTTTTTTTCTAACTTACATTGCGAACTTAACAACCAGATCCAACAACAGCTTAACTAATTTAATGATCTTTTTTTCTCTCTTTGTCATTTCATTAAACATCAACTAATCGTTGGTTAATTGTTGTTATACAGGTTAGATCCCATTGTAACCGGTTACCAAATTAACGTTAATGGATTTCTTCTTTTTCAATTAAATTATTTTCGCCCTGGCTCAATCAATTCGGTGAACTGACCATTTCATTAGATAAAGCTCAGAACTAAGAATGGTCTCTAAATTCATGCCTGAGTTTATTTTACAAAAAACAAATAAATTAACTAGTATAGCATTTTCTTGTTTGAATTAAAGAAAGAAAGAAAGGCCGACATTAAAGGGGAACAGTCTTTATCAGCTTAAACTTTTGGTTACTTGTAGAAGCAACGCCAAGCACAAATTAATATGGAGTTCAAAGAGGAATTTTAGAAATACAAACATATGTATCATATTATAATTATAAATTTATAGGATATTCGAAATGTCAAAAGATCAAAAAAGGAAAAGAATTGTGGGGCTTTGACTCGGAGCTTAAACGCACGCTTCTTATGTTTATTCTTCAAAGTAGGGGTGTACAAACCAAATCGATAAATCGCACTAAACTAATAATTCTAATCAAATCGAAAAAAAATCTGACTAGTGATTTGGTTTTTAAAAGAAAAACCCAAATTGGTTTGGTTTGGTTTTAACTAAAAAAAGTCAAACCCAATCAAATCAACCCGACATAACATTTATAAAATTCCAAACATATTTATACATAAAAATATTTATTTATAATGTAATTTATAAATGTTTCTTTAACTTTTTTATATTTTTTTGTCTTTTAACATATTATTTTAAGCTTGGAATTAGAATTTTGAATGGTCCAATAAGTTTTATAGCCTAATGATATTATTAACTCAAATAAAACTCAACAAAAATCAAATCAATACTAATACTAACAAAAGAAATTTATATTTAACACTGGAATGACAATAATTTTGATATCTATTCTTTAGTTTTATATTAGTTTAGAAAGTGAAAATACATAACTTAATTTTATTTTTTCTTTAATATCTAGTCATATAATTAATACTTATTAGCCGTACTTATTTTAGCATAACCTAGTGCTTTTAGATTATGATTATTTTCTACATGCCTTATAAATTAGCTATTTTTATTGTAGCATGACTTAGTACTTTTAGATTATGATCATTTTATTTTATGCAATTTCATTAAATTTTTTCGTTGAATATTTTAGTACAATGTCATCTCTCATCATGTTTTGTGTTATTTTCTTAATAAATATCTTAATTAGCTAGTCGTATCTTAGTAGGACTAAAGAAATATTTGAAGTACAAGTTATATGTTTTGTATGAAGACTTTACCGGAAAAAACCCGAAAAAACCGAGAAAACCCGAGGTTGAAAAATCCGACTTTTATTGGTTTGGTTTGGTCTATAGATTTAAAAATCCGATGCAATTGATTTGGTTTGATCTTTAAAAAATTCGAACCAACCCGATCCATGAACACCCATACTTCAAAGTCTTATCTCATCCTGCGTTTGATTCTCAGGGGCTGAACTCTTGGATGATAAGTAAGGCTTGTTCTTAAACGTATTTGTCAATTTTTGGGCATTTATTTATCATATAAAGAAAGTTTACCGGTCGTCTGGTAGGAGGTTTTTGGTTAAAATAAATTGGATTTAATATTTTCTACTTTGTCTTAAAAAATCAAGTGTTACGTCATTAAAGAGTAGTCTGGATATATCACATTTTGGCTTGAGTGACATTATGGATGGAGTAGCAAAAGTTAAGTGACTTTTTGATATAAATAAAAGAAAGAAAAATGACATTTTGAGTTAATAACAAAAGTTAGGTGATATTTCTAATATAATGTAAGGGATTTTATTCACTTATTTTCAATAATTGAATAACTATTTAAGTAATCAACTCGATTTAAATTGGATGTCAATTTTGGCCCTCTCATCGTGTGGGAACTGGAAACTAGTTATTATAAGTAATGTCTTTGTAACTTTCTTCTTAACTGGGCAATTAATTTCTTGTGCTTACATATTACATTGATATTTTATACTCATTTTCATAAAAGCATGGGACACCTCTATAAACACCATATACTACAAGTCAACAAATAAAAGACACGCAGTTTAGGTGAATAATCAGAAAGCTAAAACATCAGTTTCACTAATTTTATGTTGGGCCTAAAATAAGTTCATGGAAGTCCTATTTACCCGAAAATATTAATGCATATTTTCACCTAACCAGAGAAAAATATAGAAAGATAATGAAAGATAATGAATGCTGGCAGGTGAAGATCCTTTTAAGTCCAACTCGTGTTATCTTTGTGGAGCCTAATGACTGACAATCTGTTACACTGTTATCATCAAGTACTAAGTATTTACGGCTAAATTTTAAATTTGAAGCTTTCGAAATTCTTTCTGTCATTATTCCAAACCACGCAAACGCTTAATCATTTGTATTATTCCAAAGCAGGCAAACGCTTAATCATTTGGATTTAACTTATATGGAGTGGTACCACCAAATTCTTTTGCACAACCCGTATATTAATTGGAATTTGTGTTTATTTTTCGGGTTACCATAGCTAATTTCACCTTTTTATCAATGGTTTTACAATGTAATTATTGTCTTTAAGTGCTACAATAATATAAGAAAAAAGGTACGGTATTTCCCATTTTTAGGGACTTACAATACCATAAATAATAAAGTAGTATTTTCAATTATAGCCCCTTTAGAATGTAAAATATATCTCTATTCATCATCCCCACATAATATATAGCAAATGTATCCATTTCGTTTAGGGTCGTATGTTATATTGCAATTCCGCCACACGTGTTTTTCATTCTATATTGAAAATCGATTTATGATATATTGAAAATCGATTATGATATAGACGCTTATGGCCTGGCCTCTACGTCTTGAGGAAGTGGACAAAATAGACTCGCATTTCTCATCAAATAAATACATAAAAAGGAATAATACTGAAACTCCTAACCTAACTCCTTTCTTTGTTGCCGAGAGTAGAGGACAACCCATCTTGAAGGAGTTAGAAGATAAGGTGTATCCTTTCCTTGCTTCTGACATCTCGCGATTGTCAGGAGCATATGTATATATAATTACAAACAGAATGTTCAGTACAGATTCTTATAGTATTGTTTAGAAAGTCGATAAGCTAATTCCTATAGATGTATATTTATCAAGTTGTCCACCTAAATTAGATGCGTTAAATGTACATGCTATAACAAAATTTCGTAAAATAGTATCTCGAGAACTCTAAGAAGTGTCGCGGCCCTCCACTCAATAACAACACTTTCATAGTCACTTTAATCTTTTCTTCGTTACTTTTATCTTTTCAAGGATGCTTTTTCTTAGGTCGCGATTATGTCTTGTCTTGACTATTGTATTAACAATCCAGGTATTACGATTTTTACCACAATAATGTCATTCATAAATCAAACTATTTCATGAAGTGGATTTCACTTGACTGTCTACGATTTTATTGCATGCAGAGACGAATCCAGGATTTCAAGATGATGGGTTCACCATTAGCTATGGGATTTTTTTAATTTTAAGTCGTTACAGCTTAGCGCCTATGGGGTTTTTTGATTTCTTTTGCCTTTTGGGACTTGGGTAATTAAAAATGAAGGGGAAAAAAAATCATTAGATGTAATATAAAAAAGAAACACATTTTTTACTTTTAGGTAATTAGAATTATAAAAGAAAAAGGATTTAGAATAATACAAAAAGAAAGTTAAAAAGCTGCTTTAGAAAATAAAAGCATAAAACGTGCAGGAGCTTGGGTTTGACCCGGAGACCTTAAGGAAATAAATACAACCCCTAACCAGTGCTCCACTTGACCTGGTTTGACTATGTGTTCCTTCAGTTAATATTAAATATATTTTTAAAATTATACACATAATATATCGAGTTTAGTTGGGTGACCATGTGTTCGCGTGACGCAAATTTTATATGTAAATGCGCCTCTGATTGCATGTGCTCGTGGACACGGTCAGTCTACAAAATTTAAACTTTAATCGTTGTTATATCAACCTAAATATGATTCTCCTATTCAAATATCGTCCTATTATGTTCTTCCAATAATGAACGTTCTGATGAGGGATTTCATAATTATTTTTCTCTGATTTTCTTAAGTTGGGGAATCCATGGAAATATAAAGGTAAAGCTAGTAGAGTATGTAGGGATGGGGGCCCCTATTTGACTAATGGAAAAAAATATTACAAGCCATGTGCTTGGAAAAGAGAAGCTTTATCATTTCCTTCCTTACTCTTTCATTATGATAGAACTCAGTTTAATCAATGGAGAAAGGACCGTTCACATGCATTTGGCCACTTCCCATAAATTGCAGCTTTATCTATTACCTGTCACTGCCTTTTTTTTTCTTCTAAAAAAAGAAGTTGGTTTTCTCTTTCTCCCAATTTAATTTCCAATTGAGCATTCCGTAAACAAGTGATTCCTTTTCATTCCAAGTATTCACTGAACATTACCATAGCTACTTTATTTATAATTTACTTGTATTCTTCTCTTCACAATAGTGTGAGGCACGGATTTCTGAAGGGAATTAAAAAAATGGTCAATCATTTTTAGGGAATTCAATCACTTATATAGAAACATATAAAAAAAGTTTTTACCTATGTACGCTATACAATTTTTCGACGAAGAAGATTCGGTTGAATACGAGCTTGTCTGAATTTAGTAATTTTAGCTCAAACTTCATATTTATATTACGGAAAGTGGCACAAAATACCCTTAAACTATTGAATTTGGTGCAAAAATACCCTCCATCTACCTTTGCGGCCTAAAATACCCCTGACGTTAACCTTTGGGGCCTAAAATACCCTTATTTTTAACGGATCCATTTCATTTATTACGTGGCACCCTTTGATTGGTTAACAATTTAATTAACTTAAGCTAATTAATCCCCCCATTTAACCCGATCCAACAAATAAAACCCGACTCGCCCCAATTAAATCCCCATTCCACCGTATAAAAAAAACATACGAACCCAGGTCATTACAAACCATATCAAAAAAATTCACGAACACATTTCATTACAAATTGTGAACTCAAAGAGAACAAATCATAATTTCTACTCAACTTTTGACATGTTAAGCTCAGTAATGTCCACATTCATAACGTTTACTAAAACCTTACTTCATATGGTACATGGGTATGGTAATTGGCTTCACAATATCACAACTCATCATAAGCAGTAATAGAAGATGAAGATAAAAGTCATGGAACCGGAAATTCACATAATTTTGGGTGATGTGGTATCATCAGCAAAAATATATATATCAGAGTCACATAAATAACAAGGTCGATCAAGAATACAACTGATATGCAAAGTGAAATGCTGAAAATCATAAATAATTTAGATAAAAAATGAACCATCATAATGGAAACACCACAATTCACGATTTATAATGGAATGGGTTCGTGGGGTTTTTTATATGGTTTGTAATGACCTGGGTTTGTATTTTTTTTTTTTCATACGGTGGAATGGGGATTTAATTGGGGCGGGTCGAGTTTTATTTGTTGGATCGGGTTAGATGGGGAGATTAATTAGTTTAAGTTAACTAAATTGTCAACCAATCAAAAGGTGCCACGTAATAAATGAAATGAGTCCGTTAAAAAATAAGAGTATTTTAGGCCCCAAAGGTTAACGTCAGGAGTATTTTAGGCCCCAAAAATTAACGTCAGGGGTATTTTAGGCCTCAAAGGTTAACGTCAAGGGTATTTTAGGTCCCAAAATTGAATGGGGGGTATTTTTGCACCAAATTCAATAGTTCAAGAGTATTTTAAGCCGTTTTCCGTTTATATTAAAAAGTTGATTTAATATGTAAAAACAATCTATTCAGAACTCGGTAAATACAAAAAATTGTGATTTACAAACTAAAATTCCTAGCTCCGCCTCCCATGGCGCCACTATTGACACACATTACCATTTTTTTGGTAACTCACATTACCATTAAATTGCACGATTGCAGTACAATGCTTCCAAAAGCTCAATCATTTAAGGTTGAAACGAGTAGAGATGAGGAAAATTCGTCCTTTTTCTGATCTTTGACAATTTCTTTTGCAAAATCAATTAAAATTAATTTTGATTTGTCTACGGTGTTACAGAAATTGAATGATAAACAATGAAGTACAGACTTGAAGCTAAATGTCTTTTAGGTTCATGCACGTTTTCAGAGAGTGAAGAACGACAGTATGGTGGACCAAAAATGCACAAGTCAAAAGGAAGACCGCGAAAACAAAGGGTATATGGAACCAAAGCCACAAAATCTAATGGCCAAAACATTTAGTGTGTAGTTGTTTTCTTAGTGTTAGGGGTTTTTGGAGCATGAATATTAGATTTGAGTCCCACGTTATAATCTTTTTCAGAGGCAAGACCTCACGCATGTCTCATCTATTTTGTATCTAAGCAATGCAGTTTCTCACAAAAAAGTTGCACGTTGTTATGTTGAGGGGCCTATGAATTATGTCCTGAAAAGTATGCCATATGCTATGTTGGGTACTTGTGTGCCCCATCAGAAAGTTTAGTTCTAGTCCTTTAGTGCATACACCGTTGAGTTTTTTGGACTACTAATACACGTCAATTATTAACTTAAACAAATTCATTTTGTGTCCAAACTCCCAAAGAAAGAACAAATATATACAAAGCAAAAGTCGTACTTTCTAACTTCAGTTTTCTGTAATTTGTTGTAGTCTCTTTTCAGTCTCTTTGGTCTTTTGACAAATCCGCGACGATATTTCACAAGCTTCGGCTTCGTGTTGTATTTAATTCAAATGGATGACAGTTTGTCAACTTAGCTTTACTGGATGTTGAAGATTGCATCTTTTCGAGAAACATGTGATTACCTTTTCTTTTCTTGTTTTTTTTTTTTAACTCTTTTAATATAGCTTATATAGATTCACATCGCAAGTAATTACTGCCTCCAAGAACGGTGCTGATGTCAAATATCTAATACACATGGTTCACTTTCGACAATTCAGGCAAACAAAAGGGCTTTCGTTTAGATTGATGATTATGTATAATAAAACACGTCCGATACTAGAGTAGAATTTGAAAAAGGAAAAGTGTATAGATGACAAACAAAGAATGACCTTTTATTCTTCTTTACTTATAAACTCTTGCATGGGATAATTTTTTTTGGATCAAAGCAACAAGTACAGGACAAAGTCCTCTCCCTAAGACTGCTTTCTACACTCAGGCTAGCTGAAATGCTTAAAACTTTAACCAAATTGAACTATTGGCTTATATACAATGCTTTATTTTACACTTAAAAAGTAGTTATCTTTCAGTAAGAGGAAGAGTAAGAAGAGCTTGTCATGGGGCCATGAGTCCTTCAATGGTGTAAGTAAGAGATTCGGCCCAATCAGATTTGAGCAGCAGTGTCTGCAGTGTGTGCATAACATCATAATCAGGATCAAGCTTCCTTTGCCAGCCCTGGAAGCCAATAAGCATCAAAAGAAAACAATCTTAAACCAGATTATTGAACACAACTCAGCAAACAGATTATAGAAATTGTCAACGAGTACTTTCAACATGTTTGAATATAGAAATGCAGGTTAGTCAATTCCAAATCTTACTCATGAACGCCACATTAGCTGGAAAGGGCAGAATTACCTCAAGGACTAAAGTTGTCACCATAACAGTGCAGACATTGCCATCTATATTCACTCTGTGCTGCCTAACTTTCTCGAGAAGTTGTTCAATGCACTCAGCAGGGTGGACCAAATCACCTTGTGGAGTCCCCCAAAAATCAAATGACTCCTTCACTTCCTGTAGGACGTCAGTAGAGAACTAAGACATATATCCATCACCTCCATTTATGAAAAAAAGATTAAGAAGTCTTTTAGCATAAGGATACCATGTAAAATAGTAAGACTTAACTCTCCATGCCATAGACGTTAGTCTACCCACAGAAAGATGGCCAATCAGAATTTCATGAACAATAATGCTTGTGCAGAAATATTGAACGGATTGAAGAACTTAGATCCAATCATATATAATCTAATTAATAGCCAAAAAGCTAAAGCTAGTGATGTATTTTGATCAATAAAAGGAACTCTAGCACCTAATTTTCATCCTCATTGCCTTTTCTCTTTTGTTTCAACTTTTTTTCTTTTTAAACTTTTTGTCCACTTGTGGCGGATAGAAGGAGCGGAGGAGATTGGGGAAAGAATATGTTAGTCCCTCCATCCTACTTTTTGTTTCATCTACTTCCCATTATAGAATGTCCTAAAAAAAATTACCTCCTTTAAATGGAATTACATCTTCAAAAAGTCAAAAACATCTGATGCAATATTGTCATATACATTTGTCCATCTTCTCACACATCTATATTCACAATTGCAGAAACAAAACACTGAAAACCTCCCAAGAAGTCAACCCTGACAACCAATTTGGATAGAAGCATAATTTACTAATGGATTTCAAGTTACTAGTTAGTTTAATGAGGATAACTAGCAAGCCATATAGGTTGCTTTTACAACATCTGATCTCCATTTTTTTCTTTGCATAAGTAATTTCTTTTTTTTTCAAGGTATTAATAAATGTTAGGTACCAATGGGGAAGATATTAAGAATAGCCAAAGAAAGTTTTGAAACAATCCATTTAAGATGCACAGAACTAACCTTAATGAAGGCTTCTGGATTAGGACAATTCTGTTTCTTTGACAATTGCAGAGTGCACTCTGCTACAGTCCGGCCATCTCGACGAGCAATTGCCTTAAAGAACTCCAATAATATTATCCGATCATTGTTAGAAAGTTCAGCAGTCATGCCTACATCAAGGAAAACAACATGAGGCTTTGATTTGAAGATGCGTTTCCGAGATGACTTGCTTTGGTTTACCCGAACAAGGATATTTCCAGGATGCATGTCAGCATGAATAAAGTTATCCACCTGAAATGGGGAAAGGGGTATTATATGAGAAGAGAACAAAAAGACTTAAGAGCAAGTAAAAATTAGTGATTCCAATACATAACAAAGAGATAATTAGATTGTTCTTATCCATTTAAACAATTTTTGGACTCCATAATCTCCTCTCCGACGCCGTTATCACAAGTTCTAGACAGTATTGAAATAGATTACATAAAAAGAAAGCAAGCAACCAAGAAAATGTCATAGAATGCCTTTTTTCGTTCCTTCTTTATAGTAATAAGACTATGAACAGAAAAATGCATTTGCATATTTAGTGCTATCTCTAATCAGTGTTTTAACTTCGATAAGAGTACAGTTTTTGGTCAGTATTCAAGGCCAACATATCAACAGTTACTCAGAAAAGCAACAAATCTATAGTATATCCAAAGCAATTTTTTAACATGTCTGTCAACAGATCTCTCTTCATTGTGAGAAGAAAAATACAGTATGTAACATTTTCTGTAAGGTAGGACTAATAAGCAATAACAGAAAAGAAATTCACATAACATGAATAACAAAAAGGAAAAAAAAAAAAAAACACAAGAACTTCCACATATCCCCAAAATTGGCCGAACCACATTAGGCACAACACAGCTATGCTTGGAATACATGCTTCACATTTTTAGTCAAAATCTTGCACTAACACATTTGCTTTTATAGCCTGAGAGGGAACAACAACATCTAATATAGTGTCAGTTTTGCGTTGCATTTACCTTTTTATTCCATTAATAGTATATTTAAGCCGCACATTTGAATTAAGTTTGTGCTTTATACTAATTCCAT
This sequence comes from Lycium barbarum, assembly GCF_019175385.1. Lineage (NCBI taxonomy): Eukaryota > Viridiplantae > Streptophyta > Magnoliopsida > Solanales > Solanaceae > Lycium > Lycium barbarum. The sequence goes on from NC_083348.1 coordinate 91,700,876, forward strand.
AAAAGTATATCCAGAGTTGCACATTTACATTAAATATTGTGCTTTATACACAAATTCAGACAAATTAACATAGAGAAAAATTTCTTAATCTATATACATGCACACACGCACACACACTACATAAAGAGAATATTACCAAAAGCATCTTCAAAAGAGCATGCGTCCCAATATGAGCGAGTGCACTTTTAAGTCTTTCATGGCCTTGAAGCTCATCAACAAAATATGAAACACATTCCCCTTGTTCAAAAGTCTCCACCAATACTGCAGGATGCACTAGGGGATAGACAGGCTTTGGAAAAGAGACATCCTTCCATCTCCGAAAATTATAGATGAAGCGGCTTAAATGTGCAGCTTCCCTAGCAAGATCAACTTGAGACATCATAAAAACAGCAAATTGCTGGACGCTTTCATCCAACCTTAACCACTTAAGTTTAGGGATGCACTTTGATATCTTAGCAACTAAATTAATAATCTCAAAATCTCGTCTTATTGATTCACCCACTCCAGGATGCCTAACTTTCACAGCCACCTTTATTGGTTTGATCTGTCGACCACGGTATTGATACAACAAGGAAGCCCTATGCACTTGAGCAATACTTCCAGATGCCAGAGGTTCCTCCTCAAATTCATCAAAAATTTCAGAAATTTTTCGACCAAATGCTTTTTCGATTGTCTTTTTCGTGTAAGCAAAGCTATGTTCAGGAGCTTTTGTGTGAAGCTTTGATAGCTGAGTACACAAATCTCTAGAGAAAAGATCAGGCCGTGTAGCTGCCCACTGGCCCCATTTGATAAATGCAGGACCTGCTCTTTCGAGTGTGATACGAATTACCTGAAGCCACAGTTTCCTTGAAGAAGGTCCAAAAACATCTGCAAATGGGGCCATTACAATGCTAGGAGAAAAGAGTATCCCCAGATAAAAGGCTCTCAACAGCAGAATAAAACCTTCAAGTATGGAATGCAACAATGAGGTAACCAAAAAATGTCCATCTTCAGCATGCCTGTAGAAGCTAGTTCTTGGGCGACCATACTCCAAGTCTAGTGGTGCTTGTGCCAGTGCTATATTTTTTCCATATGATAAGGCAAGAAAACCAGGGAGAATCACATAAGACCTGCTCAATGCCAAGCTAAGTGCTTGTGCAAATCGACTTAAGCGAATAAAAGTTTGTCCCTCATGGAAAGATTTACTTGATAACTTCTTCCAAGCAATTTGTGAGTGATTTCTTACAGCTTTTCCTGATGTAGTCACTGAATAACTCCCATAGAAAGAATTACGTGTTCTATGTGATACGGATGACACATGTCCCCTAGTGATAGATACATACTGCCCATAAAATCTACATCTAGGAGAACATACCCCAAACCTAATAAGATCTCCTTTTTTCACTTGTCCCGAACGGATAGTGGTCTGATTTCTGTACAAGGATTGTCTAAGTCCTTTAGTTTTACCAACTGCAAATAATCTGCATTCCAAGCACAAGACAACTTAGCAGATGCAAAATACAGTAGTCATTTCACACTAAAAGTAATTTCCTTTTTTGAGATGTGCAACTAAAATACCAATTCATCAGTAATGACAATTGGAATGACTACAGTGAAACCTGAATGGTAGTTTTCCAATGCAGAACAAAAATGTTCAATGCCCCACGCTCCAAAAGGAAGGGCATTAGTGCAAAAAGTACTTCAAACAAAGGATGGCCTGCTAAATATGGAAAATTTATGCAATGTTTATGTTCTACTTGCACCAGTTAAAACCTTCTTGCGTTGTGTTTAATTTGACCAAAAAAAGAAGTAGAAAAATCCAAAAGCCTACAGAGACCTTGCCACTTCAGCAAAGAGTGCCAGCCAGCTTAAATAAAAACATACAGGTAAACAAGTACTACGTTATAAAAATTAAGTCCTTCATGTGTTACAGATTCAATCACAAGGAAAGGAAAATTTTCTAAGACCCATAAAATCAAGAAATAGGATAGAACAAGAACACGCTGTAATGAGATACTACTAGAGAACAAGAAAAGGACGGACCTTGACATGGTGAATAGAGGAAATTAAAGGGGTAGATGTTGCTGTTTGCAGAGGCTAAGGTAGTTGGGAGGTGAAGAGAATCGCCGATGTGCATTTTTCAGAGTTTGTCGGTGATATAGAGCAGGATGACGATGAGCAAAACCTCATATGATATAGTACGTGTAATTTTAAATGCTCCTCATTTCTTGTATCTTTCCAGAATTAAAAACTAGGTGTCTATTAGTTTTTGGGACAGAAATAGTAAACAAGGAGCAATTTAAGTGAAATAGCAATCGTATAAACTAGAAAGATCACAATGCTTATTATAATTTGCGCAAAGCCACTGTCAAAGGTGTAACTATTATTTTCCTTACTTTTCTATTCTTTCGAGCTGAGGGCGTTTCAAAAATAGTCTCTTTGCCCGACAAATGTAAATGTAAATTCTAGGTTTATCATAGACCCCACTTGTGAGGATTATACCAGTTGTGTTTTTGCTATTGTGGGTCTAAAATTCGGATTTCAAATTCACAATTTTACACTAAAATAATGAAGACGAAAATTAATAAATATTTGATACATATTTTCACATATATTTTTATTATTACATCGCAAGTGATTAATAAATATTGTTATTTTAATTTATGACTTAATCATGATAATATAATATGATTTTGATGTAACCATATGCAAGCAAGTTTTGTTTGTTGGGATCGGTGTCAGATTAAGGCTTAAAAATGTAGGATTTTTTTCAGTATAAAGAACTCTAATTACTCTTGTTAATGGGTTGCTTAGCATGAATTCAAACTAGTAAACTTTAGATATCATAGTACTTAAATTTTAAACAAGAAAGAGAAGAAGCAAAGGTCTAAAAGGGAACAAGTAAGCACTTACTGCACGCACTCTTAAATGGTTTGGTCAAGTTATATGTGCACCGCACACGCCCGTGCACTGACGTGTTCCACAGTGATCCATACAGGACATTGAGGATTTCTCGTTATAAATTTTACGGAAAAGGGCCAAAATTATCCTTAACTTTGGAAAATAGTTTGTTCATACCCTTTGTTATATTTTAGGGTCAATTATACCCTTATATCTAACAACTGCCACGTGACATCATCCCAGCCCTTCAAAATTATTTTTCCTTCAAATAATTTTTTACCCACTAAAATAAACCAACCCGATCAATTTTTTTTTCCAGCCAAGGGGTAATGGGTTGGGTCCGTATCAGTTTGGCTGGAAAAAAAATCGGGTCGGGTTGGGTTATTTTAGTGGGTAAAAAATTATTTAAGGGGAAAATAATTTTGAAAGGCTGGGATGATGCCACGTGGCAGCTGTTAGACATAAGGGTATAATTGACCCCATAGTATAACGGTAAGGGTATAATTGACCCTAAAGTATAACGAAGGGTATGGATGAACTATTTTCCAAAGTTCAGGAGTAATTTTGACCCTTTTCCGTAAATTTTACTGGAGTATTATTGTTGGCATACGTATTTGTCTCTGGAAGTCTGTCGATTTTGCAGCAATTAAACTCTATCTGTAGTTGCCTACTATTAAGATTAGCAAGTGACATCATTTAAGGAGTATTGGTGGGTAGACGAATTAATAATGTGGCTATTTCTATGTGTAGAGTATATTATTAAAAATGGACTATTTTCGTCGTCTGACATTCTTTCAGGCAGCTGGTTATTAGAGAGGTAAGCCATATAATTAAGTCGCAATAATACAAAAACTATTGAAATGTCACATTACACTTAAATTGTATAGTGTCGTTCACCTTCACAAACTCCGAGTGAATTTACGTTTACCCCTCATCTTCCGCGTTAAGAATATTAACAAAAGAGCTGCTAGGCATTTTTTTATATATAAAAAAAAAAAGTTGCTAGGCGTTTTTATTTTTTCCTATTCTGACTTCTGTGAAGTTTTGTTTTTGCTACCAACCGATAGAAACATTCTCTACGATTCATATCGTACTATATATGTGAAACTGATTGCATTCGTGGTTTGGGGCTTGAGACCGACAATATGAGCAAGTTCACACAAATAGGGTTAAGCAACTCCTTCTATACCTAGATCATTGTATTAAAAAGGAAGAATTATGTACAAAGTGGCTCTATAGTTATATAGCTAGTAGTATTGGTTAAGGCGAGAAAATAATTCTAAGCTTATTATTATATGCACACTAACATATTATTATCAGATAAAGTGAAGCGTTAGCTATTTAATTAATAGGATTCCATATTGAGTCATGAACGAGATTGCACAAGTATTTTAGCACCTTTAGCACGCGTGAAATATATTTTGACGCAATCGATCGACTGGGCTAGAATATTTGGTACAGTTAGGCTTAGTTGGTGTCTTGGTGTGGCAAAATGAAAATAGGATGCTTCCATTTTTACACAACTCCGTTTTATAAGAAAGACTCTAAATGGTATCGTTGCCCTATACTTATACTCCATGATAAGAACTTTCTAGGAAAGTTCATAGAATGGCTTGTCAAGTGTAATTAAGTAAGTACCACTATATCCAAGGCTACCTCGAGTTATAAATAAGCCAATCTCCCCAGCTAGAATAATCCATAACAAGAGAAAAAGAAAGAATCTATATTAACCAAAAAAAACACAACATATATATATATCGAGGAAGAAATTAAAGATGATATTGGAGATTGAGGAAGTGAGCAGCTGCCCGGCACTGCCTCTGCTTTCGCTAAACCATGTATCGTTATTGGTGAGAGATGTCTGGAATTCTGTGCGCTTCTATGAAGATGTCTTGGGCTTTTGTCTTGTCAAACGCCCTTCCTCTTTCAATTTCCATGGAGCCTGGTTAGGCCTCTATATATATTTACAGCCCCTCTCTTATAACATACTAGTACAATACTGCTTTATACTCTCACTGCCCAATTTATGTGATATTTTTGCTTTTTGTGAGTCAATTTAACTAAATTTTAAAGTTAAATTGGATTAGATTAACTCATTATTTTAAGATTAAAATTTGTATATTTGAAAACTACATGTAAAGTACTATAAGTAGCAACTTTTCTCATATCAATTTGCTGAAAAGTATCATATAAATTGAGATAATGGAGTATTTAATTTCACATGTTTTAATAAGCACTTTGATCTACGTCAATGTTTTGGTACTGATCTTGTTACGTACCCATTTCAACAAACATGTGCACCACTTAAACTAAGGGTGGTAACCGGTTTGGTCTTACCGGTTTTAACCGGTAACCGGACCGGTTAAACCGGAACCGGAACCGGAACCGGTAGCACCGGTTAACCGGTTCCGGTTAACCGTTTAATGGTTTACCGGTCCGGTTCCAATATTTTGGAAACCGGAACCGGTTAAACCGGTAAAACCGGAACCGGAACCGGTTAAACCGGTAAAAAAATTTAAAAAAAAAAAAAAAAACTAAAGTATATAAGTAAGTATATATAGTATATAGTACATATATATAAGTATATATAGTATATATATTAAGTTATACACATATATAAGTATATATAGTATATATAGTATATAAGTATATATAGTATATATAGTATATATATTAAGTATATATAGTATATAGTACATATATATAAGTATATATAGTATATATATTAAGTTATACACATATATAAGTATATATAGTACTATTAAGTTATACATATAGTATATATATTAAGTTATACATATATATAAGTATATAGAGTATATAGTACATATATATTAAGTATATATAGTATATATAGTAGATATGTATATATAGTATATAGTACATATATATAAGTATGTATAGTATATATATTAAGTTATACATATATATAAGTATATAGAGTATATAGTACATATATATATATAGTATATATATTAAGTTATACATATATATAAGTATATATAGTATATTAAGTTATACATATATATAAGTATATGTAAGTTATACATATATATGTATACGAAAAGCACTATTCTGTATTGCTGACTTGCTGTTAGGCTGTTAGTCAGTAAATATTTAAACTTTAATTATAAAGTTGTATAACATATGAAAATATAGCTACAATATACAAATAAATACTATAATATATATATATAATACAAAAAACAAAAAAAAATAGATTTTAATCACTCCAAACCGGACCGGTTCCGGTTTGAGGTTTAAAACCGGTAAACCGGAACCGGTTAAACCGGAACCGGTTAGGCGGTTCCGGTTTTGGAACCGGAACCGGCCGGTTTCCTAACCGGTTCCATAACCGGTTCCGGTTCCAACCGGTTAACACCCTTAACTTAAACTGGTACACTTTTGGAAAAGTTTAGGTGCCAATAAACTGTAACCTTTATTTAGGTGTCTAAATAAAAAAATCCGACAACTTTAAGTGAATATGTATTCAGCCTTCTTTGTTTATAACGGGAGAGCTAGTAAAGCATGCATGTCCATATGCTACTATATGCTAGTACTACACAACAATAAGTATATAGCAATAAGAATCTTTAAGCATGCATGAACGTATATTTACCTCTCTTTTTTTTGGTGCGTTTTGAAGGTTGTACAACTATGGAGTGGGGATTCACTTGCTTGAGAACAAAGCGATGGAGGATTACGATGCCATCAATGAACCTCGACCCATTAATCCGAAGGATAACCACATTTCCTTCCAGGTAAACTTTCATCCTTAAACAAATTAAAGGCGGACATATATAACATGGGGTTCAACAATCAAACATTTTTAACAGGGAACATATATATTTGTATATATGCGTCCGACGTTACTAAATTTTAACAAATATTAAATTATGAAACCATAATTTAAAGAACCTAATGCATTTGGGTTTTAAGTATAAGAGTCTTAGAATTAAGTTGGAATTTCAATTTCGTCATTGTTCCTAACATGTACACTATGGAATTCCAATTAGCAGTGTACTGATGTTGTGCTGGTGAAGAGGAGGTTGGAGGAAATGGGAATGAGATACGTAACTGCAGTTGTGGAGGAAGAAGGGACCAAAGTAGATCAGGTGTTTTTCCATGACCCTGATGGCTACATGATTGAAATATGTAACTGTGACAACCTTCCAATTTTGCCCCTCTCTTCAAGCTGCCACCTCAAGCCCCACAATATTGGCAGCTATAACAAAATGATAGCCACCAATTATGTCTGCGGTTTCATGGAAACTGAAATGTTGGAGAACTTAAGCATGAACATGCTCAACTTTTCTTTCTAAGCTGTACTACTGTACTATTTTCGGTTAGTTTGTAATCTGTGTGATTGAAACTTTGAATCTTTTGAAAGTTTGTCGTCATTAAATGATAAGGTCACACTGCTGGTTAATTATCATTTGTTTAAGTGGCTTTTCCACAAGTTCGTATGTTGAAGTTTGCCTGGCTATACAAGTTACTAGTTGCGGGAGGCCCGTGATAAGCCCGGGCCCAATCTCAAAAAATTAAAATAACAATTTTAATTGAAATGTATGATAACAAAATATTTATATAATATTAGTTTAGTGTCTTTACCAAAATCAACTTAATAATCTTATAAGAATATTATTAAATAATAATTCAAGCGCATGTATAAAGTAATAGATTTTAAATGTGGCTCCAAAGTCTTCTAAATTATACCAACCACAAAAAGTTACTGCTACATTGTATCCATCTCAAGTTATCTGTCGCGTTATTTTTACACACCCAGTAAGAAAATATTGATTTTGTGAAGTTTTACGCTTATTTATTTTTAAGATATAATACCTCTTTATTGAATATTTACTCTATTTATGTGTTATATCTCCATAATTGAGGTGTTTTGTAATTTTCAAGAACAATTACTATTAAACGTAAAATTAAAAAGAAGTTGTCATAAAGTTGAAAATGAGAAGTAATTTAAAATAACTATTTTACTAATCACGACAAATAAATTAAGACGAAAGAATTACCAATTACTAAGATCAAAAATATTTTAAAGGGACTAAAATCTACACCATTCTCTTAAATCCGAATTTTTCAATGACTTTTTCTCTCCCTTCCCTAAAAATTTAACTATCTATCAAATTGAAGACACAATAATTAATGAGCTTTTGGCCAGGTGGGAATGCCCTTGAATGTGGGCCTTACAAAACGTCTCAAAATGTGCCTTTATTTACTAAATTAGATAATGGCAATTGAAGCAATATAGAACTAAACAAGAGTCCGGAACCCAAATGACCCAAAAAAAAAAAAAAAATACCTCAAGAAAAAAAAGTGATACGAAAATACCTTTAACACATTTTTTTTATGCATTGTATAAAAGTGAGTTAACGTCCCACGTTAAATCCGTTACCCGAATTTTCTTTAAAAAAAAAAAACTAAATTACATAACGCACTATTTTAGTGCGCTATGTAACCAAATTGGCCCATCTATACTTAGTGTATCCATTCATTACTATGCAAAAGTTTCCATTCAATACTATGCAAAAGTTTCCATTTCTAAAATATATATATTTATGAAAGTACTTATTCTTATAAAAAATATTTATTCTCTTATTTTTTGATAATTATATTTTTTAACCTCTTGTTCATCGACTTGGTGCTCCCTTTTCTTAGTTAGTGTTTGTTTAGCTAACTCTAGAAACAATCGAGCCTATGATCTTTTTATCACTGACAAAAGTAAACAATTTTCTATTATAATTGAGGGTTAATTATTTGAATACTCATGCAATAAAAATTAATTCAAGATACACCCCTTATATTTAAAAATCGAACATTTACACCATTTATACTATGAGAATCATGCACATACACTCTCTATGGGGTATAGTCGTAACTAAATGTATTTATTAAAAGATAAATTAAAATTATAAATAACACAAATTACTTAATAAAATATACCAACTATTGTTATTAACTTTCTCGCACATTAAGCAACAAGTTATTTTAGTTATATTGAGTTGTAATATTTTATTATATAAGAATTCCTCATCTTTAGTTTATTTATTCTTCCGCTTTAAAACTATTTAAAAATTATTTATTCCGATAAATTTTCATTTGCGTAATATTTCTTAAGAAATTAAGTTTTTTGTTTGAAAATTAGGAATACATCACTATAATTAAGATTTTTTAGTTTTTTTTTTTGCCAAATACGTTAAAATTCTAGTTATCTTTCTATTAAATACTCATGTAATAAGAATTAATTCGAGATACACCCTTGTATTTTAAAATCAAAGGTAGGATTTTCACAGTATAAGTGGTGTAAATGTTCGATTTTAAAATACAAGATATGTACCTCGAATTAATTCTTATTTACATTAGTATTTAGTGTAATTAATCGTCACTTATAATCAAATTATTAATTTTTATTGGTAAATAAATCTTAGATTTAGATTGTTTTTAGAATTAGCTAAACGAACATTAATTAAGAAAAAAACCAACCATCCAATGAACAAGAGGATAAATAATTTGTTAAAAGATAATTATTACAAAGTAAGAGAATAAACTTTCTATAAAAATAAATGTTTTTCATAAATATCAAGAGATAAGAGAATACATACTTTGGTAACTTGTTAAAAGATTCTTATAGTATTAGAAGATAAATTAATACTCTCTCCGTTCACTTTTACTTATCCAAATTTTTACACATTCTTTAAGAAATAATAAATGAAATGCATAATTTATCACGATATTCATTTAATTGGTGTAAATTTTGAATGGACTTGAAAATGATTTAAAATGAGTAATTACTACTATGGGTAAAATAGGGGAAAAATTATCTTCTCTTAATATGCTAAAAGTGACAAGTAAAAGTGAAAATGTAATTTTAGAATACTGGACAAGTAAAAGTGAACGGAGGAGTATTATAAATATTTTAAAAGATGAAAACTTTTGCATAGTTTTAAATGGATACACAGTTGGATGTTGGATTAGTTAAGTAACTTCATAGCCTGCATAGCGCACTAAAATAGTGCGTTATGTAATTTAGTTTTTTTTTTTTTTTAAATTCGGGTAACGGATTTTAACAGGGTACGTTAACTTACTTTTATATAACGCATAAAAAAGCTGCGTTAAAGGTACTTTCGTACCACTTTTTTTTCTTGGGGTATTTTGGTTCATCTATTCTTTTTTTGGATCATTTAGGTTCTGGACTCACTAAACAAGAGGCAAATTAATAAAAAAGGGATTCAAAGTGAAAGTTGGATAACACGTGTAACTCCTTCAGGACTAATAAATGACAAAAATAGCCCTGTGAGGACTACAAAAAACTCCCATTCCCTTTTATATATAGTTATAATATAAAAGCTGGAATAATTGTTGTACTTTTATTTTCAAACTTTTGTTTGTATCTAGAGTATATGTTAGTATTATGTACTAATATTAATTTTGTTTCTCTCAATTAGAAGAGTTAAGCAGATTTAACTCTTCTCCTAGCTAGTTTTGTTTTTCTTTTTTTGACGATTTCACTGCATACGATCTTATATTTTTATAATTTTCGTCTTTCAATTTTCATTAAAACCTCCTTAATATGCTACTCATTTGCATAAATGATGGGATAAAATGATAGCGGAGCCGGCATTAATAAGCCATCGACATAATAATGTTGCATCAAGATCTAACTATAATAAGCTAGCAAGCTACATTTTAGTGTTTTTCTATATTTATCTTTTTGGGTACAAAAATCAGACTCTTTAATATACGCGCGAGGAAACTTCCTGCCAACAGAAAATTGGCGTATATGTACATAGAATTAAAAAAATATTTTTTAATCTAGTAAGTGAACAGATCTGTTGCTTATGTGATTAACTTTTTCTTCTTCTATTTTATTGTAATTATTAAAACTGCGACTACATTTGTATATAGTTTACACCAATCTTGAACAGTGGAGGAATTAGGCAAGTTTAAAATCATGCCTCCTAGAAATGTGATTGGAACCCACTGTTTCAATGTATACAACCCGAAATCTTGAAACCCAACAACAGACAGCAACTTATTCGTAACATTGTGAGGTGCCTCTTTCATGCCACTTAGGATGAGTTATCAATGCATTTTATGCCTTTTATTATTCCATGAAAGTTGAGACCAATGAAGTTTGATTTGACTTGCCTTATGACTCAACTTGCTTCACAACAATCCAAATTTTAATAGATGAAACTAGCTGGAATAAATTTATATTAGTACAAATTACTTGAAAAACTAATTACAAGTAATTATTCGTAATAAGTGAAACTAACTACTTTTAATAAAGGAGACAGCTTGCATTAACATACAATTAACTTAAAATGGTAGAGTTGAAATCTTTTACACTTTCAGTAATCAATGTAACTAAGTAGCTGTTTGAATATAGAAATTACGTATGATATTTGAAAAAAGAAATACAATATTTAGAAGAAAAAAAAATTGAAATGGTATTTGAAAAAAAAATAGATTTATTGTAAGAGGAATAAATCACTTGAAAAACTTGTCAAAATCACTTTTTCAAACTTGCACTCATCTTCGAAAACATTTTTAAACAATAAGTCCAATATATAACCAAATTCTATTTCAATTTTACTTTTGAAAAAAGAAAATACCCAAACGAGCTCTATGTTAATTCACCGACAGGGCAAGTATTGAATGCGGGAGAAGGAGCCACATGAAAAAACTTGACAAAAAATGAAGTATTAGGGGACCAAATTGATCAATCGGCAAATCATTTGGATGCAAAAACACACAATTTACGGACGGTAGTTGAAAACAAAAGGGCACGTGGCGGAATCATAGACCTCACAAGGTGGCTGGCTTACATTAAAGAAAAAATCCAAAATGATGAAAATGTACAAGCATCATTTTATTGAAAAGACAAGAGGACTACAAACTAGTACTCTCTATTAAATTTTAATGGGCCAGGTGTAAGATATGTAACTGGTGGTTCATAATTCTCCAATGGGAATTTTCATGGCCACACTCTTTAATCCTGTGGCTATGGTGTATCGAATATTCACCATCTGTTGATGCCAGCATATACTTTTCTTTTTTACTAGTTTCTTTTTTACATATTTCCTTTAATAGATCATGGTTCTATTTCTGGTCTCATTTTCCAAACCCCAGCCAATAATGAAACTCAACTTTACCATATTCCATTATCATTATCAAGTAGTTTACTATTCTTTTCAAACGGCAGGTTTTCAATCTTCACCAATACCCACAAAAATATCTAACATAAACTATAAAGAAAAAACATCTTTTTTTTATTTTAATCCGATACTGCTTTGTGGCTCGACTAAATTGAATTCGTACGGGATATAATTCATTCGAGAGGGAAACGTCTTTACTAGAACTTTATCCATTCACAAAGCTCGAACGCTCGAACGAATGGCTAAGGGTGAAAAGATCCCACCAAAATATCGTTTGTCAATATATAAGAGTTGGTGAGTTGTATAGTATCCTGCATTGTCTCAAACTACTACAGTACTACTATTCAACTTTGCTCTTATTGTACTTAAAGTTCTAGTCTTTGGGGGTTATTTGTCTAAATAGAACTTCATTTTAAAAATAATTGGAGCTTTCTTGATAAAGAGTAATTGAAGCTAATAATATGAGCCTTTATATTGTGTTATTATTGGGTGACTCGTGTTAGAAATGAATTATGCGGACACTTTGTGATGTTTGTGAAAGTGCTGCAGCCATTCTTTTCTGTGCTGCAGATGAGGCTGCCCTTTGCCGTGCCTGTGACGAAAAGGTCTAATTTTACTCTCAATCTAATACTACTCTACTTACATGAAACTTTTCCATTTCTTTTTCTTGAAAATTTGCTTTTGTGTTGAGAGGCTGGTTTGTTGAGCTTACCGAAAGGGTGTTCAAGTTTAATATATTTGTTGATGGGGTGGAGATGATCATGCAAGTCAACTTATATCTGGAAAATGGAACAAAATAATGGAGAAATTATAGGCATCCATCTTGTAATGAGTTGTTATTTAAACAAGTTATCTGTTGCTTCATCTTCTACTTCTTTAAGGTCAATGCCCGTGTGAATAATCTACTAACATGGTTTTTGGACTTCTTGTACATATCGTTACTTCACTATAGCCTCACACAATCTTTATGTCACTAGGTACTTAGGCTTGTATATCTTTTGGCTCAGTTTAGAATAGAGAAACATTCTTGCTTTTCATTTAAAGATCAAAAATCATGCTGACCTGCTATACAAATTGGCATGTCTTCACTATTGTATTTGTAAATTCTGGGAATCATTACTTCTTCTCTTTGGTTTTAGTTTCATCAATTCATCTTCTTTTATGTTAGCAATAAAAATTTCTTAGCCCTTAAAGCTTAAAGGTTACCTTATAGCTGTATATGTTGGAAGTTGTCAAATGATTCTGATCTTCCTAGTTGTTGAATTATGCGATACAACTTATTTAAAAGTTTTCGCTATTTGAGACGACACACTTCTATTTACTTATGTAACTATATCTTTAACATGTCTCATCGCGTGTAAACCTAATTCTTTTCGGTCAAGCATGTGAAAAATCTTTTTGAAAATAGATGTTGGTGAGACCTGAACCCAGAACTTCATATCATGTTGAATTTTATGCTTTCTCGTCTAAAAGCTTAATATGCTAGAGATGCACACTACTATATTAGTTATATCTTCAACACTACTCATTTCTGATCCAGAGGCATGAAATGCCAAATCTATTGGACTGCCATCTGAATCAACTTTTAAATTGGTTTAACCAATATTGACAATGTGACTTAGAGACTTTTGATGCTTTCATTCTTGTGGACACTTCTAATCATATTCAAATTTGGTCCATAGGTTCATATGTGTAATAAGCTTGCTAGTAGGCATGTGAGGGTTGGACTTGCTAAGCCCAATGATGTTCCTCGTTGCGACATATGTGAAAATTCACCTGGTTAGTGGAGCTTAAAATCCTTTTTGTTCTTCAGTTGCTTAGTTTCTCTTTCTGATTCCTTTCATGTTATTTTGTAATCTTGTCCTACAAAAGAGGGCCTGCAAAATGAACTAACTATTGCTAATTTCCTTTGCATTACACGTGAAGCGTTCTTTTACTGTGAAGTTGATGGAAGTTCTCTTTGTCTCCAATGTGACATGATGGTACATGTTGGAGGTAAACGAACACACAGCAGGTATCTCCTGCTGAGGCAGAAAGTTGAGGTTGGTATTCCGTTGTATGAGTTACATGCTACTCTTGATTATTTGCAATGTGCTATATATAAGGTCATTTGTTCTCTGTTTTCCTCGTATAGTTTCCAGGAGACAAGTCTCAGCCTGCAGAGGAATTAGCCAGGAATGGGAGTGCAGATGGGCAGGGCAAGAAGGACAAAATGATCGACTTGAATGTGAAGCCAAGTCGTTATCATGGTCAGGCATCTAATCATGAGGTTAGCCTATTGCAATATATCTCGGAGAATTAACCTTGGAATAAATTTGCTATATTTCATCAGTAATTTCAATTGACTGGTTTCCTAGAAGTTAGATAAGTTGTCAAATTCGGAAGTACCTCAAACTGAAAAACAAAAAGACAAACCCAAACAAATTGTTGCCCACTCTGATTTCCTATCAGGGTTATCCAATTTGAACAAATGTAAGTGCTTTTGGAAACTCGCCTTTCATTTATGGAGAGTAAATATGATACAACAGATGATTTTATTTGTAATCTGGAAATTGAAATCCTTTCTGAACCAGATGGAGGTTGCTGAAATGTCTGCCGAAGATATGTGTTTTTCTCATTCTTATGTTTTCTTTTTAATGCCTGTTTTAATCTCCTGGCATTATATTCATGAATAAATTTGAACAGAAGGTCCCTGCTTGAAGTTGCAGTTAACATTGTCAAGTTCTATGCCAGACCAACTAGAATGATTCTACAATAAATGTATTCTCAGCTCATTTCTGCTTTGCAGAACTATAGGGGAAAAGGGAAAAACTTGACAGATTGTTCATAAAAGGGTTGATCCAATAGTATTTCCCTATTTAAGTTTCTAAGCATTACTTTTGTTTTTCCTCAACAGGAGTAACTCATCTTGAGGGGGATTGTTCCAGCCAGATATTTTATGAGCAAATGTTAGTGAGGCGTCAAATAGACCTCATGTGGCATGCATGGTGTTCCACCTTTGCACATATGGTAGAAGGTTCACCAATGCTATTGATGAGGCTAAGTAGCCCAGATATAGTAATCGAACAACATTTGGCAACTAGTGTAAGATAAAGCGCATGTTCTGAATGCTTTGAGCTCCGCTGAAGTCTAAACTTCACAGCTAGATTTTTGCGGGACTCATGATCAGTTTTTGCTTTAGGATTTAGTTTTTTCCGTACGTTAAGACAGCACTATAGAAACTGTGTGCTGAAAGTAGTTGATGTAACTGAAGTTTATTATGATTTTGGTAGAAGTTCTTGTATCTTGAAATTTAAGGTAATTTTTTGGGTGTAGAGATTGTTTTTATTGTTTCTTGCACTTGTATTATGGTTCTTGAAAAGTTCTCTATTCAGAGATTGATCAAGATCGACATGATACTGTGTGGCAAGAAAGTCAGCACATTTCTCTAGCACTTCTCAGTAGTGTTTCTTTGCAATATTCTATCATGTTCTACAAGGATCATTACGCTTCGACTATTTACCTTTGCATAATTCCTAGCACAGTAAGTCACATTACTTCTCAATAACGTCTTTTTTTCTATTGTTCTGTACGCATCATAAAGTAACAGAAAGGACAACATGTATTACATAGATGAGGATCTTTTGAACTCAATCTGACAATCTTAAATAAGACAAAATATCCATATCATGTTTCATATCAGGAAGGATGCTAAGATCACAAATAGTTTTTGCCTTTGGAAAAAGGGTATATGCCCAAATCTGAATATTTTGTTCAGGCAATCATGTGGCTTTTGAGTCTCTGTTGATTGCGTAGTAACCTACTGTGCTTCACTAACCAGAGTCATCTTAGTTTTCTCTGGATGATAAAACTTGCACAAAACTTCGGCTCATTACCATACACAACTTCTTGATTATTATCACAAGCCAATTGATAACACGAGTGATGAGCAATAGATATTTTAGAGTTCAGATCTTTTATCTCTTCCTTGAAGAATCATCATACTCATTGCTTCCTCAACTCATAGTTTGCTATTGAGTCAATGGCAAGTGTTCTCCAGGGACCCAGGATATAACAAAGCCTTGTGAATTACTCTCATGCTAAGTTTGGAATTTCACTTTGGTAAGTCTGAAAATTTACTACAAACTCTATTTCTAATGGTCTCATTGAAAATTCAGTTGGTCCTCTTATTTATAGACCAACAAAGACATCCATTTATGATTGGTCTTATATTTAGGAGCCGTTTGGACATGGTCATGGTTTGACATGTAATTTGGATATCTTAAATTGTATTTTCTCTTATAGACCTACAAGTTGTGAAAACTATCAAAACATTCCCAATTCTTATACAATCTTACCAAATGAGCAAGTCATAGTTCATGACAAAGTTAATACGCTACTAGAAGGTCTTTCTAAAAAATACAACATCGATCAAACTTTAGTTCAATAAAAACGAAAATTTAACATGAATAGTAATGTAACTACTCTTTAATATAACTCTCCCACATGATAGACATAAATAAAGGTTGGTGGAAGTTAATGAGGTTGGTGGGAATAGTTGTTAAAAATATTTACCAACTTATGAGTCTTTTTTTATAAAATATAAATTTATAGGTCAAGTTTTATATTTAAAATTTTTGAAACCATGATTTGAAACCCCAAATCATGCCTTTTTGGATTATTTGGGGTTTCAAACCATGATTTGAAACCATGAGATAAAATGTATGTCCAACGCTGGTTTCATCCCATGGCTTCAAACCGCATGTCAAACGCCTACTTATTTGCCAAGGGTTGCCTTTCTATGGATGCATCCTTCCATGAAGAGTCACAACTTTTCAAGCAATATCTTTCATGAAAGAACATAACCATTCGAAGGTGCGGGACTAACATTGGTGAAATTTGCTAACTACACCAACAAATACTGAGGTTGAATTTTCGGCTAAGAGAAGAGAAAGATTAGGCAGCTGACTTACTGGAACCTTCATCAATTCAGGTATAATGTTAAACTTGGTGTATCTTTTGATTGAAATTGAGTAATGATAGTATATCATAATTTGTAGTTGAGTAATATCCCAGTACCTTTTACATTAACAAGAGTCAGCTTTGTCTTTCAGTCCTCATTTGATCCTCTGCCTATATGTGTCTTAGAAGTGGAAAGTTATTTCTTATCTTACACTAGAATTGATTTTAATGGCATTTGCCGCATGTTTGCACCTTACCTTGGTGGAGAATTTGAACTCATAACATAAACCAACTGAGCAGAATGAATGTAACAAATTACTAAAAGCACAGGGTATATGAACAAAAACAGTATTGAGGAGCAGCTATAAGCATTTATGCAGTTCGGTTTGGCTACATTACATGCTTCATCATCAAAATATCTATAGACTTTGGCAGACACTTAGTAAACATATCCCTTCACAAACATTCCCTTCTTGGCCTCTTCGGACTCACCTTCACCGGTGTATTTCCCAAGCTGGGCAAGAGAGTTGGCCTTTGCTCTAACAAGCAAAGCATCCTGAGCTGCCTTCACATTTTCTGGTCTTCCACCCCAAGTCGTGAGGCATGTGTTCTGAAGGGCTCTGGCGTATGAGAACGACACGTGCCATGGGTTGGGAGCTTGGTTCATGGCGTTCAAGTTAAGAGTAGCCTCGACTTCAGATTGTCCACCAGACAAAAACTGTGCATTCCAAATCATGAAAAAGAATTCTAGTCAAGTTCTTGGAATTATGGAAAAGTGTTTGATCTACTCCCTTTGTCCGAATTTATGCGACACTCTTCCCTTTTAGTTAGTCCTAAAATACACCTTTCTATATTTGTAACAATTTAACTTAAAATACCAATTTTACCCTTAATGAGATGATTTATAGCCATACAAATATCTATGGGTTATTTCATACCACAATTTCAAAAGTCTTCTTTTATTTCTTAAACTCCGCACCCAGTCAAACACCTTCACATAAATTGGGATAGAGGAAGTGGCAGATATGTAGATACTTGCCATGATTCCAGGGACCGCAGGAGGGATTCTTTGGCGGAGGAGGTTGAGGGTGTAGTCAGCAACTTGCTGTGGGGTGGCCCTCTCCTTGCACTCTGCTCCAGGGGTGACCATGCTGGGCTTAAGGAGGATACCTTCAAACATCACATTGTTCTCAGCAAGGTAGAAGAAAACTTCAGCCCACACCTGCCTGGCGACTTCAAAGGTCCTATCAATGGTGTGTTCACCATCGAGTAAGATCTCTGGCTCAACGATGGGTACCAACCCATTGTCCTACAAGAATGAACAAGAACCTTAGGCATTTATTGTGTTGAAAGCTTAAATTTATACTACTAGTACAATTTTTAACCGGTTATAGCAGGTCATTACTCTCAGGGGCGGAGCCAGGATTCCGACGAAGGGTGTTCATATTTTAGGACAGGGGATGTGTGAGCGATAGTTTGCACACCCTTAGCCGCTAGGCTATCCTTCGTTTCTATGTCAAGGTTGTTCATTACTAGTATATATCCACAAAGTTCTATATTTAACATACGCATTCGACAATTTTTTCCGACGAAGGGTGTTCATATGAACACCCTTCAATGGCTGTGGCTCCGCCCGTGATTACTCTATGTTACATGTTACCATAACACATAGTTGCAAAAAATCAAAACATTGTCCGGCACAGAATTTAAAATCGAGAGAACTTTGTGTGTTTCCCCCTTCCTATGTATATGCCAACTTACCTGAGAAATAGCAGCATAGCGAGCAAGACCCCAGGCTGCTTCCTTCACCGCAAGTGCAGAAGGACCATTGGGAATGCTCACAACAGTACGCCTGTAAGATTGAAAATGAAGAAGATAAGATGAGCTTCAAATTAACCAATTGTTCTTAACTCGTAAAAGAAAAGTACTCTACCATTTGGCGAAACGGGCGCCTTGTTGGTAGTAAGCAGCAGAGCGGGACGCAAGGCCATCAAGACCTTGGCACCATGACTCGTCGTTTGAGCCAGCCAAGGGAACAAGACCCTGTAATTCTCAAACTCTTAGAAATTCATGACCGAATAATCCTTAGACCTTTTGAAGTCACTAATGTTAAATATTTTACCTTGTCAGTCTTAATTCCAGGAACAATGTTCTGCTCAAGAAGGACATCAACAATTTTCTTTCCATCAACAGTGGACTGGTAAAGTGTCTCCTCAAAAAGGATGGCACCTGAAATGTACTGACCAAGTCCTGGAGCCGAAACAAGAAGGGTCCTGTATGCCTGGCGATTAGCTTCGGTGTTCTCCAGTCCGATTGAAGCTAAACGCTTCCCGCAGGTAGCATTGGACTCATCCATGGCCAAAATTCCACGACCAGGGGATGCAATAGTTTTCTACACTCAAATCCATTAGGTCAAATGAGCTACACATGCTTCATTCATCTCAAGCAAGTTCTTTAGAAAGGTTTTAACTCTTGTACTCTTAGAAGATTCTAGTTAATCTTAGTATTCACCCTTGGAGATACATCATGTTATCTTGGTAATAAGTTTTGAGCACAAACTAACATTATCACTATCCGTGTTTAAGAAAATTATCAGAAAAGGAAAACACTAGCAAAACTCTTCTAAGGGAAAGGCCAATAGTTGCGTGATACCATGCTTTACAATTCATAGTCCAGAGTAGTACTTGAGAGATAATTAAGCAGTAAAAAGAACATAAATGCATGTTTTTAAGACCGAGTAAAATAACAACTACTACTACTAGATAAGATACGAAACCTTGAAGTTAAAGCAAATGAAGTAGATAGGGAAAAATGTTACATTCCTTATTTCGTTTTATATCACAATATTTTAACTGGCACAGAGTTTAAGGAAAAAGAGAAACATACCAAAAATACTCATAGAACTAGTATTCATATAAAATAGAACAAGGGAGTATAAAAGAGCGTGTACCGCGGTTTTAACAAGTTCATCAGCATAAGAGCTAGCACGGACAGTAAATGCAGAGGGAGAAGCTGGGTGGCAGCGGACGACGGAGACGGATGGCTGACGGAGGGATTGACCCTTTACAAACTCAGTCTTGTCAAGGACTACTGGAGATGTCTTGAGTAGAGATGCTGATGCCATTTTCTTTCTTTCCTTATATTTCTCTCCTCACCTCCTGAGTGTTCAATAATCAATATACAAACAGAGAGCCCCATGATCACTACATTTATAGTTCCAGGAAGATAATATCATTTGAGGCCATTATACTTTTGCCAATCAGCACATGCCAGTTGGCTTGATAACTTGCTGACTTGGCTCGACTTATGTAGGAATTTGCAAACTGATGGTTGGTTTTCATTTGTTTACTCCTTTTTCTTATTTTCCTTATCATTTGAACTTGCTGTGCCACAAAATTAGCTCCTTTTGGAACTTTGTAAAACCAAATGCTAAGGGACGAACTATCAAGGACCAGAGGACTTCCAATTATTTTATTTTTTGCCAGTAAAATTATGGACCATTAGGTATGAGGCTCTGGTTATTCTAAAATACAAGAACAGAATTTCCTAATTTGGGTTCTGTTGAGTGGCCACCATGCAATGGCATCAAGATTAAAATGAAGAATCTCGGGCTTTTAATTAAAAGATCCAAAATGCTGTTTCAGGTGTCTGATATTTGCTTCAACATTCGGAAAAAAAAAATTAGCAAAACAAATACTTTTTTCTATTTTAGCTAATATTCGTGATTTTTTTTCCATAGTGACTGCTCTAAAGATTCTCTTTTAGCAAAAGGGTTGACTAGTAGGACGTTCCTGTAGCTATATTTCCTGCGAAGGAGGCCAGCAACAACCCTAGAGAGAGTTGATGTAATGAGATTGATGGTTCCTACCAATTTGACTTTATTTGAACAATCAAGGGAAGCACGTACGCTTCCTTTTCAACCTGGGTCCTCATAAAAATCGCCACACATATTGACATTAAATTCATAGACATAGATGTGAATTTCTTCTCTTTTACATGTAACATCTGACGAATGCTCACAAGGTGACCATTTCATTCGGGTCCATCATGCCCAAAAAATCTACAAATATATTCCACCTCTAATCAAGGAAAAGTGAGCACATTATGAATCCCATAGTACGTCAATAAGGACAACAAGAGTCGATGGCCCATAAATTTCAAGAAAACAATGTCCATGACTCAGGAACCACTCAACTGGTTGGACCACACCCCAGAACAAACAACCACTGGACTACATCTTTCCTTTTCTTTGTTTCTTCCCTTTTAATGTTTGTTATTGCTGAAATGGTAACCACATATCCCCGTCACAGCCCAGTAGGAGTACGAGTAATCAAATGCTTGAATTGCCATTCTTGTACTGCTACAACATTAAATATTAGCATCAATGGCGTGTATGACATGCATGTGAGGCATGTATTATTGGAATATGGAGGACAAGCTCACACTTGGTCATTTGATGAAGGGAATAGGGGCACTCTCAACAAGCTTCCAGCTAACTCCAAGTCGTTTGAACAAATCTACCACATTTATTCTGGGAAAGATAGCTGCAGTTGAAGAAACAAGAAACATACAGAAGAAATGCATCAACAAGAGTAACTAGAAAGAAAAATAATGGAAACTCCAAATATTGACAAAGGCCATTACGAAGACCTATTCGGATGCAAATGTAACAGAAGAAACAGAAGATGATAATAGCAGGCTCTTTTCTGCATATGCAAGTTCACAAAGACTTTTTAAACAATAGAAAGAAATGTGTAATAATTGAATCAGGATGTTGAGTTCCCAATAGGACCAACTCACTGAAAAGAAGGTAAACTATTTGAACCTATCACATAATACTCTTTGAAGGGGTCAGTATTCAACTACCAGAATAATGTTCAATTGGAAACTTAGTACAATGTCATCTAGCAAGGAATCTACACTAGTAGCTAAGTATTTTCCAAGATCTATCGGGCTTCAACAGTATCCAAGTCCACGAAGTGAAAATGTTCAAGAAACCATTAAACATTATTAGAGTATTTCGAATTCCTTCATGCTGGGGTGCCTTCATAGAATAATATACTCCCGCTGCTCATGCCTAAACACTTCTGCCAAAAATTTAGTTGAGACTAGTCCACGGACAATCCTGATGGACAAAACCTTTGATTTCCCCCACTATAACTCTTTAATCTACTAAACTTGCCAAGTCCCTGAATGCTCCCCTAGAGGCTTACCCCTCTTACTCCACTTGAATCTGAGGTTGAACATCATTTAGGGACTTGTCAGTAATCAATTTTAGCATCTTGATCTGCCAAAAATGGGAAAAAAATTTATAAAACCACGCAAAGTAGAAGAAATAGATGGAACCAGAACCAGAAGTATGATATAGAAGACTTCCAAAGAATCTATGCTCTTCCGTTGCCTCTATCAATCAATTCAACTATTCTCAATCCCAAATTAGTTGGGTTGCCATGTGAACTCCCGCTTCATTTTGGCTATTGTATTTTACAACTACAACAACAACAACAACATACCCAGTGAAATCCCACAATGTGGGGTCTGGGGAGGGTAAAGTGTATGCAGACCTTACCTCTACCTTGAAAGGTAGAGAGACTCTTTCCGAAAGACCCTCGGTTCAAGAGAAAGCTTGACAAAAAGGGTTAGATACGGACAAGTAGATCAAAGCAGTATTAAAATGAAAATAACAAGAGCGAAAAAGCTATGATAAAAGCAGCCTGAAAAAAGAGGCAGTAGCTAGTAGCTACCACAGATAAATAAGGTAAAATGCAGTAACTACAGTCGATATATAAATGAATACACTGATCGTAGTACAAGAAATAACAGAATATAACAGAAGTCAAAGGGCAAGAAACTATACAAGTAATACTACGCCTACTACTATGGACCTACTAAGTAGGGCAACACACGACTACCTATTACCCTTCTACTCTAATTTGTGTCCTCCATAGCCTCCTATCTAAGGTCATGTCCTCAGTAAGTTACACCTTCATGATAGCTAACAGAACTGGAAGAGGAAAATATGGAATAGAGAATTTAACAGTAAAGGGAAATTAGCATAGAACATCAAGCATAGTCAGTTCAAAATGCACCTTACAGTGTATATAGCTCAGCTTCATGATGAAGAAGCTGAGTTGGCATAACTAAATCTTATCCCTCTCTTTAATTACACAATAACTAAAGGACTAAACAGCAAAATATAAAATAGTTATTTAACCCCTCCACTAACTTATTCTTCTAAGTCCCTGTACAATACTTAATGCATCTAGTACTCCTCTCTAGCATAAGTACTCTATAGCATAAGTAGATTGTAACAGGTCCCCCTTGTATAACAACTTCCTTGACCTCAAGGAAGGAAGGCTAGAAATCTGAGTTTAATAGTATGAGCATCCTCCCAAGTAGCTAAATCTTCTGGTAAGTGCTCCCATTGAATTAAGAACTGAGCAATGGCTTTGTTGCCTTTCTGGATTAGTCTTCTTTCTAACACTTTAAAAGGTTGTGGACCAAAGGGACTGGAAATGTGTAGCACAGGAGGGTGGGAGATTTTAGTAGGTATGGTATGACAAGGTTTGAGTAAGGAAACATTGGAATGTAGGATGTATCATAAGTTCAGGTGGTAGTGACAGTTTGTAAGCCACAGCTCCTACTTTTTGTGCTATCATGTAAGGGCCATAGTATTTAGAGGACAGTTTGCTAAAATGTTGTTGGGACATAGTGACCTGCCTATAGGGTTGCAACTTCACATAAACCCAATCACCCTCCTTAAACTGTCTGTCAGTTCTGTATTTATTTGCTTGATCTGTCATTCTTTGTTGAGCTTTGGCCAAGTGGTATTTAAGCTGTTGAAATTTAAACTCCCTAGCTACAAGACTCCTATCCACCTCCTCCATAGCAGAATCACCAGCAAGATAATGCAAATGAATAGGTGGGGGTTGACCATAGAGTGCCTCATATGGAGTGCTATGAATGGCAGAGTGAAATGATGTATTGTACCACCACTCAACAAAGATCAAGTACTGGGCCCAATTCCCAGGTGCATCACAGCAAAAACATCTCAAATAGGTCTCTAAACACCTATTGACCACCTCAGTCTGTCCATCAGTCTGAGAGTGGTAAGCAGTAGATGTGCTCAATGTCACTCCTTGTATAGTAAAAAGCTCCTGCTAAACTTTGCTTGTAAACACAGGGTCCCTGTCACTGATGATCTCCACAGGCATACCATTTAATTTAAAAATGTTTTCCATGAACAACCTTGCTATATCAGATGCTGAGTAGGGGTGAGATATTGCCACAAAATGGGCAAACTTGGTTAACCTATCCACTACTACCCAAATAGTAGTTTTGCCCTTGGATTTGGGAAGTCCCTCAATGAAAACCATAGTAACACTGCTCCAAGCAGTAGCAGGAATGGGAAGTGGTTGTAGCAACCCCGGATAAGCAATAGTTTCACCCTTACTTCTTTGGCATATATCACAGTTTTTCACATAAACAACCACATCAGCCTTCATTTCTTTCCAATAAAAAAGAGCTGATATCTTCCTTAGTGTGTTTTCTACTCCAGAATGACCACCTTGAAAAGAATCATGCTATAAACGAATGATCTCTTTTCTCAGTGTAGTATTGGCACCCACCACTAGCTTGCCAAATCTCCTCAACTGCTGGTGGATAAAAGTGTACCCCTTGACATTTTCCCCAGGTTGTTGTAGTTGCTCAATAATAAGCTGTAGTTCAGGATCATCATCCCGGCTTTGCATAACATCTTGTAGTAAGTCAGTTCTAACAGTTGAGAAGGTTAGAACTGCTAATTCCATGGCTGGCAGTCTTGACAAAGCATCAGCCACTTTATTTTCTCTTTCCCTCTTATACTCAATGGTAAAGTTGAACTGTAACAATTTCGTCACCCACTTCAATTGTGAACCAGTATGTAACTTCTGTTCCAAAAGGAATTTCAATGCTTTTTGGTCAGTCCTAATGATGAAATGTTGACACACTAGGTACTGAGCCCATTTGTTAACTGCCATAACCAGTGCCAAGAGTTCCTTGTCATACACTGATAGGGACTGATGTTTAGGGCCCAACCCTTTACTAAGGTAAGCAATAGGCTTCCCAACTTGCATCAGAACTGCACCAATGCCCACATCACATGCATCAGCCTCTACTACAAAAGGAATTGCAAAATCAGGCATAATCAGAACAGGAGTTGTTGTCAATGCCTCCTTTAAAGCTATAAAACCTTGTGTAGCCTGATCAGACCAGTTGAAACTATCTTTTTTCAACAAGTCAGTCAAAGCTCTACTAATCACCCCATATCCCTTTATAAACCTTCTGTAGTACCCTGCTAATCCCAAAAAACCTCTCAACTGTTTAATGTTACTGGGAGTAGGCCAATCCCTCACAGCTTGGATTTTCCTGGGATCTGTAGCAACACCTTCAGCAGAGATAAAATGACCCAAATACTCTACTCTTGTTGTAGCAAATACACACTTTGCCTTCCTTGCAAACAATTGGTGTTTTCTGAGAATTCCAAAAACAGTCTGCAGGTGCTTCATATGATCATCCACATTATTGCTATAAATTAGTATATCATCAAAGAAAACCAAAATGAATTTTCTTAGATGCTCTTGGAATATGTGATTCATGAGTCCTTGGAAACTAGAAGGTGCATTAGTTAATCCAAATGGCATCACTAGGTACTCAAAATGACCTGAATGAGTCCTAAATGAAGTTTTGTGAATATCTGTATTTGCCATTCTTATCTGATGATATCCTGATCTTAAATCTATCTTGGAATAGATTTGAGATCCACCCAGCTCATCTAACAACTCTTCAATCACAGGTATAGGAAACTTATCCTTGATGGTTACCTGGTTAAGAGCTCTATAATCTATACACATTCTCCAGCTTCCATCTTTCTTTCCCACCAAAACAACAGGCGAGGCAAAGGGACTACAACTGTTCTAAATTAACCCTTGCTCCAAGAGTTCCTGCACCGTTTTTTCAATGATATCCCTTTGAACATGGGAATATATGTAGGGTCTGTTGTTTACAGCTTTTGACCCTTCTATCAAAGGTATATGGTGGTCAAACAGTGGCCTAGAGGGTGGCAATTCTTTAGGTTCACCAAATATATCTTGGAAGTCATTCAGTACCCTTTCCACAATCTCAGGATTCTGATGCACCTCCTGTACTTGTTGTTGCTGTTTTGAGTTGGTTTCCACTCTAATCATGAACAACTGTATCTGATCCCCTCCATTGGGTTTGATGGACTCAGAATCAATCACTTTAAAACTAGGAGTCTTACCTTACAACAGTAGTGATTTACCCTGGTAATCAAACTCCATTGTCAGCTACTTAAAATTGAACTTGATGTCCCCCAACTCATACAACCATTGAACCCCAAGGACCATATCACAAGACCTCAGTGGTAATAAGAGGAAATCAGCCTTGAACACTGTCCCTTACAGCAACCATTCCAAATTTGTACTGCATTACCATCAGCAAGACTAACACATGTAGGTTTACACTGTTCCATAGGCCACCCCATTCTAGACACTAGGTCACAATCTAAGAAATTGTGGGTAGAACCACTGTCAACTAGCACATTCAGTTGCCTCTTTTGACAAGACCCAGTTACTCTCAATGTCCTATACCCCACAGTGCCATTAAGGGCATTAAGTGATATTTCACAAGCTTCATGTACTTCTTCTGGTACCTCAAGAACTTCTTCTACAATATATTCTGGATCCCTTTCTTCAATTTCCAAAAGATATAGCTGCCCTTTATTTTTGTAAATATGACCCTGCTGGTACTTTTTATCACATACATAGCACAATCCTTTTGCTCTTTTATCACTGAGCTCAGCAGGTGTTAACCTTCTCCTCTTACTTCTATCATCAATTGGTTTAAGGTATGGTTTTGAGGTTGAGAACTTGGTTTAGCTTGGGAATAGCTGTTAGTGAAGGATGGAAATCTGGATGAACTGGTAAGGGATTGAGAGGTTGAGAATTTCATAGCCTTGAACTGTTCGTGAAATTTGGATTCCTCCATCCTTGCTATGTGGTAGGCTTGTGGAAGTGAGAGTGGATTGTGAATCTTAACTGCATCACTGAGTTCTGGTTTAAGGCCACGTAAAAATATACTAATGGCATGGTGAAGGTCAAGATTCAGCCCAGTCATGGCCCTGTCAAACACCTCTTGAAATTCAATTACACCTCCAGTTTGTCTAAGTTTCAACAG
The DNA here is from genome assembly GCF_019175385.1 of Lycium barbarum. Lineage (NCBI taxonomy): Eukaryota > Viridiplantae > Streptophyta > Magnoliopsida > Solanales > Solanaceae > Lycium > Lycium barbarum. Next base: position 91,728,103 of record NC_083348.1, read on the forward strand.
TTCAGACATAGGGTCATCATATTCTGCACCAAATCTATCCGATAGTGCCATTACATACTCCTCCCAAGATGGAAATGGGAGATAAACTCTACTTCTGAGATATGCTTGATGCCACTGTAATGCGATATCATCAAAGTGAATTGCTGCAACTATCACTTTTTGATGGGGTAACACCTCATCTAGGGAGAAATACTATTCTACCCTATACCACCAATCCTGAAACCCTTTGCCATTAAACCTAGGAAATTCCACTCTGGACAACCTAGTTAAAGTTTGGGTATTGGAGATCTGGGGCATTGAATGAGAGTGAGGGTAAAAATAATTGTTATTAGGTGGATATTGATGGATTGTGGGAACTTGGTTACGTGTGAAACCTGTGTAATTGTGCATCACAGGACTGGTAAATGATGTTGCATAAGGTGGTATTTGGTGGTTCAATTGGGCTGTTTGAAGAGGTGTGGGGTGAGGGTTGAACGGAATAGTTGTTGGTGTAGACATAATGGGGTTTGGAATGGTGGTTTGAGGTATGGGTAAACTGGTTCTCGGCGGAAAATTAGAGCTGGGATTGAAGGGAGCTATCATCGGAGTGGATTGAGGATGTGTAAGATTGATGATGTTTGATCGTGAGTTTGGAGGGTCAGTGGAATTTCGAGCTGGCGCAGCTAAATTCCTAGGGAAGGTTAGGTACGAAGTGTTTCTGAACATACCTGATATGTTTTCCGATCCCCTCGTCGGTGAATAAAGCTCCGGCGAGTCCATATTAGGATTCTGTTTGTCCTTGTCCCCATTGTTCCTCGACACCATCGCCTCTCGCAGCTCCTTCACAATTGATTCATGTATTATCTCTAATTGGTCTTGCCGTTTCGCCATTTGATCTAATCGATCGATAATTTCTTTGATTTCACCGGACATGGCGGTGTTCCGCAGAGCAGAATCGTGCTCTGATACCACTGATAGCTAACAGAACTGGAAGGGGAAAATATGAATAGAGAATTTAACAGTAAAGGGAAATTAGCATAGAACATCAAGCATAGTCAGTGCAAAATGCACCTTACAGTGTATATAGCTCAGCTTCATGATGAAGAAGCTGCGCTGGCATAACTAACTCTTATCCCTCTCTCTAATTACACAATAACTAAAGGACTAAACAGCAAAATATAAAATAGTTATTTAACCCCTCAACTAACTTATTCTTCTAAGTCCCTGTACAATACTTAATGCATCAAGTACTCCTCTCTAGCATAAGTACTCTATAGCATAAGTAGATTGTAACACTTCGCCATGTCCTGTCTAATCACCTCTCCCCAGTACGGCTATTGTATTTTAGTATTAAATAAATTGTCTTTTAAGGCAAGTTAGGGGTTCTTTAAAAGTAGAGATTCTTCAAATCTCACACTTATCCGGCACTGGCAGTCTGGCACACAAGTTCCTAACCAGACTAGGAAAACACTTGGTGGGTGAACAACACCGGACCCAATGTAAGTGTGACAGAACAAATAAACCGAAATTCTAATTAGTTGTTATATCCTGGCCTCTGCATTGCGGATAGTTAATTTAACGGGCACATTTCTTTTATTTATATGACATCCTTCATTATCTTTGAACCTCAACAAAGGGAACCTATAAGATCTTTAAGACAATGCAAATCCAGAGAACATATGCACATTGCAAAAGGGGTTAAGATTATGTGAGGACTGATTATAGTTACCAGTATGAGTCATCTGTAGAATCAGCCAATAAAGCTTCCATGTCGCACTTAACTACAGGTGTTCTTATGCCTGTGTAGAACTAGCCCAGTAACTTCATAATGAACAAAATCGAAGGAATCAATCAATCATGATTTTTGTTTACTCATACAGCAAGAACATGTATTAATAGATTAAATAATAACTGCCAATGTTTCGTACTTACAACAAAAGAAAGCGCAGCACATGCCTCAGCACGCATGACACATTAGCCTGAGAGTACTGTTGTAAGAGTGGAAAATGACGAAAAATCGTATATTTTGATGAAATGTGAAGCAATGATTAAGAACTCGTTGTAATGAACTTCATGACTTATGACTCAAGAGAGGATATTTGAGGTTCCAAAAATACAATAACGTACCAAAAGTTAGAAGTAAACTTCTTCTCATAAGGCTTTGTTAGAGTCAAAATTCTCTCTGTTGCCATCTTCATCAATTCTTTGTGTACTGTGTGTTTTTGCTTTCTTCTTTCTTTCTTTTTCTCAATTTCAATAGAGTGCCAAGAAGCCTGGTTGCTGAGCATTTTCTATGTGGTATGCATAATTCAGGAATCAGGAGATCAAATTTTAACTGTCCCAACTCAATTGACACCCACCCAATGCGAAAAGAGAAACGATTTCTAATGATGGTAATTGAAAGGAAAAAGAAAAAAAAAGGGATACTATTCATAACTAGCAAAGAAAATCCTAAGGTATGGAAATAAAGGAAACCTGTGGATTATGGACTTTACTGCGTCTTCCTCCTTCTATCTTCTGTGGCAGCGATTTGTTACACACGACTGCCATTAGATATTCCAAGTTCGGACACTGATGAGTCAGAGACAACTCTTACAACACTAAAGGAAAATGTCGGTTGTCTAACATCTCCGTTGTAGTCTAGATGGTTAGGATACTCGTCTCTCACCCGAGAGACCCGGGTTCAGGACCCGGCTACGGAAATCCTTTTTATCCTAATTTTTCTTTTTCTCAATCAAAATCCAAAAGAAACACAACATCCCTTATTTTACTTCCAACCAAAAATAAAAAGGGGATACTTTTAGGAGCCGTTTCGAAGGTTTGAAATCATGTTTTGACATGTAATTTGGATATCTTAAGTTGTATTTTCTCGTATAGATATAAAAATCCATAAGTTGTGAAAACTATCAAAACATTCCCAATTCTTATACAATCTTACCAAATGAGCAAGTCATAGTTTATAATAAAATTAATACGCTACTAGAAGGCCTTTCTAAAAAATACAACATTAATTAATCAAACTTTAGTTCAATAAAAATGCAAATTTAACATGAATAGTAATGTAACTACTCTTTAATGTAATCCTTCCACATGGTAGACATGAATAAAGGTTGGTGGAAGTTAATGAGGTCGGTAAATGGTTGGTGGGAGTAATTGTTAAAAATATTTACCAACTTATGGGTCTTTTTTATAAAATATAAACTTATGGGTCAAGTGTTATATTTAAAAAATTTGAAACTCCCTAAGTATGCCTTTTTGGATCATTTGGAATTGCAAACCGTAATTTGAAACCATGAGATGAAATGTATGTCCAAACGCTGGTTTCATCTCATGATTTCAAACCACGGTTTTAAACCGCATGTCCAAACGCCTACTTAGAAATTGCCCTTCGGATTTGTGTTTGTAAGTTGTAACACGTGGAGTGGTTCTTTTGTAATTTCAAATAACGCCTATTTCCATTAATTATTTTGAGTTTTCTTAAACCAAAAGTGTTTCAAAGGGTAAAAGTTTATATATAGGGAAAATTACATAAACAGCTACCTTTTAACAGCTTCTAACAATTTATAGCTACTTTTTCTATATTTACAAATCGTAGCTAGTTTTTGTTATATTTCTGTTGTATTTCGCGTTTTTGAAATACAGGGAAATACACGGAAATACAAAGTTCGGCTGAGTTCGCATTTTTGAAATACACTGAAATACAAAATCTGGCAGAGTCAAAATAGGTTGTATCTATGGAATAGATTCTCTTCTTTCATTTTAAATGGTAAGTCAAATTAAATCAACCATGTATCACGCATAACTGTTGAAGTTCCATAATAACCCACGTTTCTCTCTCCAAATTACTCAATTCCAAACTTTTAGAAATACTTCCAAATACAGAAAAGTATACACTGGAATACAATGAAATATAGTTGATTGTTTAAGAAATATAAAATTGTAGTATGCATATATACAATGGAATACAATGAAATATATCAGAAAATTGTTTCATAAATTAGAAATACATTGAAATACAACGAAATATACTGAAATATACTGAAGCATTTTATCAAACACTTGGTGAGCATGAAGCTCCACAACTCTCATCGGAGGTGGAGTATGCGTTTAACCACCGCTGCCACCGCGGAGAAAAAGTGACAGTGTCGAAAAAGTAAAGAACAAACCAAAATGTCACTCCTTTTCTTCAGAGATTTGTAAATCAGAGAAACTTAGAAGTTTCAAAGGAATCTGATTTATAGCAACATCAACAGTGAAGAGTTGCCTCCATAACTAAATCGAGAAGGGGTACGAGCTCTCTAGTGTTATTCTTCAGAAATTCGACGAGGATTGCAGAGATTATGTGCTCTATGCCATCAAGAAGAGTTCCGTTACTAGTTCTTGTCATTCTGACACTTCCACTGTCACAATCTTGAACAATTTTCCTGATGAAGTAACTTGACATATTTGAAGGAATCAGGCAAGGGAAATAGATCTGACAGATCTGGGGGCAGGAGAGGGAACAGAGAGAGAGAAAGAGAAGGGTGAGGGAGAAATAAATTTGAGAGGTGAGAGAAAACCAATTTAAAAGAGAAACTTGTGAAATACAGGACACTAGTTATGATGTGTAATTTAAGAAAATATTTTAGTTATGAACAATAAATAAAATCAAAGGTAGTTATTATTCATAAATAGGTCTTAGAAGTAGCATATCACTCCTCTGTAAATTTTCTTATTAGATATACAATGTTTTGTGGCACTTAGCCAAACGTCTTAGGTCAATCTCCATATCTAAATAACACTAGAAACAGAAAATTATGAGAGCCAAAAAAAAAAAAATCGATAACTTATAGAATATTCCAATAAAAAGATTTTTTTAAAAATTACTATTCACATACGTCTATAAAGAAAAAGGCAACTAACAAAAACACAGGCTTTCGACATGATGTATTCTTTTCTACTTTTAGCAGAAATGAATTTAAAAGGCAACCAAATCTTCATTAAATATATGTAAAATCGTGCTTTAATTAGAATTCACATGCAAAGCTATTAGTCTGTCTTTCTATTCTATTGGTCGCGTTGATCCTATATTCATTTTTTTCTCTAGTAATTGTTCGTTTCAGATGATGTTTAGATATAAGAATTGTATATTTAGAGGAGGCTGAGCTATCTATGTGATTTTTGTGAATGAGATGGAGTCCGGAGCCAAAATGGCTTATTTTTACAGCCATTAGACAAAAATAGTATGCTTTTTTTTTAGATCAAAATGGGTATTTCGTTGGATAACCAACGAAATACCCACACAGCTTACTGTTCCGGTGCCGCCTCAATTACTTGCATTTCGCTACATGTGTAGCGAAATGCAAGATTTTTTTTTTTTTATTTATCCTATTTTTTTTTTCTTCTTCGTAAATTAAATCAACGAAACTGATTTTTTTTTTTTTTTTTTTTTTTAGCATTTCGTGATACAATCAACGAAATAGGTTGATTTATTATTATTTTTTTCCTTTGCATTTCGTGAATCAATTCACGAAATAGGTGTTTTTTGTGTTTTTTTTATTTTTATTTCGTGAATAAAAACGAAACTGATTTGTTTTTTTATTATTATTTTTATTTCGTGAATAAAAACGAAACTGATTTGTTGTTTTTTTTTTTTTTTTTTTGCATTTCGTTGTGCAATCAACGAAATAGGTTTTTTTGTTTTTTTTATTTCGTGAATTAAATTGAACGAAAGTGATTTGTTTTTTTTTTTTTTTGCAATTCGTGAATAAAAAAAGAAATAGGAAATTATAATTTTATTTTATTTTTGCATTTCGTTGTACAATTCACGAAATAGCCTTTTTTTTTTTTTTTTTGCAATTCTTGAAATTAATGAAAATGTTTTTTTTTTTTTTTGCATTTCGTTGTGCAATTCACGAAATAGCCTTTTTTTTTTTTTTTTGCAATTCATATAAAAACAAAATTGGAATATATATATATATATATATATATATTTGTATTTCGTTGATACATGAACGAAATAGGATAAAACAATTTCTATATTTCGTTTATATAAAAACGAAATAGGAAAATATAATTTTTTTTTTGGTATTTCGTTTATATAAAAACGAAATAGGGAATTTTTTTTTGTTTTTGCATTTCGTGTATTAAAAAATGAAATACGATAATTTTTTTATTTATTTAGTTCATATAAAAACGAAATTGGAAAATATATATATATATATTATTTTATTTTTGCATTTCGTGTATTAATGAACGAAATAGGTTTATTTTTTTTATTATTTTTTTTTGTATTTGGTGAATTAATGAACGAAACTGATTTTTTTTTTATTTCGTGTATTAATGAAGGAAACTGATTTTTTTTTTTTTTTTTTTTTTTGCATTTCGTAATTTAATGAACGAAATAGGTTTTTTTTTATTCAGAAATAGGAAATTATAATTTATTTATTTATTTGCATTTCGTGTATTAAAAAACGAAATAGGAAGAAATAGGAATACATACATATATATATTTATTTCATTCATATACCAATGAAATAGGATGAATATATATATATATATATATATATATATATATATATATATATATATATATATATATATATATATATATATATATATATATATATATATTTCGTATTTCATTTATATAAAAACAAAATAGGAAAATAATTTTTTTTTCGTTTATAGACCAACGAAATGTTTTGTTCCATTTTGCAGGTATATAACGAACCCCCCCCCCCCCCCCCCCCCTCTTTTTTACCGTTTTTCTGCTCTCCATATCGCTATGGTTTTAATTTTATTTTTTTGTTCATTTCTGTTGGTTCAATCAGTTTCAGACGAGCATTGAATAGTTGTCAAAATAATATATTTTACATTTCCTTAATTTGCGAAATTTTTTACTTTTCTTCATTTATACATATTGTCATATCTTTACTTATGGTATATCCTTAGTCTTTCAACTTTCTTTTATTCATCTCATATCTTTCATCTATTGTTTTTCTATTATCTGTTTCATATCCTTCAACTTTTATTTTTTCTCTCATATATTTCATAAAAGATGACGGAAAACTCATGTTAAAGTGTATTTATTTTGGGGTGGTGAAGTTGTGTATGAAGCAAGTTCGGTTAGATACAACCGTGGTCCTGAAATAGGGCAAAGGTTTCCAATTTCCCTAAAATATGATCGTCTGCAACGCGTCTTAAGGAGTAAAATGTTCGTAAATGATCCTGAACTATCGGTAGTTATAACCGGACGATGTCCAAGTTCATTTACAGCCGATGGTTCACCAATTTATGGTGAGATGCCAATTATGGACGATGAATCTTTATCGTCATTTCTTCGTTGTCCTGAGATTTTTAAAAATCACATATGCATAGCGGCGCTTGACATGTATGCTACAGTTCAACGCTCTACCCAGGTCGAAGTACCGACCAACAATGAGTTCGATTTTGGAGGTACTACCTATCTCCCAAGTTTGAATATTGGTTTTTCAAGGGGTGTAGTTCAACAACAAACAATTGTAGGATTTGGTAGTCAGTCAAATGATACAACTAATTATGGTACACAGTATGATGGTATGGCTTCAACGCACGATCATAACTTTGATTGGAGTGGACAGAATCGTGAGACGGGTGGACCAAATAATGCTACTACGCAGTTGCATAATTTGAATTGTAATGTACGACACCCTTCACATCCTGGTCCAAGTGAATTGGACAGTGATAGGTAAATATAATCATATTTTATTCACTTTATTCATGGATTGTATAATTGTATTTGACTCGTAAATTCTATGAATTTTTCTTATTTATAGGCATAACGATTTTGAAGATAACCCCACGTTGACTCAACTCACACAAATTGTGAGCAATAATGATTTAGCTAATGATATAATAAATGAGTCAGATAGAGATAGTCCATTAGATCATGAAGGGACGGACGATGATCAATCGTCTGCTGACGGTGACAATTCTGATGAAGATGTTGCGGCCCCCAGTAATGTTAGTGTTAATTATCATTCAAATGTGATCCCATATTTGGATAATACAGAAGAAGTAGAACCAGAAGATTTTGCATACATGAGAGATAACGGGTCTGTTCGGGCTGCACTTTGGAATTCCAGTAATCCTAAATTTATCAAATCAGGTTAGTTTCGTGCGACTAATTTTTTTAATAATATATTATTTTTGAATTTTGTGATTTTAATTGGTGTAATTAGGAGTTGATATTTTTTCTCTTACATGCAAATAGGTATGTTATTTCACAGCAAGAAGCAAATGAAAGGTGCAGTGAGGCTCTATAATATAGCCCACAAAAAAAAAATATAAAACAGATCAAGCCAAAAGTACATTTTGGAAGGTTATTTGCAAGCGGCATGAGGAAGGTTGTAGTTGGATGATCCGTTTTTCGTTGATCGAAAGTGGTATGTGGAAAGCAGGAAAAATGATTGAGCCACATAATTGTGATACGAATGATTATACAGAGGATCATTTCAATTTGAATAGCAACATGATTGCTACTTCGTTGATACCATATGTTATGATCAATGCACAAATCAGTATTAAGTTTGTTCAGGAAACTATAAAAGGCATCCATCACTATACTCCTAGTTATAGAAAAGCGCAAAAAGGGCGTAAGAGAGCTTTTGAGATGGTGTATGGTGATTTCGAAGGTTCTTTTAGGGCATTGCCTTGATACATGACTGCCCTAGAACATTTCAATCCGGGCACTATTGTTGAGTGGACACACGAGTCAACTACAATGCAAGGCGAACACATCTTCAAGTATCTTTTCTGGGCCTTTAAACCAAGTATCGATGGATTCAAAAGTTGCAGGCCGGTCATCTCAATAGATGGCACCCATGTCTATGGTAAGTATGAGATGAAATTGTTGATTGTTGTTGGCATTGATGCAAACGGAAATACTTTTCCACTTGCATATGCTATAGTTGCACGTGAGAGCTATGAGTCATGGACTTGGTTTCTCAGTTTATTATGGAGACATGTTGTTTGTGATAGAAAAGGCATTGGACTAATTTCTGACCGTCACCAAGGGATCTTGCAATGTGTAATGACATATGAATGGTTACAGCCACCCACCACACATCATAGATTTTGTGTTCGACATTTAAAAAGCAACTTTAACAAAAAGTTTCTTAACTCTGATCTTGAGAAGCTAATGTGGTTGGCTGCTACAGAGCACCAGAAGAAGAAATACCAAATGAGGAAGCAACAAATCAAAACTTTGTCACCTGCAGCGCATATGTGGTTAAGCGAGCTTCCGAAGGAAAAATGGACATTGTATAAGGACGGTGGTTATAGGTGGGGGGCTATGACGACAAATGTCTCTGAGTCTTACAACGGTTTATTGAAGAAAGCCCGTGGATTGCCTGTTACTGCCATGGTTCGCTTGACCTTTAAAAATCTTGTTGATCATTTTGTTAAAAGAAGCGCCCTTGCTGCTCTCTGCTAATGGTAAATAAGAAGACTTGGCCGCCCGGTGTTGATAAGAAGTTCCATGAATATTGGGATAGGGCCGCCATGCACACTGATATGATGAACTACAACATTGTGACTGGGGTCTTCGAGATTCTGACATTTGCACACGAAGGTAAGGGTGGAAATGTCCATAAAGTCTCTGACAATGGAAAAAAATGTTCGTGTGGGAAATGGAAAAACTACCACATGCCATGTTCCCATGCAATTAAATTCTGTCGGATCCGTAAAATTCAGCCTAAGGACTATGTTAGCAAGTACTACAGTTGTAGGTATTACAAGCAAACATACAGTGGAAAGTTTTCTCCCTTGGGTGATGAGGCATATTGGCATGCAAGTCCCTTCTGTTTAATTTCAAACACTGCATACGAGCGAACTTCTGGAGCCCAGAGAACAACTAGAAGGAGGAATGAAATGGATATTGCTCCTGCTCGCATGGCTAGGAGGTGTGGAACTTGCAGGCAAACCGGTCATAACAAAAATCGTTGCCCCAATCGTACTCAGTAGTTGTTGTTGCTTGTTTACTGTTAAGTTTTTTCATGAGTTCTATGTTATTGTTATTTTATGTAATCTTTGTTATCTTATGTAATCTTCAATAATATGTTGTCGTCCTTACTTTAAAATATAAACGGTTCGTATTGTAGAATTTAATTTTGTCTTTAATTTAACAGTTATTGTTGGATAGAACTTCCACAGCACTTTATTGAATGAACATAAAATTACATTATAATTGAAAATTAAAAAACATAACACATAGTTGGTCTAAGGGAGTTCGTTAGGCATGTCATCATCCGATTTGTAAAGTTCGTGTGCTAAAACACTTGCTCTTTCATGTTCTGTTAGCGTGCGATTTGTTGCTGCAGCTTGTTCTTCAGCGAGCTTAAGGATATAGTACCTACAACGTCTCACCAACATCCAATTATTCTCCTTTCGAATTTGTTTCACAGCTATCTCATATTCTACCATATCCCTGCGTTCCATCCACACAGAGAATCGACGTGGCTTGGGTGCCCCCAGTTGCTCAAGCTCATTCATGAGCATATTTGACTCATGGTACCTATGCTCCCATTCACGGCGTAATCCACAGTAGTACTCACATGGATCTGATTTTTTCAGCATCCGAAAATCATCCTCTCGTTCGTCAAGCATGTGCGGGTTGTACATGTCCATCTCAAAATCATATGGATCCCATGTTCCCCAGTCGCTGTTGGGTAACTCTGAACTTGAGCTATCATTTCTGTTTTCCGGGAATGCCCAAGCAAAAGGTGAGGAAGAGCTTCCAGGAGTGTTCTCTTTTTTGTTCGACATTTTTTGGATAGTAAATGGATTTTTAAGTCTCAGTCGAAGATTTTGGATAATTTGCGAAATGCAAAATAAAAAAAAAATGGCTCTTGCTTGTAAACGCTCACCCGAAGATAACAATGACCGGTTAGAGTTCTTTATAATGTAAATTTTGTTGCATTTCGTTGCATATGCACCGAAAATGTAAAATAAAAAATTGGAGTAATCCAAGTTTATAAATAACTTTTCGTCATGGACTTGTCAAATTTAAGTTTTTTATATTTTGTTTCTGACCTTGTGAAATGCAAGGATAAAAAATTGTCAGAAGCTTGTCAATAGCTTTCAATTTTATTTTATTTTTACTTGGAAATTATTTCTTTTCTTTTTACATGGACAAGTCAAATCCAATTTGTTTTAAGAATCTTGTCAGAAGCATTGTTGCAGTTATCTTTTCCAAGCTTTTATATTTCGTTGCATACTTTGCGAAATGCAAATCTAAATAATTAGACAAGTCAGAAGCTAAAAAAGAAGCTCGTCAATAGCTTTCAATTTTTTTTTCACTTGGAAATGGATTCCTTTTCTTTTTATATGGATAAGTCAGAAGCTAAAAAGAAGCTTGTCAATAGCTTTCAATTTTTTTTTGACTTGGAAACGAATTTCTTTACTTTTTACATGTACAAGTCAAAAGCTAAAAAAAAGATAGGCAATAGCTTTCAATTCATTTTAAGAATCTTGGCAGAAGCATTGTTGTTATATATCTTTTCTCCAAGCATTATTGCATACGTTAAGAAGAAGCTAAAAAGGAAGCTATTAGTAGCTTTCAGTTCATTTTAAGAATCTTGGCAGAAGCATTGTACACTTATTTAATTTTCTCCAAGCATTATTGCATACGTTAAGAAGAAGCTAAAAAGGAAGCTATTAGTAGCTTTCAATTCATTTTAAGAATCTTGGCAGAAAGATTGTACACTTATTTAATTTTCTCCAAGCATTATTGCATACGTTAAGAAGAAGCTAAAAAGGAAGCTATTAGTAGCTTTCAATTCATTTTAAGAATCTTGGCAGAACATTGTACACTTATTTAATTTTCTCCAAGCATTATTGCATACGTTAAGAAGAAGCTAAAAAGGAAGCTATTAGTAGCTTTCAATTCATTTTAAGAATCTTGGCAGAACACGTACACTTATTTAATTTTCTCCAAGCATTATTGCATACGTTAAGAAGAAGCTAAAAAGGAAGCTATTAGTAGCTTTCAATTCATTTTAAGAATCTTGGCAGAACATTGTACACTTATTTAATTTTCTCCAAGCATTATTGCATACGTTAAGAAGAAGCTAAAAAGGAAGTTACTTAGTAGCTTTCAATTCATTTTAAGAATCTTGTCAGAAGCATTGTACACTTATCTTTTCCAAGCATTGTTGCATACTTTAAGAATCATTGTCGTTATATATCTTTTATATTTCGTTGCATACTTTGGGAAATGCAGGGACAATTTTTTTAGCATGGACAAGTCAAATTCCAATTTTTTTTACACAGATTCCTTGGTCTTACTATTTCAACCAAAAAAATATAAACTTTCAACCAATATTCATCGTATTCGATTATCTATATCTCAATCTAACTAACTTCATTAATGTCTAAAAAACCTTTTTTCAGCGGATGGTTTAAAAAAAAAAACATAAAGGAGAGGGGAGTTGGATTACGGCGTTGTGAAATGTGGGGCTTGGACTACGACGCTCTCGGATGGGAGGGGGGAAATCGCTCACTCGATAATGAAGATGGACGAGATGGAGAGGAAGATGAAGATGAATACGATAGCATTTCGCATAAAATACAAATTGAAATAACATTGAAAAATGATAAGGTACAAATACAATACTTAACTAGCCAACATAACAACAGAAAATGCTTATAGAAAATCATCTTCATCAGACATTTCGCAGTCTGAGTTCCAATCAGGGGTAACTATTAACCCCAATCTGTGTCCCTCCAAACGCAACCATCGCAAACGCATCCTATTATTTTCTTCGCGAATGCGGTTCAATGCAACATTCAGTTCTTGGGGTGATGTGAGCGGCATGCCTATTGCACGGCGTTTTGGACGATGCAGGCCACGACTTCTTAAATCGGTCTCAATATTATGAGCTTCATCCAGGCGGTAGTTCCATTCTCTCCTCATTTTGCTAATGTATTGTCTATTGTAGCGCTCGCTCGGATTAAGCGAGTACTCAAATTCACGTTCCAAAACCCATTTCCTACCCATTGACTCAAAAATGTCACCTGGGTGATATGTCATTGGGTCGCGTTGCCAGAAGAATGGATTCCACGATGACATTTTGAAAGAGTTTGTTTTAGCGTGGTGAGATGAATAAGGTACTATGGAAGACTATTTATAGAAAAATACATGGTGCAGAAAGGTCTAAACCCCACATGCAATTTTCGTATTTATTAAAAAACAATTCATATAGAAGTCTAATTAGTCAGAAATACACCATAATTCATATTGACGGAATATATGTTGCTATAATAAGTCATATATAGTCATAGATACACAATAAATTTTCAAAATAAGTTGTTAAAGCACCTCATGCATCCCTACGTGTGCATCTTTTCCTCCCACCAGTGCCACATTGTGTTGGCCGGCGATCCCTACGAGATCTGCGCGGAGCAACCCCCTCATGCATCCCTTCCGCACCCTATAAACATCATACAAAATAAAAGTTACTTTTTAATGCGACACTTAAATTATATATATAAAAATTTAAATTCAAAACGAACCTGTGCCTCTAAGTCCTGAACATCTGGCGTAGGTGCATATGCATCATTAAAACTGAGCCTCCTTCCATCACAGGGAAAATTAGCTGGAGGTCGAGATGAGGTACTAGTCTGCGGAACTTGGAAAAGGAGGTTGTCCAAAGCCTATTAGCTCCAAGGTTGTGAGGAAGGTCTAAATGGGGTGAAACCTTGTGGAGTGACCATATTAGATGAGTTATATGGAGCCTCTGACCGAATCATAGATGAGCTAGACATATCCATGGTCGGATAGTGGGAGGTATGTATATCCATAGATGAGTGACATGGAGCTTCTGGGGCAGTCATAGATCGGTCGGAAAATTCCATCGACGGATAATATGGGCTAGGTAAATTCGTATGTGGGTCATGTGGACTGGATGGGTGATGTGGGGTGGGTAAATGCGTAGGTTGATGATAGGAAGCAGTCATAGATGGGCCAACATTACAACATAATGCATGAGCCGGGTCTGGGTGTGGCTCTAGATCGTCAACTTGATCGTCATCAATAAGCTGGTGCGCCACCTGACCTCGACCCCGTGGGTTACCAGCACGACGTATATTTGCACGATCCCGACGACCAGTTGGAAACTTAGGCGGTGCCACATAAACTGCTGGTGGTATATAATCGGGATCAAATGTCAACCTCGTCCCCATTGCAGCAGCATTCAGAGACTCAGTCGACATGTTAATAAACCTTTGCATCAATGCATTCATACCCTGAGAATCTGAAGGCCACTCTTAACGGACTTTTCTGAACACTGTAAGCCAAATGTCTAACTCCATGAATTCCACGAGCCTACAAAAAAATATATAACAAACAGTGACGTAAGAAAGCCACTGATTGGCAAAAAGAAATTAATGTGTATCATATACGATATAGTTATTAATATTACTATAATATTTAATACATATGATGCACATGTATTTGCATGTAAATCGGTTCCAAATCCTTTATATGATGATTTAGTTAGAAAATATAATTAAATTACTTTCATAATCATGGTCAATTTATTATTATACAGTCTTTTTGCTAAATAACGAAAGAGATAAAGTATAAAAATCGAAGCACCTAGGTTAAGATTTTCATGATAAATTTGTCTGAATACTGGCATTGGATGAGTGTAGTAAGTCAAATTCTTAGACTATTTTTCAAGATATATTAATTAGTACTACCAGTAATTTTGTTTCTACTCAAATGTTAGAAAACTATATAGTACATCATTAACTGTCTATTTAACTTGACATGCACCAAAAGTTACGTACCAGTGCTTTGTGCCTCGCTGCGAGGTGTTGGTATCCCCTATCCATGGTACGTTCTGGATTTCCTATCAAGGTGCGGGAGTACCTCCGGTACCATTTAAAATATTCAGAATCCGGTCCGGGAGCTACAGTAGTATATGGAGCTTCAACTATTAGTTCCCGACGGCATTCCCACAAATATTCAGCTTCCTCAAATTTTTCCTCCATCTCCTGACTTACCTTAAGTCGCTTGTCCAGTGAAAAATGAAATGGTCTATGTGGGGGGATTGGTCCCGGAACAGACTGCTCCTTACCAAATTGTCTGTTGACCCGACCCGCCATGTGCCACTCTCGGTAGATCCCACAAATGAGTGGCAACTGCACCATCCAAATATTTTGACCACGTCGGCACCACTCCGGAAGTCCATCATTGATGGCCTCTGTATAAGGCTCCCACACAAATTACGATAGCAAAAATATTATACAGTCATTTATAATTTATACTACAAATTATAAATTTTCTCATTACAACAAACATCCATTATGCATTTTCAGTTAGGTAAAGATTAGAACATTCAAGCAATTTCCTTCCTTCTAAATACACAAAATTTCATCATTTCCAAACCGTGCAAATGAAGAATAAAAAATACTCAATAGTAGAAAGCGTATCATGACCAAATCCTTGCTAGGAACACTTTCTTTTTTATTCAGTTCCAAAGCATAATAAGAACAGGCTAACTTGAAAATTCCATAAGGAATTTTGATGGAAATAAAAACAAAATAAAATACTTTAGTAACCTTCTAGCCATTAAAACAAACCTAGACAAAATACTAATTATGCTAAAAGAAGAAATGGGATCTAAAAAATATCACAACAAGTAGCAAGTTGTAGCAAATTAGCTATAACAAATTAAAACAAAATTAACCCATTATCATAGTACGATTAAGCAAAAAATGAACAAATCTATAAAAACTCTATTGTTGTTATATTTTTCACATTTCTTATCAAAAAAATTTAAAAGGAAAAATACATGATCATCAGTTAGGTTGTCTAAAACATCCCTACAAACTACTAGCACAGCTCGTGCCTCGCTTTCACGAACTCCACGACGAGTCCACTTCTGCGCAAATACAATATCTCGTTCGTTTACTCTTGGGGGACGAAGTAATGGCTGCATCGGGATTATTCGCTCCCAAGCCCAAACCTGTATAAGTAAATTTAACTATATAAATATTTTTTGAATTAAATAAAATAACCCGAAAATACACATGAAAATTGTGTTGTTATGGTTGGGTTCCGATAATGCGTTAATATTGTTGTGCAATCTATTCGACAATATTATAATTTTTAATGATTTATTATACAAATTATAACACTAGGAAATCTAAAATATTATTTAAAAGATAGCAGAGAAGTTGACTATTTAAACGTGTATCAAGCAATACTTTTAAATTGTTAGCGTGACAACTCAAGGAAATATGGTTAGCTGACATTTAGAATTATACACAAATATTAATAATCCAGATTGCATTATATATAGTGGTACATTTAGTGTTTATAATGAAGCTCAACTTTCGATTCCTAATTTCATTTTTCAAAATTTGGGTAATGGTGGTTATAAGAATGCTGCTTGATCTCTTATTTCTACTGAAGTAGAGCAATATATTATTGAAATTCACGTACCTGTAACAAAGCAATAAATCCACAAACATCACGGCTATTGGCCATCGAAGCACGACATAAACAATTGTACAAGTATGATAATGCTGTTGCTCCCCAAGCTTTCCCGCCTATTGCATCAAGGTCTATTATGTCAAGCAAAAAGTGTAAACTAAGTTTTGAACCACTATTATCAGGGAATATATTGCCACTAATCAACCAAAGCAGGTACAACCTGACCCTCTTTTGTACCTCAGCCTCATCAGTGTGTTCATCAATAATATCATTATTGGCAATCAAGGTTTCCAAATGATTAGATAATTGTGTTATTACCAACAAGCTATTACCTATAATAGCTTCTTCTCCGGGCAACCAACCAGTAAGGTCGTACATCAATTCCTGCCACCTTGATTTAGTTATATTTTTAACATTTCTCTGCATCAATGGGTGGCCATCCACAGGAATGCCATATAACACCTTGACATCCTGCAGTGTGATGGTACATTCGCCAATCCGCATATGAAATGTATGCGTCTCTAGACGCCATCTCTCAATAAGTGCAGTGATGATTCCTTCATCATACTGCCTGCACATTACCTACTGCTAAAACTCCCCCAAATCCACACCTCTCAAAGTAATTAAGGATGCGATTATGTAAAGGGTATTGCCTCACGTGATTCCAGAATTCATGATCCGCACGACGTATAGTTAAACACGCGTTCTTTCCAGTCAATTTTCCATCCCACACAGCCTGGGATCGATGCTCATGCTGGAGTATTAATAAATCATAGTTTTCTGGACCTGGATGTACAGTGACTTTGGGCGATCCATATCTATAACATTGCAACACCAAGCCACTGCTATTAGAATAATGGACAACACATTACAAAATTATTTACTATATATTCACTAGGAAAGTCAATAAAGGTCAAACTATAAGATATATTATCACGTGAAAAAAGAAAAAAAAATTAAGAAGAGTACAACTATCAAAAAATAATTGCAGTTCCCTATGTGGTGAACGAAATGTAGTTAAACTTTTGGTTAAGCTCATAATTAATTGTCATAATAGTATTTATCTTACATATAACTACTTCTTTTCTATTTAAAACAAATCATATGACTGGAGAGGGGATGCAAGGAAAATATATATTTTTTTAACGGATCGGAATAGTATTTCGTCAGTTATCCAACGAAATACCCATTTTGGTATTAAAAAAAAAAGGACATGCTATTTTTGTCTATTAGCTTCAAAAACAACTCCAACTTCCTCACAGTTTCTTGATCTTATACTTTTAATTTGAAAATTAAAAATTCTTCATGCTTATCAACAGAAAATAATCTCCAACGACTAGTCACAATTTGAACATAGAAAATGATCCAACAAATGATACAAATATCTTTATGTTATATTTAACAATCTTACTTTCCTCACAATTTCTTCATCTTTTTTTTAACTGTTGTTCTATGAAAATGACTAACTAAAAGAACATTTTATAATATAAATTTATACCTTTTTAATCAGTATCTTCAACGATTTTTTAAGTATTTTAATTGTAGTTCGTTGACCAATAAACTCTACTAACATTTTTTAAAAACTTTTTTTAATTGAAGCAACGACAGAAATTACCAACTATTGATTAATTAAACTTGTAACTTTTGTTTTCTTTATTATAGTCTATTACACTAAGTATAACATATAAATAAATCAAAAAAATAAATGTGAACTAATTTATAATGACTAAATCAAAAAATATATGTAAAAACTTATAAAATTAATAAATTACCTCAATTTGAAGAAGATTATGGAGCAAAAGTTGAGGAATCCTTGTGATAGGATTAGTAGAAAAAGAAGAAAAGAATCAAGAACGGAAGAAGAGAAAGAATGGAGGTAGAGGAAGAACGGAAAATGGAGAAGGGAGAATGGAGAATGGAGAAGGAAAAATGGAGAATGGAGAATGGAGAGGATAAGGTAAAATAATATAGGGTAAAAGTGGGGAGCAGAAAAAGGGAATATGAACGAAATAAAAAAAAATTCCTATTTCGTTGGAACATAAACGAAATGCAAGAAAAAAAATAAAAAATTTCCTATTTCGTTTTTATATAATAGAAATACCAAAAAAAAAATATATTTTCCTATTTCGTTTTTATATAAACGAAATATAAAAAAAAACTTATCCTATTTCGTTCATGTATCAACGAAATACAATATATATATATATATATATATATATATTCCAATTTTGTTTTTATATGAATTGCAAAAAAAAAAAAAACAGTTTCTTTCATTAATTTCAAGAATTGCAAAAAAAAAAAAAAAAAAAAGAGGCTATTTCGTGAATTGCACAACGAAATGCAAAAAAAAAAAAAAACAATTTCTTTCATTAATTTCACGAATTGCAAAAAAAAAAAAAAAACAGTTTCTGTCAATTCATTTTAAGAATTGCAAAAAAAAAAAAAAAACCTATTTCGTGAATTGCACAACGAAATGCAAAAAAAAAACAGTTTCTTTCATTTAATTTCACGAATTGCAAAAAAAAAAAAAACTATTTTGTGAATTGTGTCACGAAATGCAGAAAAAAAAAACAAATCACTTTCGTTCATTTAATTCACGAAATAAAAAAAAAATACCTATTTCGTTGATTGTGTCACGAAATGCAAAAAAAAAAAAAAATATACAAATCAGTTTCGTTTTTATTCAAGAAATTAAAAAAAAAAAAACAAAAAACACCTATTTCGTGAATTGATTCACGAAATGCAAAGAAAAAAAATAAATAAATCAGTTTCTTCATTTAATTCACGAAAAAAAGAAAAAAAAACACCTATTTCGTTGACTATTTCACGAAATGCTAAAAAAAAAAAAACAGTTTCGTTAATATTCACGAAATAAAAAAAAAAATAGGTTTTACATATTTCGTTAAGCAGTTCACGAAATGCAAACAAAAAAAAAATTGTTGCAATTATTGCGGATATGAACAGTAACTGCTGGGTAAATACCCATTGTGGTATTAAAAAAAAAAGGCAGTCTATTTTGGGCTAATGGCTGAAAAAATAAGTCATTTTGGCTCCGGACTCGAATGAGATGTAATGAAAAGGACAAAATAATGACTTCAACTTCACGGGATATGTTTTATGTATAGCATTTTTTCCGACATTTATGCAATTTGGTTGTGAATATTGGTACCACAAAAATATTTTATTTTCCTCTAGTTGTTTCTCAACATGACTCAATATGCATCTGACTTTCCGTTACTTGGAACTATCAAGCTTGTGCCAGGGCAAATCTAGTGAATAAACTAAGTTAGTTAATTTGATGATCGAACTCAGTAATTTTAGTTTAAACTATATCTATATATTTGTATTTATTAATACAATTCTAATATATATGTTAGAATTGTATTAATAAATACAAATATATAGTGATAGATTTCGAACCTAATAAATTAGATAATATATGATAGAATTTTCAATCTAAACTCATAAGTAAAATACAAATCCTGGATTAGCTTCGAGTTATATATGCAACTGCAAGTAGAGTAATGTTCCATGGTTTGTAGTGCAAGGGAAGCTATTAATTATTACAATGCTTTATTCTCGGTAACTTTTATATATTTCATGTATATACATGTATTTTATTGCTTTGCTTATGTGAATTACTAAAAGATTTCATATTGCATAGAGAAATTATAATTTTAAATGTATTCGTACTAAATGGTTTAAGTTGCATCAAATTAACAGCATTCTGTGCATGGATAGGTAACTTGGAATTTAGAATAGATGGTGGGATATTAATTAAGTCTATTGTAAACGTAGTCTTATGCCCTCTGTGTTGTCAATTGCTCAAAATCGATCCCATCAGTGATATGCTGCATCATTAATTAACTTATTTTTTCCACAACTTACATCTACGCATCTTTAATTCCTGTTTCAAAATAACAACTCCCTCCAAACTCACATGTACAAATGCCTTCCAAAACTTTTGCATAGTAAAACTTAAGAATTTAAAGCCTTTCAATCTATAATGTTTAACAGCACAAACTTAACAGTATAAGTAGGAAGAGGTTTCGTATTCCCCATAATTAAAGATATGTCTATTGTCATTTAAATCAAACTGTTTCACCAAAAAAGTCCGTTAAATCATGTCACTTTGACCATTGCTTGGTACATGACTTACTTAAGTTTTATTAGGCAAAATTCACCATCTCGCGCCTTAATTTTTTATCTAGGATACTTTCAGTTTAATTTGACCGACTCTAATGTGTTAGTTATCGACACATGCTTAACGTACAATTAATTTTTCAAATGACCTGATTGTGTAAATATATGAATAAAATTTGGACTAAACCTATTATCAATGTTATGAATTCTATGCAACTACCATGGCTTTTGGGTTTAAATTTGTATGTCACGTCCAATTGTCAATGCAATGCATATGCAACACCTCCAAATCTTGACCACGGATAAGATATATCATGACTACCTTCATATAACATTACAACCACTCCATTCACGCCTCTTCCCCTAATTTCTTCTTTCTCCCAACTCTAAGCTGTACTTCCTAACTCAAGAAACCAAACTTTATTTATTTTATGTTGTACCTCCGACCGAATTTACAGTTTTTTCTCCCTCCCAATCAGAGACGAATTTAGAATTTAAGATTTATGAGTTCCTATAACAATCAAGTTACTAATATATAATAATAATTGAGTTAATAAGTCAAATATATATAGATACTTAGTGAATTTCTTAATACATATATACAGAGGTCGGGTAAAAGCTATCTAATTTAGGTGTATTAGAAGCGAGTGCACCCTTACTCCCAACTTTCTTTGGAAAAAATTATAGTCACAAGAAAAATAAAATAATTTTCAGAAATACCAAACTCGTGCATGAGGGTCCCGTGTATGATGCTAGAGTTTCTCAAAATCCGTTTCCGCTTTATCAATTTAGTCAACCATCTTGTTCTTAAAATCATTTAATTATGCCGCAAACAGGCAGAACCCATGCAAATGATGCAATAGCTCTAGAAACAGTTCATATATTTTATTACATATATAAAACAGAATGTGAAATAGTGGCCATTGGTGTTGCGTACAGGTTGGTTGTTTGTATTTTTTTTCCTGCCAAATAGTCACGGTTTCTCCCTCACAGTCCCACTCTCCAGCTGACCAAAACAGACATTTCGCTATCAAACAGTAGATAACAAGACAAAGAATCGTCACGCATAGAGGCGGATGGAACCTATATTCAACGCATTCAACTAAACCCAGTATTTTCGATAATAAACATAGATATACTATATGTGTGAAAAATCATTAAAATTTGTAACAAATATTTGTCGAATACATGATGTTAATAGTAATATGAATTCTACAAGCAGCGCTAAAACTCTTAAAAGCTTAACCAAACAAGTTTAAATCTTAGGTCCATTTCTGGTCATATAGGATATGGCATATGGGCATAAGGTAAAATCAAAATTCAGGATAGATTGGTCTGGAATGAGCAAAGAAACAAAAAAGATAATACGGATAGGAGTATAGCGACGACTTGTCAGATTCTCTTCCTATGCTCTTTCTTATTCTTTTCTCCCGGACCAATCATTTTTACCTCATGCATAACACACATACATTCTTTTTTCACACTCTGTGGCCCTTTATATAGTACTCCTATTTCTTACTCTCATTATCTCATAGGGATATGGCTAGTTCCAGGATGAAATTATTAGAACTGCTTTTTATCCTAATGTTGTTTGCTATTAGCACAAATGCGGCTAAAAGGGGTGAGTATGCCAGGAGGGATAATACATTGAGGGTAGCTAATGAAGATGGCTACTTGAATTGGATTAATCGCATGAGTTCTCGCAATCATTCTGTCTTTCAAGAAGCGAAAAACAAATTAGAGCCTTGCAAATTAATTAAGGTGAATAAACATCCCAAGTCTGGGGATTTTACTACGGTTCAACAAGCTATCGACTCAATTCCAATAGTCAATTCGTGTCGAGTGGTTATTTCCGTTAGTCCTGGAATTTACAGGTAATTTTGCGCCACATTACACTTCTTGTCCTGTTTTCTGCATCTTGATTCTGAACGATAAGGCATTCAATATACAGAGGAGAAACAGGACATTTTGAGCAAATTGCTAGTTAATTATGTGGAATTTTGTCTAATTAAGGTTAAAATTTTGCAGGGAGAAGATTGAAATCCCAGCAACAATGGCTTACATTACCCTGGAAGGTGCTGGTTCAAGCAAAACAACCATCAAATGGGATGACACTGCAGATAGGGCAGGAAAAGATGGCCAGCCATTGGGAACTTATGGTTCTGCAACTTTTGCTGTTAATTCCCCCTACTTCATTGCCAGAAACATCACCTTTAAGGTAATTCTGTACTTTGTTAAGTTTATTAGTAGTAATTAGATGCATGTATTAAGAACTAATGCATGGGGTGATGCGTGTATCAGAAGCGAAGCTAGAATTTTTAAGTTTATGCATCTGAATTCTAGAAAATGTAACTTATGGTGTTCTTCATAAAATATCTATTCATATTAAGTGGATTTATTAACACAAATATAGGATTTGAGCCAAAGTAGGCGAAGCTCTAGCTCCACCCCTGCGTATATTCAAGGTATAATTCTTGTACTGACAGTAGAAAAGGTTTTGTACAATTGGAGTGTCGGAAAAGCTAGTCTCCCTTTTTATAACAATGACCTAATAGTATAACAGTTAGTTTACATTGTCGGAGTATTGTAGTTAAACTCATAATTAATTCCTCCGTGAACAGAATGTAGCGCCACCGCCACCATCAGGGGCACTGGGAAAGCAAGCGGTGGCATTAAGAATCTCAGCAGACACAGCGGCGTTCATAAATTGCAAGTTCATTGGAGCACAAGACACATTGTATGATCAGAGGGGCAGGCATTATTTCAAGAATTGCTACATTCAAGGTTCGGTAGATTTCATATTTGGAAATGGGCTGTCTCTCTATGAGAATTGTCATTTACGTGCCAAAACAAAAAGCTATGGAGCCTTGACAGCCCAGAAGAGGGAGAGCTTACTGGAGGAAACTGGATTCTCTTTTTTGAATTGCAAGGTTACTGGATCTGGTGCTCTTTATTTGGGCAGGGCTTGGGGTACTTTCTCTCGGGTCGTCTTTGCTTACACTTACATGGATAAGATCATCACACCAAAGGGATGGTATGATTGGGGGGATAAGAACAGGCATATGTATGTTCTTACTTATGCAAACTTCGTACTTTTTACCCCCCTCCATGTATATATATATATATATATATATATATATATATATATATAGATCGTCCAATATGGTTGATAAGGCTGCCATTGAATATTAATTTGAAATGATTATGTTTTTCCTCAGTTTGAGAAAATAAACGAGGTGCTAGGTAAACTGTAAAAATGAATTAACTGAGTTTACATTGCTCTGCAGGACGGTATTTTATGGGCAATTCAAGTGTTCAGGACCAGGGGCTGACCATGGTGGCAGGGTGCAATGGTCCAGGGAGCTCACTGAACAAGAAGCCAAACCTTTCATCTCGCTCAGCTTCATCGATGGTCATGAATGGATTCTTAATATTTGATGATTTCTTCGGTGTCAAGCTAAGCCATGGCAGTCTTACTCCTGTACAATTGCACAATCTATCTGTGACATATTGAAAGTTTAACCTACACAAGAAGTTAATTTTTCCCAGCCACCATAATATAGCCAATTTCTCATCCACGCATCTGAATTGTTGCTGCTTAAGAGCTGCACATCCTTCCACGACCACGAAAATAGAAAAAGTAGCCCTTCCTCTTAAGTCTTATCAAACCGGAGTACAGTCATGCAAGAATAAGCGCCCGCTTGGATTGTCTTATAAGTTATTTTCAACTTTTTTTTGAGTGTTTGGCTAGCCAGCTTATAAGTCATTGTGTTTAAAATAAGCCCAAAAAAATAATTAGACCCATCTGGCTTAGCTTATCTAAAGCAGCTTATAAACTGGAAACAGCTTATAAGCCAAAAAAAATAAGTTGGGATAAGCCCATCCAAACAGGCTCTAAATTATATTAAGTGTCCGATTTCAGAAACTGTTACTTTTTCTTATGGTATTTTGTTGAAAACTTTAATTTTTTCAGGAAATTTCCTTAATTTGTTTCGGAAACGGACCCAATTAACTGACTAAGCTGGGCAAATCCACTGAACCAATAAAATGGGTCAAGTGGCCCAGTAAATTGTCAAGAAGAATAGACTGCAAAAAGATATGCCTGCACAATGCTTATCAAATCACATGCCACCAAACTTCGCCTAACTGAGGAATGAGGCAACGAGTATTGTATTACAAGAAGATGGGAGCTATGTATTTAAGTTTACATGAGATGTCAATTACAAAATAAACTGTACAATTATGAACAAATGTACATGGTTTACAATTCCACCATGACGGTCAGTTAAAAGCAGACCTGCTTTCTTCGAGTAACTGAACTGTACAATACACCAACAGGCAGCCTGACAAAAACAAACTGGACAAGTCAACAACCAAAAGGAATAAACAAGCCTTCAGGAAGATGAAATCAAAAGCACAATGGAGAAAGATATATGCTAGAATTTACTGGTAAATAAATATAGGTCCACTTGATGTCAATATCATACATAGAGAGCATCAGATATCAACATCTCATGTTCCACATTGTAAATGGAGAAGATATCCAACACTCCTAGAGAACGGACACTTCTTAAACGGCAACCACTCCAGCAAGGACATCTTACAACCACCCCTTGATATGCAGCAAGGACAACCGACATCACCACCAAGGCAAACGGACAAAATAAAAAGGGAGGGAATATTACTGGGAACTGACAAAAAACAGATAGTGATAGCATAATCTATTTTTGCAATGAATATGCAAACAATTGTCATCAAGTATAGGAAAATGATGTAATGTTCATATAACAAATGGGTCTCCCAATATCAGAGGAAACTGAAAGGTAAACACAGGCCACGCACCATATAGATCATCAGGACTGGAAGAGAGTTACAGTCGCAATGTAACCATTCTTCATCACCTGTGACAAATAAGCAAGATTCTAGTGAAGCAGTAGGAAATGAAAACACAGAGAAGGGAAGAGAGATAAAGTGTATAGCAGAACCCCCAATGTGGGGTATACAGACATTCATTTGAAACCAAAAAAAATCACCTCAAAGGCAAGATTTTGGTAGCCATATACAAAGGTAGATCCAAACGGATTGCTCGTAGAGCCTTGTGTTTGGATAGCAGCTCGACCGCAATCCCCTAGTATCTCCTGCAGAATCATTGCAACTTAACAATGAGTCAGCATGAAATTGAGCCCAGATAAAGAGGTGGTCTGATGATAGTTCTATACACCGAGTACCAGTACACAACAGTTTACCCATTAGTTCTAAATATCATATAACATGAGCGCAATAAGTAAGAACTCCCAACTTGATAACCTCAAAGGAATACCAAAAAGACCAGAATAATTACGAATCAAACAGAAGAATTCACCTTAACTTGTTCCCATTTTGTGCTGGCTGTAATAGTAGCTTTAGAGGAGTTCATATCCTGATGATACGGGCCTACAACTGCAGACAAAATGATACAAAAAGTATTAAAATGAATATCCAATTCTTTTACATCGATATAACAAAAGAGGGCTTTAGATCTTGAAAGAATCAACTCACAATCAGAACAATGGATAACAAAATTGCACTTCATGTATGAATTAAAATCAGCATGCCCTGGATAGTTGGTGTGCAAGACAAATTTCTTGATTTTATGTGTCTGCAAATTAACCACAATAATCTGAGAATGAATATCGACTTCATAACATGTGCTCATGGAAACCCATAGGATGACATACCTGCCCATCAAATAGTATATCTAAGCCACGAGTAAAGTAGTTGTAGAAATAATCACCACAAAGAGTTGTCCTCGGCCGGGGATCTGAAGCAGAATGGATCACCATTTGATCAACCTGTACAGTTGACGAAGTCAATCTCCACCAAAAATCTAACATGTAGAAACCTGACAGAAGCTCACAAGAAGTTGGGTATATCAATTTTCTGTTAGACACTAAAGAGATCAGCAGTACCTGTTTCTGATGGATTCCGCATGGTCGACCTAATTCGGTCCAAACATCCTGCATAAAGACAAGATAAGATAAGGTTGCATAGTTGATTCAGTCATCAAAACATATGTAATAAAGGAATAGGACGAAATGCAGTCCATGAAGAACAAACCTACACCAGGCTGCACACAACATATAAGCACAAATAGATCCAAGCATTCAAAAAACAAAAGTGAAACTACTAAAAGAACTAAGGTCAACACCTAGTTCAATTATGAGTTAAAATAGGTTTTAAGCCTCTTGTTGCCTTTCTAACTTCAGGAAAAATCTAACTTCTGCATTGCAGCCCATTCGTGAACTTCATTTTCGGCAATAGGGATACGATTATTGGATGGAATCTAGACTGAAGACAGTATCACATCAACACAATTAGAGTTTTCACTATATTAAGGAAAAATAATCCAACGGAAGAAAGAGAGAGTTAAACAACTGTAGCCCATGATTAACCCAAAAACAATCTAAAGAAAGAGGAATTACCTGTGGTGATGCACCAAAGGGGATGTGTTGGCCACCAATGCTAAACCGTAATTCTTCCCCCAGCTAAAGAAGAAAACATAACATAATCATATGTAAATCAACTGAACAGCATGTCAGAGCAACTTCAATCGGCAAACTTAATAAATGTCACTTGACACATAATCCAAGTGACTCAATTTAAACAGATCTTTTATGATCCAAACTACTGCACAAAAAGATATAAGAACTCTTGTCTCTTTTATCTTCGGAATTGGGAAAATACTACTAATCATTCATTAAGTACTGAGATTCGGCATTATAGAGCACGAAAAAAAAAATGACAATAAAATCAAACTAGACATTCAAATCTTCTCTATTCAAAGGAATAGATGAGTGGTAGACACTGCTGCTTTTAAAATTCTAACCTCAAAAGGTTAGCCATTGCAAGTGGAGAAAGAACTATAAAAAATAGTAGTCATTGCAAGTGGAGAAAGAACTATAAAAAATAGTAGCCATTGCAAGTGGAGAAAGAACTATTAAATGGGACGGCACCAAATTTAGTTTACTTTAATTTCATTTCCCTTCCATCACAATTTGAGACAGCACTAAGATGAAAACTAAAGCATCATCAATTTGATGCAATATTACAACTTTCTAGCTCACAAGTTTGAGATTCTCTGATGATTGATTTATAACAGAGCAAGACAAACATATCAGCCAGAACTGTAAAATCCAGAGGTCTATTTCCTTTTTCAATGGCCATATATTTGGAAAAGCGAAACAAAAATATAAGAAGCTGACATAACAGTTCTCCTAGCAAAGAGAGCTGTGAAAGGCAAAATTTAAGCACATTAAAGCCAAAACTAATAAGCTCTAGATGTGAACGCCCTTTATGTCAGCTCTATGTAATGAAAAGAACCGCAAGCACACAAAGAGGATAACCTAAAAGAGCTTTCTCAGCGAAAAAAACTAAGAGCTCCAGCTAAAAGGAGAACCTAAACTTACTATTCATACATTATTCAATAAGAAATCACTTATAACATTAGAAGAGACTGCAGAAAAACTTCAGTATGGACATGTAAAGGACGAAATAAACCTTAACATGCACTTCTTCCATGTAGACGCTGCCAGCAGGCAGAGGAGGAGTACAGGCCTTGTCCATCATGGATCCAACACCAACTTTACTTCCAGTAGAACTATCATATATTGATACACGGCAAGTAACTGGAGTTGTGCCATCTGGAAACTCCAGAGGTAGTTCCGCTTTTGAAGTGGAAAGAGAAAGAGAAAGAAAGGAAAAAAATTAATTTACAAGCGTAATGAGTCTGCACAAGTGTGAAAAAACAAAAAATAACCAGGAATACCTCCTCCATCACGACAGCAATCTGTATACTGGGAGGGAATTGGAAAAGCAAACGACAATCCCTGTAAAGTTGCAAACTATCAGAGCCCTCAACACAGAACTAAGTGATGGATAACAGAATTAGATTTAAATGTGGTATTCCATAGACATAGATCACACACTGGATAAAATAGAGTGTAAACTCCTCGGTCCTTGTCATATGTTCCTGGATAGGTAGGCCCAAAAAGAGTATAGACGGCTACAAAAGTGGCTAAAGTGGACGGCCCGCTGCAAGTAACAAAATCAAAAGACAATATTTTAATCAACAGAAATGTCAGGAGGTGTAAGCACAGCATCACGAAAATCTGCCCATTTAAGAGTTGTGAAAGTAACCACTACAAAAACCTACCCTATTACAGAGGTGGCATAGCGCATCTGAAGCCGTTTTACATCGAATATTTCAATAAGACGCAGTCTCTGCAACAGGTAAGACTTGAGAGTGTCAGAGATACTTGAAAAAATTGTTTCTAGTCATCCATTACCCAAGTAGAAAGCTCTTGAGCTAACTTATAAAGGAAATAAATCTTATAAAAGAGAAACTTACATAAGAAATAAGTTCATGATATAGAAAATTATAAAAGAAATAAATTTAAAAGAGAATCACATAATTTATGGCTTTTTATACTGCTTTGAATTGCTTATTCTTGCGCCGAGGGTCTACCGGAAACAGCATCTCTACCTCCCAAGGTAGGGGTAAGGTCTGCGTACACTCTACCCTCCCAAGACCCCTCTTTGTGGGATTTTACAGGGTATGCTGTTATTGTTGTTGTTGTTGTAATCACATAATCTTAGAAATATTTTTTGAAAGGAAATTCCATAACTCATTCCATCCTAAATCACATACCACTTCGGAAATGTACATGATCTAGAAAGCTAGATATTAAATGTTACCATGTTATTGATACTTCTCCAAGTACATTCTCTTTTTTAGGGTAAATCAAAAGGAATTTCCTTAATGTGCACTGAGACAATGCCAAATGGTAATGGGTAAAAGGTGTTTAGCATTGAGCCTCCAAAAAACTATTCACAGATCTACAAATAACCGAATCACTTATTTCCACCAAAAGTATAGGTAAAACAAGGTAACTAATGATCTTCAGTATCCGCCTTTCAACTCCTTCAAGCATTCCCCATATCATACAAAAATGGCATCACGATGCTATTTCCAAAATTTCCTCCTTCCCCCTGTTTTGCTCAACCTCCACGTTGCAAGGGCACCTTCAACTGTTCAGGGAATTAAATCACGGAATACACCACACTCCCTACTTCCACTGCATAGTAAAAAAATGTAATGAAGGAGCACAGTATTAGTTTATTCCCCCTTTTCGCTTTTGATAACACTAAATTAAACTTTAATATATTTGTTGCCAGGTCCTCCGTTTCTCCAACTACGTGCACTTGTTTCTTCATGAACGCTCCAAACAGAATTCAATTCCATGAAGTTTGCCCCTCAGATGTGAATTAAAATAAGTTAATAAATGATCAAGATTACAAAGTAAAGGATAGAAATGTCTCAAAAAGATGGCATTGCCACCATATTTTAGCCATGCATTCGGAATTGCGAATCTAGTAAAGAATAAGCCATAAATAAAATATCAATAGTTAACTTGAACAAAGTACAACCAATGATCTCTCCATACAAGGTAAAGAAATCTTCTCATTAACTAGACCCGAGCAGCAAGAGAAAGGCATGCTTCAAATCTAATACCTGTGACCAGGGATCAAACCGCAGATGAAATCCATGATCTGGGAAGCTAATGACGATGTCAAGTTTTAAGGGCTCCTGCAGAACACAAATTGAGCATTGAAATTATTATGTAATTTTCAAGACGCTGGTATGCAAAACTAGCCATGTCCATAATATTGATTACGGTGTATCATATATGAGGATAACATGTACAACCTGAAAATTTCAGAACCAATTTATGCGTGCAAACTGCAGAATTCTGGTTTATAAACCCATTTTAATGGATACGTCCTACTACGAAATATATTACTGGCTCAGTTAATCACAACTAAATGGGGAACTTTTCTATTCAACCAACAAAAGATAGTAAAGGTTTATAAACCCAGACTAAGAAACAACAAGACACTAAATAACGCAAACGGAACTATTTAAAACGCATACTAGTCAGCAATCCGTAAACTGATTGTGTTGAACTACAAAACAACTAAATGTTCAGAGAGTAAAATTGATTTAAAATGACATCTAATTGATTTAATATGACATCAAAGGTGCACGATTTGATGCCACCGCAATAAGGAAAATGTATTAACCAAAAAAAAAAAAAATGAACTATGTAAAATTCACCTGGGAATATCGTCAAACAAATCACCGAAAATATTGTACCTAGGACAGATACAACCTGAATCATACCTCATCGTAATACTTAACATGGACAACATCATAAATGTTAGGTTGCTGCTCTATCTGTGCAAAAGCTTCGGAAATAGAACTTCCTGAAACATTTACAAGAAGTCAAGAACTAACACATGTGAAATCAGCTAACACTAAACCACAACAATCACAATTCAACAAAAAAAAAAAAAAAACTAGAAATTAAATGAATTGATCTACCTATTTGACAATCGATGATCTAATCGGTACGGTAAAAAAAGCATGAGTTGAAATGAAATTCGTTTTTTACCGAGGGTAAAAGGACCGATGCCAAAACCAGGGCGGAGATCGAGAACAATAGAGCCCATGGCTGTGCCTTCGCAACGGCGTCTTGGTCTCTGCATCATTTGTTGTTGAAATATGTTGAATCGCGATTGTGACTTTTAAGTCTATTATAGATAGCTTTAAGTAGGAGGCAACTGACAACGATGTGGCAAAGGCGAGGATGGATGGAATCTGGTTATGACATTTGGTATCCAGCACACGCAACGTTACGGTAATATTGTGTTTTTACTCAGTTCAAATGGGCAAAATTGAGCACCATTTGACCAGACGTAAGATTGTAGCTTTCTAAATGGAGAATTTTGATTAGAATTCCGATGACTTGGGCAAGTGAATTTCAGGTATGTTAATTCCAAAATGAAATTCAGAATTGTAAATTTACAAACTTGTCCATCATAGCGGTGGGTTGGGTTCTGCATACGGCTGCGTATCGGGTGGTTCAGTTCGGGTTTGAAAGTTATCGGTTAAACTTATCGGCTATCGGTTTGTAGACATGTTAAACCGTTAAAGAACCGTTAAGATATTGGTTATTGGGTTATTGGTTAATTGGTTTTTTATCGTTATCGGTTCGGTTATCGATTTAACCGTTAAGATATCACACAAATTTTTTTCAAGAATAAAAAACCCATCTTCAAAGCAGAATCAAAACGAATTAACGAGATGCAAATGAATAAAGTAGCTACAAAAGAAAGTGTCTGCAGCAGTTAGCTATAAAAATGTACCATTTAAAGAAATCAATTGCAGCTTTGCTCCATCATAACTCACAAGGCATTATGAGCCTACTGGTAAGCAAGTGTTAACTCGGTGGCAAGGTTGTGGATCGATTTCGATCAATTGGAGCCATGCCAAAAAGATTAATTATATTCCTTAGTCCCGGTGTTCATGACTAGAACTTTATCAGACTATTGAGGCATCTTAGTCCTTAGACTCATCGTGGAAGCGCTCCTTGCACCTACATTCACACTTACAAGCGATGGTGATTATATAATATATATACCAAGTTCCTCTTTAGGTAACAAAAATCAGCCACAAAATTAAATCGAAAAGCATATCTAGCTATAATAGACATAGCAATTATATATGGAAGGGTTATATGGAACGCTGGACAGCGGACTCCACAAATTATATATAAAAGGTTATATATGGAAGGGTATAATTATAATTAAATAAATGGTTATCGGGCTATCGGTTCACCCGTTAACAAAAGTGGTGAACCCGAGACCCGAACCGATACTCCAATAACTAGACAACACCACCGGATACCCGAACCAATAATCCATTTACCCGAACCATTAATCCAATAATCTAATAATCGGTTCGGGTTATTGATTTAACCATTAACATGCACAACCCTAGTTCTGCATAAGAGAGGCGCTTTTGTTCCTATTTTGCAGGGGCAGCAAGGTATTTTAAAAATTAATCGATCAGATCATATCGAGCTTCCCTCCCTGAGTTCCTATAGTTGTGCTTTCTTTAAATTAATTAATCAATAATAAAAAAACATAGACGTAAAAGATAAGAAATGATCAATTATATTCTTGATATTGTCTTATGGTCAATTATATTCATGATTATTGTCTTACTTTCAATTGTTGGGCTTTTATCATTTACTAGTGAATTAGTTCGCGCTTCGCGCGATCATTAAAGAAATTATTTATGACTAAATAATTATTGTTATGATTTTTATTTTAAAAAACTACAGTAACATTTATGTATTCTTTGATCAAATTGATCCCCATCTCTGAGTGAAATCATAGCATTCATCCATTTCGTCCACTTATAAAAAGCAATGGATATTCAAAAACAAAAAAATATCTAGATTTGATGAGAATGTGACAGAAAATAGAAAGGCATTGTATCCACAAACATATGTTGAATGATGGGAATACTTTCAACTTCTCATTAATTGAAAAATGGCGTGTGTTGAATATGGAGGTGTAAAACCTTCAACTTCACAGAATACACTATACCTTTTCTCAAGACTTTCAATCATATAAAAATTCGGATTACGATGCAATTTTTTTTATCAATATGAAGTTAAATAATTAATCAAGATAAAACTCTCTTAATGAACGCTAAATATTATATATTAATGTCATATGTTGTTATTCATTAGCCATCATTGGATGATATCATGCACTCCCTCCAGATCAAAACAAGAGCTCACTTAAGTCATTTGCACACCCCTTAAGAAACTACTCACTTCAAGAAAAAAATATATGTAAATTGACTAAACTACCCCTAATTAAATAGACATTGAGATTTGATCACATAACACTTAATAGGGGTAAATCTGGAAAGATAAGGTTAATTGTTTCTTGATTTAATAAGTGGACATTTTTTTTAACCCAAGGAAAAAAATGCTAAGTGGACAATTTATCATATTTAACAAAAAAAAATGATATTTATCACAATTGAACAGTTCAATTTAAAAAAAGAGAGTAAAATTCAACAGAACATATAAATTTTCTTAATATTAACTTAAGAATAACTACAAAAAAAAACACCAACACAAGGAAGTTATGTCCTTTTTCATCCTCTGTATTATATCCTTTAGTCATTCGTTTTTTTCTTCTTTTGCATTAGAGAATTTTTTATTTCCAAAAGGTATAAGATAGAGGAAACTGAGAGAGATATTGCTCTTAAAATTCTAAATGAAAATAATGAAAGTATCAATTTTTAAGATATTGAAAGCAAAAAATGTAAGATAATTTAGTTTTTTTTTTAATGATTTCTATAATATTTTGAATTTTTATGATATTTATTAATTTAAAGAAAACTAAATATAGTCAATTTAAAACAATTTAAGACAAAAAATGTAAGGAAATTGCCAAGATTTAAACTAAAGAAAACTACACAAATTATCTTTCTCAAAGTGAAAGACAAGTAGTTAGTAGTTCCAATTCTGATCAAACTCTTTCTTTAAAATCTCTAATGATGTCCATTCTTTACTCAATATTCCTACATGGAAATATAAAAGAACAAATATTAGCGATATTACCAACAAAAAAAAACATATAAGAAAATAAAA
The DNA here is from genome assembly GCF_019175385.1 of Lycium barbarum. Taxonomy (NCBI): domain Eukaryota; kingdom Viridiplantae; phylum Streptophyta; class Magnoliopsida; order Solanales; family Solanaceae; genus Lycium; species Lycium barbarum. The sequence goes on from NC_083348.1 coordinate 91,762,240, forward strand.
ATTTCCAAATACAACATGTAATTAAGAACGTTATACACTATTTGATCAAATATTTTCTAAAAATCAATAAAATGTACAATATACTCTCACTTAAAATGCATCAAGATTTAAAAAAAAAAAAAAAGGTATAAGTAAATCAAGATAAATAAAAATATCACAAGTAACCTAATCATATATACACAACCTCCATTCAATTGTAAAGCGAAAAATTTAACTGCGTCTTACATCTACATATCTAAATAGGTATTTACATATATACATCTATGTATTTAGTGGGTTAAACTTCACTAAAGGAGAGAGAATTAATATTATAGAAACTCGTGGATTTTGAATCTTGTTGCACCTCTCTTTCTCCTTCTCCTTAAATTTAATCTGTTCTAAAAAAGTCCCTGCGATATTATCTTTAGCTCAGACGCATAGGAGGCTTAAACCATTCTCACAGAAAAATCAATTTATTTGACACCATTTTTTTAATTAAAATTTTGTTTTTGCTTAAAAAAACACTGTTTCCACGCTATGTCGTTTAAGTATGCTCTCAAAAGCATTTTTGTTATGGGTAAAATAGAAATAAACATCAGAAGATCAAATCAACCTATTTTAAGCTTTCAAGTTAAGGAAGATAGAAGCAGTAAAAAAAAGTCTAACGCCAACGTAAGAATCACATGTCTTTTATAACCATATTACATAATTTTCAAATTTCAAGACACAACGTCCAATTATTTGTTCCAATTCCTATTTGCCCATATGACCTGCAAGTCATGTTGTACTCCGGCTGCAAGGCACAACTTACGAAATGCATAGTTAAACAAAATCGAAAGATATTTGTTTGCAATCATATAATGAAGCCTTGCAAAATATTTGTCACATAGCAGTAGATGATTGGTTTCTGAGTGATAGGATTTTATGTGTGCCAACATGAAAAGAAAAAGCAAATTAATCCCCTCAAAATGTAATGAGCGATGTAATTATCGTTTTTCATAATAGACTTGAAAATTTCACTTGCAAAATAACTTTAACAATATCTTTAAAATCAAAATAATTCAAATCAGCAAATTCACAAATCGATGAACCTGCACTAATCAACAACCTAAAGTAAATGGAATATAGACCTAAAGTAAATGGAATATAAAGAATTATAAAGAACGAAGAACGAAACATCAGAAACCAACACTCTAGCACATATAATATTCCAATTTTCAATAATTAAATTAAGTAAAAGCCTCAAACCAAGATCAACAATAGAACATTCCCAACTTAAATTAATGAAAATGAGAAACGAAAGTAAAAAAGAATAATAACAGTAGAATCAACCTTTAAAATTCTTATTTTGGTTAAAGGCAAAAAAAGAGCGAACTACTCTTTAACCATGCAAATCAATGATATTTTTCTAGGATAGCTAGCTCTAAATTTGAGACTATATCAAAAATATCATTGTAAATAATTATTATAACGGTATTTTGTTAGGCTAATTTTATTCTTTGAGTTTTCTTTTTGGGAGATTCATAAACTAATAAACCATAAAAAGACTTCTTAATATTTGAAATATTTCATAAAATTGCCTCAACCATTAATCCTACATTAACAACTGTATTTAACTTTGTTCTCACGTAATGTGGAGGACAAATTTAGCCTGGGCCTAGCCGAGGCAATTTGCAGGAATGTCCTTCAAAGGCCCGGTCTTTAATTTTTTTTCCCTTAAATTGGTGGTTTTTAATTTTGTCCTGGCCTAAAACTCCTAGGTTCGGGGTTTGAATTTCTGCTCAGTCAAAAATTAAAAAAAAAAATCACAAGATAGAGTTTGAATTCACAAGGTAGAGTTGTTAACTAACATTGTGTGTTGTTTTGCAGGTGTTATGATTGCTGGTGTAAATCAGGCAAAGAAGGAATTCCATTTTATATCTGCAGAGAAGTACACTGATGATCCTAAGCAGCTAGGAAATGAATCTGATATTGGGTATGGCACTGACTGTTTGGATGCATATTACTTAACTATTGATCCTAAGTCACATGGAAAGGATATGATTATGGTATGTTTATTCAGATTGAAGGCTCAAAGGGTTTGGCTTTTGGTTTGGTCTAGCATTGATACAAGGTCACATCTAACTTGCCTATTGACTATGTCACAGTGTGTGGTATTAGCAACTGCTCAGCCTACTGTGAATATGACAATAGCCGAGAAGGGTGCTTATCTTGTTATAACACAAGGAGGAATAAATTGGATGGACAAGGAGGATCAAGATCTGATCTGGTTTTCTAAAGAACTGGGAATCTACAATAAGGCTGTTATTGTAGGTACAGCACTGGTGGCAAATAACACAAGCAAAACACATGCTAAGGGAAGCTATTACTGCATCACATACGAGTCCATAATGCAAGCCATGCACAGAGGGACCTTAGGATCTGCTGGATGTTTTATGAGAAAGTGGATACATTAGTTAAGTTATCATTTCATTATTTGGTTATTAGTAATCATAGATTAGGATTTATTATAGATCCTAGTTTGCTCATTAGATTAATTTTAGCTTTTCTTAGCCTTTTGGCAACTACGTAAAGACGTGATGTGTTTTGGTTTTGAGAAAAATTTATAAAATCAGTCCTAGGCCCACAAGCCTAGTGGATATTGCTTTTTTTTAAAAAAAAAAAAAATCACACGGTAGAGTTTGACTACTTAAGGCAGAGTTTCAAACCTACTTTGCCTTCGGGCATAAGGCAAACTCTCCTTTAAGGCAGAGTATGCCTTCAGGCATACTCTATCTTAATGTAGAGGTTTGGTTTTGCTTGTGTGTTTCACCATCTTGTTCCAAATTTGTGTTTTTATTCTTAGTCACCGGTAATCTTATAGGATTTCTTATGTTAGCAACTTATATAAATTTTATATTTGTGACCCGTGTTCCTGTAATTAGGATAAACCAGTGCATTTTTGTGACACATGTTTAAGTAATTTGGAGAAACCCTGCATTCTTGTGTTGTTTTGAATTATATGCGAATACTCGTGAATTTTTCGTATCTCTTAGTGCTTTGTTATTGCATTAAGGCAAAAGAAAAAAAACTTATCTGGAATTTAGCAAATCTTTGCCTTAAGGTCTAATTTTATTACCGTAGGCTTAATTTTAGATAAAAATTAGACCTTAAGGTAGAGGTTTATGTTCCGTCATAGACAAGTTAGGAATACCTAGTAGTAGAGTAGAATAGAGTAGAGTAGGATTCATATTAGCAAAGTCCGTTTAAAAAAAGCTTAATTTGGTTTGGTCCCCTCCTTGGATTATGAATTGTTGAATACTGATATTATTTAATCAACTCCATGTCCCACTATCCAGACCGGCTTCCCACTTTTCTCTTTTTTGATATTTTCGAGCAACAGATATAGATATAGAGAGAGAAGGGGCGGGGAAGGCAATAAGAGGAAATATGATGATACCAAGTGAAATTTTATCAAGCATGAACAAACATTTCACACCACTTTGATCATACATTGGTCATGGTTACAACTTCCAAGGGTCTACAGCAAATTAATAAATAAATTCATGTTTCTAGATTAAAAGTGTAAAATTAATATTAATATTAGGAAAAGATTATCAAAATGAATTAAGGGTAACATAGATCTTAAAAACTAACTTGCACTATAAGAACCAAATCAGTGCCTTGAAGATTGCTTCAAGCAAAGTATAAAATCACATATTGAAAATAGTTAAGGTAATTATTAGCTATTATTGTTTTAAAATAGATAAAACAAAGTAGTCTTGAAGAGTATCGTTTGCAATTATTCTCATATAAATTACGAATTACAATAATATGGACTTTAACATTAATGAAAACAAGATTACTGTCCGCGCTGCTAAAGTTAGTTTCTAGAACTCGATCTTGATACTAGTCCATAACTATTAAAGTCGGAGTTCGCAAACAACATTTCTTAATGAAGTAACTTTATTCTATTTGTTAATACATTTCATATGAATTTTGTTTCAAACTTTAACAGATAGCAGATAAACAACAAAACTCCTCTTCTTCTTTTTCCATCAATAAACCACAACTTTAGGGAAAAGGGATACTCAAAACTTAAGACTTCGTAAAAAAATTCAACTATATCACAATCTCATCCCGAGCAGGGTTGATAAAAAGTTAAAAACAATAAATGACGAAGATCTAAATAATATTTGCTTCTTTTTTTTTAACTTTGAGAAAGGTGTGGAATGAAATTTGAAATCCACTGTAAAGATGCCATAAATAATGATCTAGAGGAAAATTTCAGGAAATTTCTCAAAGCTGGAAGCAAATTGCATAATAGTCAAAGCACAAATTTGTGTCATCTCTTTACCCTTTTTTTGAAATTATAGAGCGTGAAAAAAAAATGCGTAATATAAATTATTCTCGATTTGTTTCCAATTCTTATTCATCTTTATTAATTGCTCAAATTTAAAAATAGTGCATCTATGTTTGCTATGACAAAAAAAGTTTGTGTCACACACACATAAATCACATTATGCTTCAGGCAGATGAGAATCCTTATTAGTTAAAGTGCTAATAACACAATATATCACAATATATTGATGATTAGAATTAGATTTTGCTATAGCTAGTGCCTTGGCGGCTACTTCATGAAATCCCATTTTCTTGTGAAACGATATGAAACATTTTTGTCCTTCTTAGCTTCTTAATTTTTATTAAACTTGGATAGAACATGCAAGTAAACACTACAAATATCATGAAGAAAATAAAATTAAGTATGGAGACTTATCTGAATGTGCAATATTTTTGGAGTTAATTGCATGCAAGCCCTATAAATGAGAGACAAGTTCGACATTAACATCCATGTGATGTAATGCAGGAATTGGGAGCTCCGGTGATCAAGCACACATTCCGGCAGTGGCGGAGCCACACTATGCCGAGGGTGTTCATCCGAACCCCCTCGACGGAGAAAAATACTGTTTTTAATTACAAGGTTAAAATTATTTTTTATGCATATATAGTAGATGTTGAACCCCCTTAAGCTTGTTCGTATGTTCACTTTTTTATATTTTGAACCCCTTCGGTGAAAATCCTGACTCCGCCACTGCATTCGTGGAGCAAAATAGTGTACCTGATGCACCAGCAAAGGAGGGGACAAAGCAATGTCTTTTTGAAAGGCCTAAAATTTTGATAGTTCCTTCAGTGTTTTGCAACAAAACATATAGTATGACATTTTGGAAACTACTTTCACTAGGTCTATTTTGGCTTGTAATAGTCTTAATCTAGATCAAACTTATGTGCAAGGTGGTATTATACCTTGCCCCCCAACAATATGTTTTACTAAGCATTGGAGTATATATTAGTATCCAGTTTACCGAAAAAAAAAAAAGAAAAAAAAAACCCATGTGATGTTAAAATGGAAAGAAATTAGTTAATCTAATTATCCCTTGACAGCAATATATAGAAGGAACTAATTCTGCAAAAAATTAAAAGCACAATTTGACGAGTCAGTATTAACCATTGATATTGTACCCAATGATTTTTGCGAGGTATTTATGCTTTTACCAACCGGGTATATTGAAAATGAACCAAAAAAGAGAAAAAGGGACACATATCTGTTCCTTTTTTCATTTCGTAAATGAAATATTTCTAAGATTAGGCAAAAGGAATAAAAAGGGGAAAAAAGATAATATTTTCCCACCACGTGTAATGCTAACTTGCACGTTTCCTAAATCTGGAGCAAAAATCTTTACTTGACGTCTTGGACTGGCAATCTGCATTTAATTTGGAAAATAATTAATGGTGGCCAAACACTGCAACTGCGCTTAAGTGAACAGATTATCATTTAATTAATCCACTAGTTGCTACTTGCTCCCAAAAAAAAAAAAAAAAAATCCACTAGTTGTTCGCTTCAATAAACGCTCTTTACCTTGTTTGTTCACAGTTCACACCTCCATGTAATCACTCTTATATCCCCCATCCACATTAAACAAAAAAAATAAAAAAATAAAAAAATGAAAAGCTTATATCCTTGTTTCCTTATCGATGGGATAATGTCCAAGAACAATTTAGCCGGTCCAAAATCACAATTCGAGTAACATTAACTACATAAAAAAACATCATTAAAAAAAAAAAAAAATTATACTCAAAATAAGGTTGTTGCACTAGTTAAGTTAATAAATGTTTGTATGGCAAGTGCTCCTACTAGATTTACTATTGCACTTCCCTACTTAGCTGTTATAATTGCTTCCAATGGTAATTTATTATAAGAAAGTTCGTTTCCACTTGGGGACGCAACACAAATTTGATTCCTATTCAAATTATTGGCACCTCTCACAATTAATTCATAACTTCGAGTTGCTAAAGAGTGAGATACTAGGTTATATTAATACTCCCTCCGTTAACTTTTAATTGTCCACTATTGACTTTGTACACCCCTTAAAAAATAATAAATGAAGTATAATTTTACCATAATACTCATATTAATTTATGTATAGTCTCAATAGACTTGAAAAACAATTTGAAAACGAGTAATTAATGTCAGGGGTAAAACTAAGAAAAGAAGTTCATCTTTCGATCTTGATATGCTAAAGTAGACAAGTAAAAATGAAAATTTATTTTCGATATACTGGACAAGTAAAAATAAAAATTTATTTTTAGTATATTGAACAAGTAAAAGTGAATAGCGGGAGTACTCCGTATCTAATAAAACCAAGAAAGATAAATAAGATAATTGTGAATACTCCCTATGTCCCAATTTACTAATGGGTTCGAAATATTAAAATACTTAATTTTCTATAATAATTTGGGTATAGATTTTTCAAGTCTTGTAAAATAAGATTTATATATTTGAATACTACACATCAACATAGTTAATGAGTTCAGTTACTTGAAAAAATCACAATAAAAAAATTATTTGACTCCTCAAATAATAACACATTCACATGAAATGCGACGAAGTATATTTAGTTATTATTTATACAAATCCTTCTACGTCATTTATCAAATCACTACTCTGCAAGTCACTTTAGTAAATGCTATTTTATGCGATGCCATCTTCACATGCCAAATATTTATCCAATTATGCTAACCACGTAATTTACAGTATAACATTATATTTGATAGCTAGTGACACATGAAACATAATCAAATATAACAAATACAATTACAAAAAATTACATCTTAATATAGTAAAGACAAACTCATTACATACTCCTCTCCTGGTCACTTACGTAGTAATTAAGAGAATAAAAGAAAAGAAAAATAATATACAAGTGCATGTTTGTACCTATTAGACAAAAAAGGAAATGAAGTTAAAATGATGAAAGTGGCGTAAACCAACATAATGCTAGGGAAAATTTCCGTATCAATAAAGTCAAAGAAATACCAGAAATCAAATGGCATAATAAACGCAACACCGGTTGTTGTCAAAGAATGATGCAAAGTCAGAAGCGGATCTACGATTTAAATTTTAGGATTTAACAATTTAAATTTTTTAGCATTAAACTATGATATTTCTAAAGTTATGGGTTCATATCTACTATTTATTATAATTTTAGTAAAATTTTACACATAAATTTATACTCCGCATCGAAAGTTTGGGGTTCAATTGAACCCCCGGGTATAGTGCTCCATCCGTCTTTGTGCAAAGTAGCAGCTGAGAAGTACCGGATGATTCGTGGAATTAGTTAAGGAGCGCGTAAACTGATTTACATATCACATTTATATAAAAAAAGATGGATGCAAAGTAGCAGATGATTCATGAAATTAGTTAAGGTGTACGTAAATGGTTAAGATACGTCCTCAGTTATAAAAAAAAAAAAAGATGAAGCAAAGTAGCAGATGCTCTGTGAAATTAATTAAGTTGTGCACAAACTGATTCATATATCACATTTATCGAGAAAAAAAAGATGGTGCAAAGTAGCATGTGGAAAGAAGTAGATAATCTGTGGAATTAGTTAAGGCGTGCGTCAAATGATTCAGCTATCACATTTATCAAAAAAAATGCAATGTAGCAAGTGGAAAATAGTAGATCAGATGATCCGTGAAATTAGTTAACATACACGCAAACTAGTTGAGATACCACACTTGAAAAAAGATGATGCAAAGTAGAAGGTTGCAGCTGTCTCCTGTAAAAGCTAATCTTTTTCACAATAAAATTGTTAAAGCTAGTTAATGATTGAAGCTAGCTAAGTTGGTGTGAATGAAAAATGAAGGGAAAAAGACAATGGAAGGAAAATGAAGTTCAAAGCAAAGTTCCTTTGAAAAGGCGCTTTGTACCACATTGGTGGTAGAAAGGGAAAGTTATGTGCTTATATTAGAAAGCACTTCCTCTAGCTCTTAAAGGGTTGAGAAGAGGGACTCCCATCGGGCCGTCGTCGTCGCTCGGCTCGGCTTCGGCTTCGAACCAAATTTATTTAAATTCAATCTTCATTTTCTGAAATTATTTCGTTTATTTCCGCCGTAAAATATTAATTACTAATTAATTAAATTTTGGCGGAATAAATTAAAACTCCCAACGGTCTTTTTTTTTTCTGAAAAGCAAGGGCCTTTCCGAACAGTCACCAATCTACCTATTCTGAACAGGCACTTTCGAGGCTATATAAACTGAGGCAATGCCTCATTTTTCGTTTACTGAAAATTTTTCCTGCATTGCAAATTCTGCATTTTCCCAGAAATCAAACTATCGAGTCTTACTATGTTTCGTTGCCAAATTTGAGTTCGTCGAAGTCGTCGGCGTTTGACGTACCGCTACTCCTGCGATAGGTATATCCGTTTTATCCTGGGAGGAAGTAATCCATAACCTCGGGTACAGTGAAGAGATTAAATTCCTTAAGGACACACAGTGAATTCTGTGGTCTCGGATATTTTCTTACTTTCTGCATTATTTTTCCAGTTTTTGGTTTTCCCGTTTCCACTTGTTGGTTTCCATTTTCTGATTTTGAACACAGCCATACTAACAAGCTTAAGGAATTTAATAAGTATCTCTGTGTTCATTTGTTCTTGTTTAACGATTACAGAACGTTATCAGAAAGGAATTTTTTTTTGTTTTTCTTTAACATAAAACAGTGCTTTCCAGAAAATAAAAAAATAAAAAATAAAAAGGAAACGTGTATGTTTGCTGTTTTGGTGTAACGAACTTGTATGTTGTTTGGAGACTAAAATCTTCGGATTTTCTACTCCGATTGAGATTAAAGTTTTCATAACTTTCTACTCATTTGGGTACTTGATTTGAAGATATAAAAACTTCATCAAGTATACAACATACAATTAATTGCATTCCGTTTCAAGTATTTTTAAATCTGTTTGTGTAACCTTGATTCGGTTTGAAGAAATAAAATCTTCACCGTTGTGTATTATATTTGTTGCTGTTAAAACTGTTGTTTCGTTTGCGACAGAAATGGGAGACATGACTCCAAATTTGAATGCTACTGCTACTGCCACACCAGCCCCCGTGGTTGGTTCTACGAGTAATGCTGCGTCCTCCAGTCGTACTGCACTAGCACCGGCTCCGGCAGAGAAGCCTGGAAAATTCACCGGAATTGATTTCAAACGATGGCAACAAAAGATGTTCTTCTATGTAACTACTTTAAGCCTCCAAAAGTTTATTAAGGAGGTCGTTCCGGTTTTGCCGGAATCAACACCTGAGAATGAACGTTTTGTTGTAACTGAGGCGTGGAAGCACTCAGATTTTTTGTGCAAGAATTATATTCTTAGCGGAATGGAGGATGATCTTACAACGTCTATAGTAATGTGGGAACATCAAAAGAGCTATGGGATGCGTTGGAAAAGAAATATAAAACAGAAGATGTTGGATTAAAGAAGTTTATCGCTGCCAAGTTTCTGGACTACAAAATGGTAGATGGCAAGTCTGTTGTTACTCAAGTTCAAGAGTTGCAGGTTATCATCCACGATCTCCTCGCTGAAGGTATAAATCTAATTAATACCTTTGTCGAAAGTATTCAGTGCACTATTACTTACATATTGTTTGTTGTAGGTTTGGTGATTAGTGGGGCGTTTCAAGTTGCAGCAGTGATAGAGAAGTTGTCTCCTTCATGGAAGGACTTCAAAAATTACTTGAAACACAAGCGAAAGGAGATGACACTAGAAGATCTCATCGTCCGGTTGAGAATCGAGGAAGATAACAAGGCAGCGGAGAAGAAGGCAAATGGGAGATCAACCATAGGGGGAGCACATATTGTTGAAACTGCCCCAACTAATATGAAAAAAAGGAAAAAGGCATCGGGACCAAGGAACTATCCCAACAAGAAGAAATTCAAGGGAAACTGCCATAATTGTGGAAAAATCGGACACAAAGCTGTAAACTGTCGTGCTCCGAAAAAGGAAAAGAAGAAGGGTCAGGCTAACATGGTTGAAACAAACGAGGAGGTTGATGACTTGTGCGCTATGTTTTCTGAGTGCAAGCTAGTGGGAAATCCGAAAGAGTGGTGGATTGACTCTGGCGCTACTCGCCACATTTGTGCTGTTAGAGAAGCCTTTGCTTCATATGCTCCCGCCCGACCCGACGATACCATATATATAAGAAATTATGCAATGGCCAAGATTGAAGGTTATGGAAGGATACTGCTGAAGATGACCTCTGGCAAGGTGGTAACTCTCAACAACATCTGTCATGTACCTGAAATTAGAAAAAATCTAGTATCTACCGGACTTCTAGTGAAGAACGGTTTTAAGTGTGTTTATGTTTCTGACAAGGTTGTAATAAGTAAGAACGAGATATACATAGGAAAAGGTTACCTCACAGAGGACCTTTTCAAACTGAATGTAACGGTCGTTGCTAATAATAATAATAAAGTTTCTGCTTCGTCTTACTTGCTTGAGTCAAATAATTTATGACATTCACGTTTAGGACATGTCAATTATAGAACCTTGCGAAAAATGATTAGTTTGGAAGTATTGCCTAAGTTTGAATGCAATCAATCAAAATGTCAAATCTGTGTTGAATCTAAGTATGTTAAACATCCTTATAAGTCAGTTGAAAGGAATTCAAGTCCTTTAGACTTAATCCATACAGATATTTGTGACATGAAGTCAATCCCATCTCGCGGTGGAAAGAAGTATTTCATAACTTTTATTGACGATAGTACGCGATATTGCTATGTTTATTTACTTAATAGTAAAGATGAAGCAATTGAAACATTAAGGCAGTACAAAATTGAAGTTGAGACTTAACTTAACAAAAAGATTAAAATGATAAGGAGTGATAGGGGCGTTAACAAAAAGATTAAAATGATAAGGAGTGATAGGGGCGGTGAATATGAATCTCCTTTTGAACAAATATGTTTGGAATATGGCATTATTCATCAAACAACTGCCCCTTACTCGCCACAATCAAACGGAATTGCGGAAAGGGAAAATAGAACACTAAAAGAAATGATGAATGCCCTGTTAATAAGTTCTAGTTTACCCCAGAACTTGTGGGGGGAAGTTATTCTAACAGCTAGCTGAATACTTAATCGAGTGCCCCATAGCAAAACAAAATCTATTCCATACGAAAAGTGGAAAGGAAGGAAGCCCAATTTGGAATACTTAAAAGTGTGGGGGGTGTTTGGCCAAGGTGCAAGTTCCTAAACCCAAAAGGGTAAAAATAGGACCTAAAACCGTTGATTGTGTTTTCATAGGATATGCCATAAATAGTAAGGCATATTGATTTCTGGTTCACAAATCAGAAAATCCCGACATTCAAGTGAATACGGTAATTGAATCAGATAATGCTGACTTCTTTGAAACCATATATCAATATAAAAAGGAATGTGAGTCGTCTAGCAAAGAATCTAAACGACCTCGGGAAGAAAGAAAGGAAAATGTTCCTGATGAGGAAAATCTAAGACGCAGCAAACATCAAAGGACGTCTACTTCCTTTGGACCAGAATTTCTAACATTTTTGTTGGAAAATGAGCCTCGAACTTTCAACGAAGCTATGTCTTCATCGGAAGCTCAATTTTGGAAAGAGGCAATCAATAGTGAGACAGAATTCATATTGAACAACCATACTTGGGAATTGGTTGATCTTCCTCCAGGGAATAAACCTTTAGGTTCCAAATGGATTTTCAAGCGGAAAATGAGAGCTGATGGTACTATTGATAAATATAAGGCAAGACTAGTTGTTAAAGGGTTTAGACAACGAGAAGGTCTTGATTACTTTGATACATACTCGCCGGTAACAAGGATTACATCTATTCGGGTGTTAGTAGCGTTAGCCGCCGTGTACGGTCTTGAAATCCATCAAATGGATGTGAAAACAGCCTTCTTAAATGGAGAGTTAGATGAAGAAATTTACATGGAACAATCCGAAGGGTTTGTAGTTCCAGGGAAAGAGAAGAAGGTGTGTCGACTTGTTAAGTCTCTTTACGGACTAAAACAACCACCCAAATAGTGGCATGCAAAATTTGACCATACGATGCTGTCAAATGGATTCAAGATAAATGAGTGTGATAAATGTGTCTATATTAAGAACACTCCGAACCACGTCGTCATTGTTTGTTTGTACGTGGATGATATGTTGATAATGAGTAACGACATTGCTAACATAAATGCTACTAAGCGCATGCTTGCTAGTAAGTTTGATATGAAAGACTTAGGAGTTGCCGATTTAATTCTGGGAATTAAAATCCATAAGACTCCTCAAGGCCTAGCATTGTCTCAATCTCATTATATTGAAAAGGCACTTAAAAAGTTCAAATATTTGGACTTTAAAGTAGCAAAGACGCCAATTGATATGAACCTTGCTCTTGCAAAGAATAAAGGTGAAAGTCATTCTCAATTGGATTATGCAGAGTGTTGGGAAGTTTGATGTATATCATGAACTGTACGCGACCTGATATTGTGTGTGCTATAAGTAAACTAAGTCGCTACACTAGTAATCCCGACCAAAATTATTGGCTGGCAATGAAACGAGTTTTGGGGTATTTGAAACATACTCAAAACTTTTTTTTGCATTATAACAGGTATCTTGCAGTTATTAAAGGATACAGTGATGCAAATTGGATCACCGGTTCAACTAAAACTAAATCCACAAGTGGATATGTTTTTACCATAGGTGGAGGAGCAGTGTCTTGGAAGTCATCCAAACAGACATGTATCGCCCGCTGTACAATGGAATCTGAGTTCACAGCTTTAGACAAAGCCGGTGAAGAAGCTGAATGGCTCCGGAATTTCTTAGAAGATATTCCATTTTGGCCCAAACTGTTGGCTCCTATATGCATACATTGCGATAGCCAAGCGGCAATAGGAAGAGCCGGGAGCGTTATGTACAACGGAAAGTCTCGTCACATACGACGAAGACATAATACCGTTAGACAACTACTCTCTAGTGGGATTATCACAACTGACTATGTTAAGTCAAGAGATAATGTGTCAGATCCACTAACTAAAGGTCTAACTAGAGAGGTGGTTGAAAGATCATCGAGGGGAATGGGACTATGGTCGAGGACAAGTCATCGTGGCGGTAACTCTACCTAGAAGACTGGAGATCCCAAGATCTAGGTTCAAAGAGATCAAACAAAGTCATTGATGACGGTTCAACATTGTCACAATAACTTTTTGGTCCATTCTCGTGATGAGACAATGTTCAGTACCAGGATAAAGTATTACGGTTTTTTAATGGTTTCTAAGTTTGATACGGGGTATATCAAATAGTGTATCTATGGGATGACACATTTAGGAATGATCTATGTAAGTGTGAAGTGTAAGCCGCTTTAAGGAGAATTCTGTAAGGCCAATTCTCTACGCACTTATGAACCAGGCAGTGTTCATGGCTGAAACAAACAAAACAATGAGAACCAAAAATGATTAAAGGGTTAATTGTGTGACATGTGGTTGTCTAGGTATACACCAAAGCTCGACGGTTCAAAAATATCAAATCTACCGATTGACCGAGTATATCCTACATATGTTCACTACGGAAAGTTCAAAGAGAAATCTACTTATCCAGATGCGATTAACCCTTGCTTACGAATCACACAGTTTTTTTTTTTTTTTTTGTCATGCATGTTTTTCATCATATAGCCATTCCCCATTCATGTGGGGGATTGTTAAAGCTAGTTAATGATTGAAGCTAGCTAAGTTGGTGTGAATGAGAAATGGAGGAAAAAAGACAATGGAAGGAAAATGAAGTTCATAGCAAAGTTCCTTTGAAAATGAGCTTTGTACCACATTGGTGGTAGAATGGGAAAGTTATGTGCTTACTAGACAGCCTATGCCCGTGCTGCGCACGGGCCCAACACTTTAGATTATAGTGCATTTATATGTATGTAGTTGTTTTTGAATAGTGAATATATATATATATATATATATATTATGTTCAAAACACGATTAATATAACATTATAGTTTGTGCTCCGTATCTAAAATTTTATTATATTAATGTTTGCTATGAACACAAAATCGGCAAATTTATTAATATTTTTTAAAAGAGAAGACTTGTTTAAAAGGAAACTATTTTCTTCTCTTTGAGATAAAACAATAGCAATATTTAAGCATCAGTTGATACTTTCAATTTTAATTCAATTAATTTAAAGGTGTAAAATACTTATTATTTTTTATCAAATTTTGATTTGGACAATTCTAATTCAAATTATTAAATTAATTTTACATGTTTAAAACGAAAAAAGTAGAAATTGATTTTTTATTTAAACGAAGAAATACTATTTTTTAATTTTTAGTAAATATTCTCGGTTTAGCTCATTTTACTTGTCATGTTGTCTTTTGTATGGCTTTTTAAGAAAACGTCGATCAGAATTATAATTTAACTAATTTACCTTATTGATTATTTGATCTGCATTTGATATATTTTTTTTACGACATTAATTTCTTTTCACATTTATTAGAGTAAGAATAAATATAAAAAAGTAATTAAACTCTATCTTATTTTAAAATATAAATATTTTAAGTATATTTATTTTAGTAAACATAACAAATAAATGACATGGCGGAATAACAAATACAACAGTTTAATATGTAGATTAGATCTCAGGCTAATATAAAAAAAGAAAGAAAATTGTATGATTTGACTACTTAACCTTTTGAAGAAAAGCAATTTCATGGATTGACACGCACGTGGTAATGAATTCATCATTATTGACTTAATGAGATACATTGAAAATTACATGAATATTGTTTGATTTTTTAATAGGGGGTGCACTTTTTTTTTTTGGACATTATTAATTTGCACTATTTTTATGCATATATATATATATATATATATATATATATATACTATGTTCAAAACACGATTAATATAACATTGTAGTTTGTACTCCGTATCTAAAACTTTATTATATTAGTGTTTACTACGAATACAAAATCTGCACTTTTTTTTTTACATTATTTTTTTTTTAATATGGGGTTCACATTTGTTTTTTTGATATTACTTGATTTTGTTAATATGGGGTCCACTTTTTTTTACCGTGAGTTTGGAGATGGTGGGATCCACTTTTTATTTTTATTTTTTTTATATTACTTGATGTCGTTTAGTATGAAGTTCACCCTTTATGGGGTGCACTTTTTTTTTTTTGACATTATTAGTTTGTACTATTTTTATGCATATAATATATATACATATACTATATTCAAAACACGATTACTATAATATTATAGTTTGTGCTCCGTATCTAAAACTTTATTATATTAGTGTTTGCTACGAATATAAAGTCTGCACTTTTTTTTTAAACATTATATTTTTTTTAATATGGGGTTCACTTTTTTTTTTATATTGCTTGGTGTTGTTTAGTATGGGGCCCACCCTTTTGAACATTATTAGTTTGCACTATTGTTATGCATAATATATATATATATATATATATATATATACTATGTTCAAAACACGATTAATATAACATTATAGTTCGTGCTCCGTATCTAAAACTTTATTATATTAGTGTTTGCTATGAATACAAAGTCTACACTTTTTTTTTGACATTGTTTATTTTTTTAATATGGGATTCACCTTTTTTTTATATTGCTTGATTTTGTCAATATGGGAAACTATGTTCAGAACACGATTAATATAACATTGTAGTTTGTGCTCCGTATCTAAAACTTTATTATATTAGTGTTTGCTACGAATACAAAGTCTGCACTCTTTTTTTTTGACATTGTTTGTTTTTTTAATATGGGATTCACTTTTTATTTTTATTTTTTTATATTGCTTGATTTTGTTAATATGGAGTCCATCTTTTTTTTTTTCCCGTGAGTTTGGAGATGGCGGGTTCCACTTTATTTACTTCTTTTTTTTAAATATTGGTTGGTGTTTTTTTTATTTTTTAATATTGGTTGGTGTTTAATATGGGGACCACACTTTTTTTTTAAATGCTTAATTGTTTGGTGTTTTTTTTTTAATTTTTTAATATTGATTGGGGTTTAATATGGGGACCACACTTTTTTTTTAAGTATTTTAAGTATGTTGTTGTACAATAATTTCATTTGCTCCCACTAATGAGTTGATACGCATGTGGCAATAAATCCATCATTATTGATTTAATTGTTTGATTTTCTAAGCACTTTTGTATTTTAAGTATTTTGCTGTACAATAATTCCATTTGCTCCCTCTAATGGGTTGATACGCATGTGACAATGAATCCATCAGGCTATATGGGCCCACAATTTTTTTTTTCAAAAATTGGAAAACGGATATATATATATATATAAGTATTTTAAGTATGTTGCTGTATAATAATTTCATTTGCTCCCACTAATGGGTTGATACGCATGTGGCAATAAATCCATCATTATTGATTTAATTGTTGATTTTCTAAGCATTTTTGTATTTTAAGTATGTTGCTGTACAATAATTTCATTTGCTCCCTCTAATGGGTTGATACGCATGTGGCAATGAATCCATCATTATTGATTTAATTGTTTGATTTTCTAAGCATTTTTTTTAACATTGTTTGTTTTTTTAATATGGGATTCACTTTTTTTTTTTTAATATTGTTTGATTTTGTTAATATGGGATGCACTTTTTTTTTCCCGTGAGTTTGGATGTGGTGGATTCCACTTTTTTTTTTAATTTTTTTTATTACTGATTGGTGTTTAATATGGGGTCCACAATTTTTTTTTAAATATTAGTAGTTGTTTAAAATATGTGGGCCACAATTTTTAAAAAAAATATTAGTAGTTGTTTAAAATATGTGGGCTCACAAATCTTTTTTTTTAAAATATTAGTAGTTGTTTAAAATATGTGGGCCCATAAATTTTTTTTTGGGCCCACAAACGGACGACGAAAAAGTGCTAACGGACGACCAAAAGGTGCCCACACTCACCTTTATGTAGTAAAGTAATATTAGAAAACACTTCGTCTAACTCTTAAAGGGTTGAGAAGAGGGACTCCCCTCGCGCCGTCGTCGTCGCTCGGCTCGGTTTCGAATTTGAATTTGGATTTAGATTTGGTCAAATGATTTGATTGATAATTTTTTTGGACCAAATTTATTTAAATTCAATCTTCATTTTCTGAAATTATTTTGTTTATTTCCGCCGTAAAATATTAATTAGTAATTAATTAAATTTTGGCGGAATAAATTAAAACTCCGAACGGTCTTATTATTTTTTTCTGAAAAGGCAAGGGCCTTTCCGAACAGTCACTTTCTGAAAAGGAAAGGGCCTTTCATTTTCTGAATTTTTTTCCTGCATTGCAAATTCTACATTTTTCCAGAAATCAAACTATCGAGTCTTACTGTGTTTCGTTACCAAATTTGAGTTCGTCGAAGTCGTAGGCGTTTGACGTACCGCTACTCCTGCGACAGGTATATCCGTTTTATCCTGGGAGAAAGTAATCCATAACCTCGGGTACAGTGAGGAGATTAAATTCCTTAAGGATACACAGTGAATTCTGTGATCTCGGATATTTTCTTACTTTCTACATTATTTTTCTAATTTCTGATTTTTGCGTTTTTCACAGTTTCTGATTTTCCCGTTTCCACTTGTTGGTTTCCGTTTTCTGATTTTGATCATAGCCATATTAACAAAAATTATGTTGTCAGCAAACACGAGTATAAAAAAGTGGTGAAAGATGCTGTCAGTGAAAAGGCCTCTTAGATATGATGGAGTATAGTATACTATAGGCATTAGCTGGTCCTTGTGCCACCTAAACTTACACCATAATCTGACTGTTACTCCCACTATCAAAAAGCAAAGGATGAAAGACCACCAAAAAAAAAGAAAAAAGAAGAAGAAGAAAAGTACAAAATTACAACAATAACATATCAAGCGTAATTTCATAAGAAGGGTCCGAAGAAAATAATGTATATGCAGATTTTTCCTCTACCTTATGAAAGTAAAGAAACTATTTCGGGAAAGTCCTCGGCTCAAGTAAAACATTACCAAAGCAGGTTCAAAAAAATTAATAATGTAAAAGAACATAGACAACAACAAATAATACAATAACCTGAGCAAAGAAAACAGTAGAAAAGAAAGAAGAAAAGTACAAAATTGACCAAAACATAAAAAGAGTTGGAAACCAAGTCACGTGTTAATAGACAGGATAGAAACTGAGAATGGAGTCATACAAAAAGACCCAAAACAGGGGTAGAGTATGAGCCGCGTTTATCGCCTTTCCATGTGTGTATTGACAAGTCTTTGTTTCGCCGAAAGGTTAATAGTGTACTATATAACATAATAACACTGCTCTCTCTCTCTCTCTCTTAATCCTTTTTTTTTTTTTTTTTTTATTCTCTCTCACACATACACCCAACACATATTTTCAATTTAGACGCACACTTTGGCTTCAACCAATCGTGCCTCACCACCGTCTCTCTTCCTAAAAAATCTCTCTCTTCTAATTAATTTCGTCTCAGAATTTTCTTCGTTTCTTCAAAACGACGTCGCTTAAGTCAATGATTACCTCCTCCAATATTTTCGATTCACTACGCAATTCGTTAGTCTAGGGTTTTGATACGAGCTCAAAATTCACCATGGATGGTGGTAATTCCAGCTCAGCTATGTCCCTACCATGTGTACAACAACCACACAATAGTCAAAGGTTAGAAAGTAGTGCTGCAACATCGGAACAGTGTAGTTCCGTACATTATATGAGCGATTCTCAGCTGGTCGCAGTTCCGTATACGGTCGCCGGAGGTTCTCCGACTACGGTCGCCGGACTTGATAAGCGGAAACGAGGTCGGCCGCCACGTCAGCAGGCGGCGAAACCACCACCTCCGGCGAAGAAACCGCGAGAAGAAGATGAAGATGTTTGCTTTATATGTTTTGATGGTGGTTCTCTTGTACTTTGTGATCGCAAGTAAGTTAAGCCCGTTTTGAACGGTCTAGTTTCCATTTTGAAGTGTTTTAATGCTTTTCTGATTTGACATTTACTTCACTTTGAGCTAAAAATGTTGAAAGATTACTGTTTGATAAGCATAATTGTGTTACAAGCTCGTTTTTTGGGTCAGTTTTCATACTCTAGTTTCCGTTTTGAAGTGTTGAATGCTTTTCTGATTTGACATTTACTTCACTTTGAGCTAAAAATGTTGGAAATATATTGTTTGATAAGCATAATTGTATTACAAGCTCGTTTTTTATCAGTTTTCATACTCTAGTTTCCATTTTTCTAATGCTATACCGATTTGGAAAAATGTAGTAGTGCTTCAGAAATAATGGTAATTTTTGTTTGATAAGCATAATTGTGTGACAACTTACAAGTTGTTTGTTTAATGGATAGGGGGTGTCCAAAGGCATACCATCCAGCTTGTATTAAGCGGGATGAGTCTTTTTTTCGCTCCAAGGCTAAATGGAACTGCGGTATGTTTTCTCTTACTTCTTTTAGGGACATGAAGGAACTGTTTAGTTCATGTAGTTCTTTGGTGTTAGAGTTGGTTTTACTGTATTTATTTATTTATTTATTTATTCTCATGATGGGATAATTGAATGCCGAAATTAGGTAGCGAGAACTAAATGACATTCTATTTTAGATCGAGAGAAATGAGAATTGTAGTTTTTTCATGGATTCTGTATTTATGAAATTACTTTAATCTTATTAAAAAAATAGTAGTAGGTTGTTGAGCATGGTGCATTTAAGGCTTAAGGTCTTGCATGGCATAATTCATGTCGTTCCATTGTAGAAGCATCTTCTATAAATGCAATGGCAGCCTTAATTGATACTTCAAGAATGAGTCTTGAATGTTTTGGAGGTTTCAGCTTTAAACTTGAAACATATTATTGTTGCTGCATAATCAGAATTTGGATGGGCATGTATAATACGCTGCTTTAAAGAATAAATAAACATCTCATTTTCCAAGATAAAAGGATTGAGGGAAAGAATCAGTGAGGTGAGTGTTCTCAAAACCGTGATTGAAAAAGCGTGAGGAGGATACTAAGCGTCCATTGCTGTGTTACTTTTTTTTTTTTTGCTCATCGATACCTGAATAACAAGTCAAGGTATTGGCTCGAAGAACAAAAACATCTCTGGATGCTTTTCTTTTTCACTATCCTTTCTCGAGATAATATGAAGGAGGACATGGATACTTATTGGGTGTTATTAAACCTTTTAAAATTGAAAGTGTGATCTCATAATATAGTGATTTTGAAGATTTGCAAAATAAAAAATCGCCAAGCACTGGCTCCCATTACTTTATGGATCTTTTGTCTTTTATTTTGTTGACTTGTGTATCTTTTTGTTATCTTCATAGTCTATTTCTAACTCTTTATGGAGTACATATTGTATCTTTTGCCTTTTGTTGTCTTGACTCGTGCATCTTTTTGTCATCTTCATCTTTTCCAACTTTGCATGGAGTGCATATTGTATCTTTTGCCTTTTATTCTTGAATTCTGTATCATCTTCATTAGTCTTTTTACAAGTGTATACAGATTATACTGAAAAGTGTCAGAATTGCCTTTAAACTAAGCAGTATAGAACACATTTACCCTCCGTTCAAAGTTGGGGCAATTTATACCCTTCTAGTTAATAAAGTGGCTCATAAATAGCCTTATTGACTTACGGAACTCACGTAAAAAATAATCAGATTTTAATTAATTTTATACCATAGAATTATGATGTGTCCCAAATTAAAAAAACCCCATCCCCCATTTATTTTACCAGTGCCCACCACCACCCCATCTTATTTTTCTTACCTTCTAACCTAAATTAACCAGATTAATGAAATCCATGTCTTCAGCTCTAATGATAAGGCACGCTTGTGCAACCCTTGAGGCGGGAGCTCTTATCTGAATGCAGCCATTAATGAAATTTCATCTCTCTCTAGACAGTGGAAGTTCTTCAGGTTCAAATAGTGGATGAAATGTAATCCAACACGAATAGTTCCAGTGTTCGACATCCAATTTCAAGAACTTGAGAATTTGGGGTTAGATGGGCTTGACTTTGCAAGAAATTCAATAGTGTAAAACTAATTAACATCTGATTAAATCCTAAGTGTGTCCTGTTAGTCAATAAGGGTATTTAATAGCCACTTTATTAAAGGGAAGAGTATAAATGACCCCAACTTTGAACGGGGGGTAAATCTGTTCTATAATGCATAGTTTAAGGGCAATTCTGATCCTTTTCCCTAGATTATATAACATAATTTTTGCCTTTTATTGTCTTGGCTCGTGTATCTCTTTGTTGTACTCATTACTCTTTATCCGAGTTTGTATAGAGTACATATTTGTATCGATTGCCTTTTTTGTCATCACTCATGTATGTTATTGTCATCTTCGTAGTCATTTTCCAAGTTTGTATGGGTTACATAGTTCTAACATGATCGAAATGATTGCTACTTCCTCAAACTTTTTAGCGTATTCGCGGACAATCTTTCCCACCATGTGTCGGAATTCCCATAGATTGCTAATAAACAAGTTCATATGATTGCTAATAGCTTTTCGTTCCCCCTCTCTCTATTTTTCCCTTCAGCTGCATTGCACATCTTTCATCAAGAGCACCTGAAAAATCTGTTTCCTTTGGGGTTGTCTTTGTCCTACGGAGAAGAAAGGGTGTGGTTTTCTATTAACGGGAGGCTTAAGTAATTGGAATAGAATAGAACATCACAAAAGATAGTACGAAATGTGACTAAGAGCCCGTTTGGATTGACTTATAAGTTGCTTATAAGCTGTTTTCTGCTTTTTTGAGTGTTTGGCTGGCCAGCTTAAAGTCATTTTGTGCTTAAAATAAGCTCAAAAAAATAATTGGGCCCGTTTTACTTAGCTTATCTAAAGCAGCTTATAAGCTGAAAACAGCTTATAAGCCAAAAAAAAAATAAGCCCATCCAAACAGGCTCTAAGCTGGAAGCTTCTTGAACGATCCTTATTTATGTTGCTCAGGAAACCTTGTTGCTAAATCCAACTGTTGGTATTGATTAATGTACTTTTTGAATGATGCTGCAAGGAATGTAAGTATTAGCTTAAAAAATTATCTCAGTACGTAGTTGATGTATTCGAGGACATTTGAGGAGGTTTGTGATATCCATGGAATCTATATCCACAGAAGGCTTGGAAGAACAAAAAGCAGTACTGAAAAGTTCAACTAGAACTTATCAAAGTAAACATTAATCTTAAAATAGAATCCCGTTCCATGATTGGTACCAAAGGCTTCTAGTGCTTAATATTTTCGCTTTTATTTTTCAATTTGTACTTTTCTTTTTATTTGAACTACGAGAGATCTAGTTCTATTTTCTACATGAAGCATGTGATTAACATCATTGACCCCAGAATGATACACGGCTTGATATTACTTTTGTTTTCAGGTTGGCATATTTGTAGTGTGTGTCAAAGAGCTTCCCACTACCTGTGCTATACTTGTACATATTCATTGTGCAAGGCATGTACAAAAAATACTGATTACTTGTGTGTTAGAGGAAACAAAGGCTTTTGCTCTACGTGCATGAGAACTATCATGCTGATTGAGAACAAAGACCAAGCAAATAAGGAAATGGTATGTCTAATGTACTGTAAGATCTCGATAGGGATGTTTAATTTGCAAGTGATTTTCATAACATCTTGTCATTTTCTCTATGATACGATTCCTGTTGAATGAAGTAAGAACATTCCATTAATAATGGCCTCAAGAAGATGCAATAAGTACAAAAGATATGTTAGCTTTCACTTTATCAATTTTTTTTTTTTTTTTTTTTTTTTAAAAAAGCACAACAGATATGTAGTGGTTAACTCCAATACCTGAGTCAAATATGCTAAGATCAGGCAGCTAACAAAGTCCAAAAATTTATCAGTACTATTTACAAGGGTTAGGGTGCTCCTGCAAAAGATGCTGACTAAACATCTAGCTTTCAGGGAGTATGTAGGATTTGATGTTCCATCAAAGTATCTGCGTTCCTCTCTGTCCAAGTAGACCAAAAATAGATGCCGGGATCATTTTGCAGATCCTTTTGATGGCCTTATCAACTCTCCGAAAACACCAGCATTGGTAAGCGTCTTTGAATTACCTTAGCATGACCCAACTTGGTCCAAAAATTGAATAAAAAAAGCTCCAAAGGTCTGCTGCAGCTGTGGAGTGAAGGAAGAGGTGACTAAAAGCCTCTCATTGCCCTGGGCCTCTTGTGCAGTCGAGGCTTTCACTTTCGAATCTACACACATTGAAATTCCTACAATTACTCTTGCTCTGACCATAAGCCTCTGAATGCAGCTAGCTCATGCCATAGCTCAGTCCTTTCTGGACACCTTATACCGCTGAAAAGATAACATTCTCCCAAGAATGATTAATTCCTTTTTACCCATATAAAAAGAACGATTAATTTATTTTGGATGCTTACCAGTCTAACTGCAAATAAACAATTTGTTCCCCAAGCACTGATATTATCATGTCTTTCCAGATTAAAGATTCTCGTGTTTAATTTTATTATTGTGTACTAGTCATTTCTTTTATCTCCATAGAGTAATCTTGGGCTGAGTTTTGATTTACCTAAAACCTATCAAGTTCAGGTAGATTTTGATGACAAAAGCAGCTGGGAGTATCTCTTCAAGGTGTATTGGGTGATCCTAAAGGAAAAGCTATCGTTAACACTTGATGAACTTGTTCAAGCTAAAAATCCATGGAAAGAATCAGTTGCAGTACATGGTAAGCGGCCGCTACTGCCTTATGGTCATTATGTTGCAAATGATGGCAAAGGTGTTGCAGGCAAGTCATTTGACCATTTAGAGCAGAAGAGACCCATAGAACTGTTAGAGCTATCTAAAAAGGATCCTCCAACCACTGAAAGCAGAACAATTGCAGAGTCTAATAATGCGAGCATTCTCAGTTCTACTTCTCAGTCAGAGCTAACAAAGCCTGCTGAAGAGCTAGCGTTCCTGAATGAAGATTGTTTGAGGACAAAACAGGGAAGCACTGCTGTGCAGACATCAGTGAATGGATGCACGGAGTGGGCATCAAAGGAGCTTTTGGATTTCGTTGCACATATGAAGGATGGTGATACTTCTGCTATATCTCAGTTTGATGTGCAGGCACTTCTGCTTGACTATATAAAGAAAAATAACCTTCGAGATCCTCGACAGAAGAGTCAAATAATTTGTGATTTGAGACTCAAAAGCCTTTTTGGTAAGCCACGTGTTGGCCACATAGAAATGCTGAAGCTTCTCGAGTTTCACTATCTGATAAAGGAGGATCCAGAGAAGAGTGCTTTTATTCCAGCTGGAATTGTTGGAACAGCGACTGGCCATGTGGTACCTGATGATAGCAATGCCATCTCTTCATCTAAAAAACGCAAAAGTCGTAAAAATGGTGAAGTAAAAATGGCCCAGATTAATCTTGATGAATATGCTGCAATTAATGCTCACAATATAAATTTCTTATATTTGCGGCGTGATTTGATGGAAAATCTTGCTGAGGATGTGGAGAAGTTCCATGACAGAGTCATTGGCTCAGTTGTCCGCATAAGAATACCTGGTAACGATCAGAAGCAGGAAATTTATAGGCTTGTCCATGTTGTAGGTACAAATTGATCATAAAGCTTTCGTTAAGAAGACAATGATGCAATATAATGTTGTTCTAGTTTGTGGGGCTTATAGTATTTTTTTTTTAATGCAGGTACATGTAAGTCATCTGAACCATATAAGTTAAGAGATAAGACAGTTGATGTACTACTTGAAGTATTGAACTTAGACAAGAAAGAAGCCTTATCCATTGATTCTATTTCAAATCAAGATTTCTGTGAGGTAATTAAGACAAAACACATTTTCCTTATTCATCGATTTTGAAAATAAATTGCTCTTACTCTCTTACTGGTTAATGAAATCTTGCTTACCAGTTGATATTGTGGCAGATAAGGTGGTATTCATCTTTATTATTCTGTGTTATAGCTCAGTCTTTTCTGACCATTTTTCTTAAGCTGCTTATTTTCACATTAGTTCATATTATTTTTAAGCAACGTAGCACTAACAGGGTAAGGTCTGCGTACACTCTACCCTCCCCAGCCAGACCCCACCTATGGGATTAACTGGGTATGTTGTTGTTGTAGCATAAACAGCACAGCCGTATTGGCATTATATAGAGGAAATAGAACATTTGGTCCAGATTGACACGAGCAAGTTTTACATGTCACACTATAATTTTAGTCCGTTTAGCTTGATTAGGATACACTCAGATTCGAGATGAGCTCAATGTGAATGTGAAAAGTTAAATACAATTGCATCGAGGGGGTGAGGGCTAGGTTCATGATGGTTGTATTAACGGAGTACCAATCAGCTACTTGTTATCACTTCTTCCCGTTGCAAGCAGTCTGTCTGGCACTGGCAGAGGCCATAGTATGGTACCATTTTGGTTCATGAGAATCTTTTGATATGTGGTAAATTACTGCGCAAACAGGGAGAGTGGCATGACCAAACATTGTCAACTACATGTGTTAAAATTTGTACACAAATGCTCTTCTATTCATAAAAAAGTTTACACTTGTTTCCACAGCCCTTCTACACCGAAGATGTTCACCTTTTCAGGTGTCTAGGTTCTAGCTGTTTCAGCGTGATGTTGTGGGATTTATGTGATTGCTTAAATTTGTCATTTCAGGATGAATGCAGAAGATTACGCCAGAGTATAAAATGCGGGCTTGTGAAAAGGCCTACTGTAGTAAGTGTTCAAACCTGAGTATTGTTAATTTTGCTATAGTAAAACTAAAATTTCTAACTTAATGATATTTTAATGTAGGGTGAGATACAGAAGAAAGCTATGGAACTCCGGGCAGTAAAACTCAATGATGTATGTCAATTACTTTGTTGTTCTATTCTTTTAATAAGTGCCCTTGCCTGTTTATCATCCGAAGCAATTTCCTGTTCTTTCCTTAAAACTTGCGTCACCTAACTCTTTCTTTCAACAGTTATTCTGTATTTGTGGGTTCTGTTCTATGCTCCCCCAGTTCATTAATATCATAACTCTTTCTTTCAACAGTTATTCTGTATTTGTGGGTTCTGTTCTATGCTCCCCCAGTTCATTAATATCACATAATGGGCATTAGTACAATATTCTTGGGAGGTGCCTGTGGGACTTCTTCTGCGGGAATAAATGAAAAGATAGAGAACTAACTTAATATTTTGGATAATGTCTTTCTTAGAATTGGCGAGCAGACGAGCACGTTGTCTACTGGTATACATAAAAGTGGTACTATCTCTTCTGCATCTGGTGGAAAAGACCACCACGCTTTACTCCTTGTGGAAGGGGTAGCTAATTCTTTCTTCATAAAGTAGAGATGGTCGTTTGAAGTTGAGGGTACCAGTTGTTATTTTTGTTATTTTGGACTCATGAAAACAAAAAGTCTTGCAGAAAGGCCGGTTACTCATGATTTGATATACTCTCAACCGGAGAATTGGAAAAGTGGAAGACGATTAATAAATTAGTTGGAAAATAACTTTTCTTTGAGCTTATAGATACTCTTCCCTTCCTGTTTCCACAACCTTTGATCAGAAAATGTAAGAGAAAAGTTCTAGCAATAATCATTTTAGAGGTTGGTAGAGATACATTAATAGAAGGTGTAAAAAAGGAAGATTTTGATGTAAAGATGTTATATAAAAATTTGACAAAAGGGTTTGTTCTAGTGGTAAGAGCTTTCCACTTCCAACCAAGACGTAGGAAATTTGATCCACCTTAGGGGAAATGTGGGAAAAACCACTGTTGGCTCCTGGAACCAGGGGTTTGTTCGGATGGGGTTTGCCAAAACTTAAAAAAGGATATATCAAGGTGAAGTGCAACACTAAAATTGTAACATTTCATACTGTTCTTGGCGTTGGAGGTGGACATACTTCCTGCTTATAACTTCAAAGCATATAAAAACAAGTAAATTGGAATAGGATGAGTAATTTAATTATTTATCATCTGTCAAAAGCATTCCCTTTTAGTTTAGTGTCCTTTATTTGTTCATGACCTTTGTGTCTTAAGGTGGCAAGATAGTACCGCACCACAAAAAAGGGAAAAGGGATATATTTATTGGGGTGAGATGATAATTGATCAGGCATTATATAGCGCTCTCCATAAGTAATACTGTTCTTCCTCAGAACATCACAAATTGTTATAGCTACTTTCGTGGAACTGTTACTTTTTTTATTTAAAGATTGTTAGTATGGTGTTGTAATGTGTTTATGCTATTTCAAAATACAGTCCCTGGAAGCAGAGATATTACGGCTCAGTCATCTTCGTGATAGAGCAAGTGAGAAGGGGCACAAGAAAGAATATCCTTTGTCAAGGCAGTATACATTAATAGTTATTTACATGCTAAAATCAGATTTGGTGCCTCATTCAAAAAAACTGAGGCACCACTGATATTATTTGTTAAATGTCATTTTGTGTACTCATTAATTGAAGAACATCGACCTTGAGCATGAGGACTTCCTTAACAGTTCCACGCTCAGAGAATGTATAGAGAGGTTAGAGCTTCTGAAGACACCTAAGGAGCGCCAGCGGAGGCTACTGGAGATTCCAGAAGTGCATGCTGATCCAAAGATGGACCCGGATTATGCATCTGAAGGAGATGATGGAGAATACAATGACAAGAGAAAAGGTTTATATCATTTTGTTTTCAGTTACTCTGTGGCTGTTGCTAAAATATTTTCCATCTTTTTGGGGGGGTTGAGGGGTGAGGAAGAAACCAAATGGTTGCTTACTGCTGATAAAACATAATGCAGTTAAATATCCAGCACCAAGATGCACTCGGATTAGTAGAAGGGATGAAAAACTTCTGTCTTCAGGGAGTCTAGGTAAGATGAAGACTGTACTATGAAGTCCTTCAAAAGTTTGTTTAGCGCCAGTTAATTAAAGGTTTTTCCTGTGTTTATCCAGTTAAAGAAGAGGGATCTATCATGGCTCAATGTAGAATGAGTGAGAAAAGAGAAGCTTGTGGAACTAATATCATGGACAAGCAAGGAAAACAACTTACTGTTGAACAGGCTGTGGATAGGTCTGGATCTGAAACTTCAATTACTAGTCTCTCTACGGTGAACTCATCATCCGTTAACGGTAGTGAAACTGAAAAACTGTGGCATTACCGAGACCCTGCTAAACGAATACAGGGACCATTTTCCGTGATGCAGTTGAGGAAATGGAATACATCGGGGCTTTTTCCTCCTGATATGAGGATATGGACAAATCATGAGCATGAAGACTCAATACTTTTAACTAATGCACTGAAGGGGCTTTTCCATAAAGAATCTCAAGTGCATGATAAGACATCAAGCCAGTCACGGGTACCAGCTGCCTCAGATAGTAGAACTTGTGTTAGTTGGTCTGAGAGTGCTGGCGCAGGGGTAGAATGTCGAAAAAGGGAGATACCTGGGCACCTCCATAATGCAAATCACTGTTCAAATGGTAACACAGAGTTTACGAGGATGAATGGGTTGTCCCCTTCTTTTCCACAATGCGTGGACTCGTTGAAGGGAAACAACTCTTGTTCTGACAAACCTCAATTGTCGAGCACCCCTTCATCTAGTCAGCGGGAGGTGATTTTAGCTCTTCCACGCCAAAGAGGACATGAAAATGATAATTGTCGTTCTGTGGCAGATCAAGGAACTCAGAATTCACGTAAAAGCACATTGTGCTATGCACAATCTAACAGTCGGAATTTAGGCCCGCCTTCTGATCAGAACGCGGGATCTTTTACCAGTAATAAATGTTCAATTAACGTGGATTTTGGATCTACTTTTGCTTCAGCTACCAAATCAAGTGATTCATTTGAACAGAAAGGAAAAATGAATCTTCCAGACCTACCTAGTCCTACTCCAGAGACGAGCTATGGTGACCTTGAAGCTCAGGCTGCTGAGAAACTGCTTTTGTTGAGTTCAGTTATTCCCGGTTGTGGTTCAGATATTCATGATTTGCCAAGTCCTACACCTATTTCAAACAGTGAAGCTCAAGGTGGGCATGAAGCTGAAAATAAAGAATCTGGTCCGTCGAGTCTTCCTGACAGCGAAGCTCAAGGTGGGCATGCAGCTGAAAATAAAGAATCTGGTCGGTCAAGTCTTCCTGTCAGCGAAGCTCAAGGTGGGCATGCAGCTGAAAATAAAGAATCCGGTCGGTCAAGTCTTCCTGACAGCGAAGCTCAAGGTGGGCATGCAGCTGAAAATAAAGAATCTGGCCCGTCAAGTCTTCCTGATAGCGAAGCTCAAGTTGGGCATGCAGCTGGTAATAAAGAATCTGGCCCGTCAAGTTTTCCTGACAGTGAAGCTCAAGGTGGGCATGCAACTGAAAATAAAGAATCTGGTCCGTCAAGTCTTCCTGTTCAGGAATCAGGCCAAAGGTGTAGTAGTGCTTCTAGTCCAGTGGTTGGTGGGGCCCAACTTCGTGTAATAGCTGATGAATGGGGTAGAAATTCACCGGGTGCGAAACCATCTACTGAAGAATGGGATTCTGGTCTTGTCTCTGATTCCTCACTGAAACCGACCGACACTGTGGGTGATCATGTTGCCACACCTACTTCAAATGCCGACCAACTTACTGCAAAACCACAAGAATGGGATTCTGGTCTTGTCTCCGTTTCCTCACTGAAACCAGCTGAAGCAGTGGGTGATCATGTTGCCACACTTACTTCAAATGCCGACCAACTTACTGCAAAACCATCTACTGAAGAATGGGATTCTGGTCTTGTCTCCGTTTCCTCACTGAAACCAGCTGAAGCAGTGGGTGATCATGTTGCGACACCTACTTCAAATGCTGGCGAACTTAATCATACTTCCCCATCTCATCCTGTGTCAAACTTTTTTGGTGAGCCTATAGAGTTCAGTACTTTGGCTGAGGAATCAGTGTCAGACCTTTTGGCTGAAGTTGATGCTATGGAATCTCAAAATCATAATGGTATGGGTTCTCCTACTTCTGCCATGAGATGTGGTGAGGAGATGATACCTGGTTGCAAAACTGATTGCTTTAGCCCGATTGAGGAGCTGAGTCCTACGCATGATCCTGTAAGAAGTGATGCCTTGAGCTCCACCGGAGATCTACAACTTCCTTGTCAATCTACTCTGACGGATGAAACAGTTGGTGCATCTCGAGCTGATGCTTTTGATCCATTAAGGAGGTCTGGTGGAAATTCATCTACGAGCAGTGAGGGAGAAACCAAGTCAGCTGATGTTTTGATTTCCCAGGGGGATGTTGGTTCCAATATACCTGCACCTTGTACCACGAGTCAAGCTACTGCATTTTCTGCTATGGGTCGGAGTATAGGATTTGAAGGTATGACCAGTGGCCGTGGAGCAGCACCTGGAAACCCAAGTTGGGGTGGACCAGTTCACGGGTATGCAAATGTTGGTTTTGGGAGCACCCCGGGGGCTGCATGGGGAAATTCTAATATGAATCGAGGTGCCCCTTTCACTGGGAATCCGGTGTGGGATAACCAGCGGAGGTATGCAGGGGAAAGGTCTGGTGGTCCAAGAGACTGGGCTCTTCAAGGAGGAGAGTCAGGATTTGGTAGGGGTAGGCCATCATGGAACAGACAGCAGCCATATGGTGGGGGAGGATACTCTAGGCCTCCTCCCAAAGGCCAGCGAATTTGTAAATTTTATGAGAGCGGGCGCTGCAAGAAGGGGGCGGCGTGTGACTATCGACACCCGTGAAGGTGTAAATTGAAGGCAATTGCTTTCTTTTTGTATAATCAGAAATTCTTTTTTGAGCAAGAAATTGACATGTAGCTAAAATGTTATTCCTATAACTTAACTGAAAAGTTTCAGTTAAAGATGGCAGATTGCAATTTTTTCTTCCGGACCGGTATGTTAAGTTGGTATAGTTTAGTTGCAGATCTAAATACTATATGTCCTTGTATCCGTTTCAGTAAAGTTTATCGAACTCAGAAGACAGCCATATGTATAAGCTGCAGTAGTGAATTTATACATGCAGAAGCGATAGAGTTAACGTGACATTACTGAGCATGGAGTATCTTGTTTGGTGCTACAGAATTGGTACATACTGCCTTAACATTTGATCATCTTTGCTCCTGCAACTTGCTGCTTAGTGCATCAAAATTAGCCCATGAAAGTAAATGTGCAATATTACATTTAATTGAAATACCTTCTTTTCCGTCGGTCCATTGAACTACCGTAGGCCAAGCACATGACAATGGGTAACAACTAACACGTAGAGGTGTCACATGGATGGAGAATTTATATTTTGGAGTTAAAATGAATTGAATCAGCAAATTAATTGAGATACGACTTTGTCTAATACTGACTTGGATCAAAATAGTCGAGTCAATTTGGGTTAAACAATCATAACACAATCCGTTCAACTTGAAAACTTTTTTCATTTATTTGTTTTTTCTTTTGTAGTTATATTTAATTTTCAAATCAAACTAATGAAACTTTGCCTTCAATTTTCATGACTATTTCATCCAAATTCAAAAACAGCTTATTTTTCTGTGTATTGACAATTTTTTTTGTATACAGCTCAACTGGCCCAAAATTTTGAACGTGATAAACTTAGGCTATGCCTAGAATAATCCATTTTTTTGCGCGGATTCTTTTGGGGTGGTCTTTAAATTTTGCCCCTCATATTTGTGGTCTTTAAAATATGCCCCTCATAGTGCTGGTCTTTAATTTTTGCCCTTCGCATTGCAACTCTGAGCGTTCACGCAGAAATCATGAGGTTCTGAGTTCGAACCCCCGTTCAAGCATAAATTAAAAAAAAAATTGCAAGGCAAGGTTTGGTCGCGTGTATGCCGGACCCGACATACACTTGTTAAGGAATTATCAAATTTATGCCAGACCCGGCATACTCATGCCTTATGGGCAGACTTGGCATAAGTATGTCGGGTTCGGCATAACTTTGGTAATTCCTTAACAAGTTTATGCCGGTGGGGGCATACTTTTAATGGGCAAACTTTTATGCCGGACCCGACATAAACTTGTGAAGGAATTACCAAAGTTATGCCGGACCCGGCATACTTATGCCAAGTCTGCTCATAAGGCATAAGTATGCCGGGTCCGGCATAACTTTGGTAATTCCTTCACAAGTGTATGCCGGTGGGGGTCTGAGAGTTCACGCAGAAATCATGAGATTATGAGTTCGAACCCCCGCTCAAGCATAAATTAAAAAAAAAAATTGCAAGGCAAGGTTTGGATCGCGTGTATGCCGGACCCGGCATACACTTGTTAAGGAATTACCAAATTTATGTCGGACCCGGCATACTCATGCCTTATGAGCAGACTTGCCATAAGTATGCCGGGTCCGACACAACTTTGGTAATTCCTTAACAAGTTTATGCCGGTGGAGGCATACTTTTAATGGACAAACTTTTATGCCGGACCCGGCATAAACTTATGAAGGAATTACCAAAGTTATGCCGGACCCGGCATACTTATGCCAAGTCTGCTCATAAGGCTTAAGTATGCCGGGTCTGACATAACTTTGGTAATTCCTTCACAAGTGTATGCCGGTGTGGGCATAGCGAAATTTAAACTCTGCCTTGCGATTTTTTTTTAAAATTTTGACTGTGTGGGGGTTCGAACCTGAAACCCATGGGTTTTAACCAAAGGACAAAATTTAAAGATTTCAAATATGAGGGGCAAAATTTAAAGATCACCCAAAAGAAGGGCAATTCGAATCCGCCAACGAATATAATTCTGACCCTACTCGTGCAAGTCTGGATGGGTAGAGCGAGTTGTAGTATTTGTTTGCACAAAGAGGGTATACTTTTTGTGAAGTACTATAAAATAGAAGTAATTAATTATCGTTATGAATCTAAAGGTGTAGCTTAATGATGCAAACCACATGAAATCTGAGTTCGAATTATAGTAAATGCGCTTGGTGATTCAGTAATTAATGAAATAATCTAAATGCGCATAATCTAATCTTGGTACCACATTTATTAAACAGGAGTATTAATTCCTATATCTCAAAACGGGTATAAACTTACAAGTATCATTGTGTGACATTATAATTGAAGTTTAACATTGAGTCGATTAAACTCTCATTACTCGGATACAAAAGTTACATTACACCAAGAAAAAATTCTTTTCCTTTCTTTCTCCTACTAGATACTAACGGCCTGTGCCAGCACGAGCCCAACACAATAAAAGCTGGAACTATTATTTTTATCAAGTTTTCTTGATATGGAATCACAGAGAAGAGAAATTGAAGTGATTACGAAATTAGATATAGACAACATAACATTCTATGCTAATTGTTCAAATACTATTTACATACATTTTGGAGAAAAAATATAATACGGTTTCCAAATTCTTCATTGATTAGGAGAATATTATACATCTATCTGCACGTAGCGAATGAAAAGGCGTTTATCCTAAATTCTCTTCCTCAGCAAGAATGTGTATCCAAATGTTATACTTTTCACATCATGAGAATGTTATACAAAAACCCGAGCATAGCAAATGAAAAAAGTGTTTATCCTAAATTCTCTTCTTCAAAAAAATGTGTACCAACCGATTCTTATTCATTCGGTCAAAGTCTCCACTTTTCATGCTCCTCTACTAAGAAATACACCTTGTTTATAGGACTCGTAATTAGATTGTTGAATGATGATGCCAAAGAATCCAAGAAAAATAATGGAAATTGGAGTTAGCAATGTGTCACTTACTTGCCTTCAACTGTCTT
Organism: Lycium barbarum; assembly: GCF_019175385.1. Taxonomy (NCBI): domain Eukaryota; kingdom Viridiplantae; phylum Streptophyta; class Magnoliopsida; order Solanales; family Solanaceae; genus Lycium; species Lycium barbarum. The sequence goes on from NC_083348.1 coordinate 91,796,155, forward strand.
TCTTCAGTGCTCTCTCCCACAAACTTTGCATCATTTATTTTGAGTCATGCACTAAAGTCGCCATTATCTTACAAGGAAGCGCCAAATGAGCCTGCCACTGAATCAGCTAGAACATAAGTTTGTAGAGGCGATATCAATTTAGCAGTGCAATATAGTATTTTAGCGGGAAAAAAAAAATTACTTACACTTAGTTCTATGCCAAACTCCTACTTCATTATCAAAAGTAATATTTGTATTGTGCCTAAAATGTAATGTTTTTATTAACCATTTTCAAATGTTCTGGGAAAATATTAAGCAAAGAAGCAGTAAATAATCTACATGATCTTGTCATCCCAACTAAACAGAAGCTAATAAATCAAGCTTCCACCTGAAGTGTTAAACTTCCAAGTCATCAAGGCAAATAAATCTTTTGACCTCCAAGTATAAAGGATTTGAAGGCAGAGGGAGTACTAGTTGTCGTAACAACAGAGAGTAAAATCCAAGTATAAAAAAGTTTACCATAACATTAAAATGATATATCTGGTGAAATCAAGCAAGTGAAATGCTTACGGGTTTATATTCGTACCAATAGACATCAACTCTCCTTCTAGGACCCTCCTTGCTCCCATAAAAACTCAACCAGGATATGTTGCATCACCTATAACATTATATCTGTTTATTATGCCAGATGTGTGTTAGGTGTGGAATTGGCCAAACAAGTCAATTCTTTTGTTCATATAGTCGTGATGTAAGCGCTTACCTCATAATAGTCGTGATGTAAGCGCTTACCTCATAATAGTCGTGATATAAGCGCTTACCTCATCATAGGAAATTCATTCCTATAAATAGGTAGCTTATGGTTCATTTGTAAGATATCATTAAGATCATTTGCTATACACATCCCAAGAGAGAAAAAATCTAAGAGAAATACTCTTAGTGAAAGGCCTAAGTAAGAGAAGGTCTTTGAGAGAATTTTTTGTGGTAAAATTCTTGAGTGTAATTGGGATTGGGGTTGTGAGGTTGAGTGTTGTAAACACTTGTAATATTTCTTCTTTAATAAGATCTGCAGCAGCAACGTGGACGTAGCTCTCACATTGAGGGTGAACCACTATAAATCTGTGTGTGCTATTTATTCTTCGCTTACATCACGGCGTAAGTAGGTTCTGTCTAAGGAGGTTGGTATTTAAGTGGTCCAGCTGTGACCCTCCAATCTTTCCTGGGAACCTGCTTACAAAGGTCGGATTTGGGATTTAAATCCTAACAACTAGTATCAGAGCAACAGGTTGTGTTGTGATTTAGAAACGATGGGAGGCGAAGATGGTACGACGCACGGCATCGGTAAATTCGATGGTACAGATTTTGCGTTCTGGAGAATGCAAATTGAAGATTATTTATATGGCAGAAAGCTTCATGAACCTCTGAGTCCGAAACCAGAGGAGATGAAGCAAGCAGATTGGGATCTCCTCGACAGACAAGTTCTGGGAGTCATTCGACTGACGCTGTCGAAGAACGTTGCTCACAACATGGCAAAGGAGAAGACCACCACAGATATGATGAAGGTATTGTCTGACATGTATGAGAAACCTTCGGAAAATAATAAGGTATTTCTCATGAAGAAACTATTTCATCTAACGATGATGGAAAATGCTCATGTTGCTGCACACATAAATGAATTCAATACCATTGTAAATCAATTGTCATCGGTAAAAATTGATTTCGATGATGAAGTACAAGCTCTAATTTTGTTGGCATCCCTACCAAATAGTTGGGAGCCAATGAGAGCAGCGGTTAGTAATTCTATCGGCAGTGACAAACTAAAGTTCAACGATGTTAGGGATCGTATCCTTGCTGAGGAAGTGCGCAGGACAGATTCTGGAGAGGCATCGACGAGTTCTGCTTTTAATGTTGAAAACAGAAACAGAAATTATGACAGAAACTACAACCGAAATAGGGGCAGATCGAAGTCAAGGAATGGCAGGGGTCAATCCAGACCAGGACGAACATTTGAGTGTTGGAACTGTGGAAAACCAGGTCACTTCAAGAAGAACTGCAGGGCGCCAAAGAAGGAGGACAACAAGGGGGCTGGAATCAACGCTGCTACGGAAGACATTGGCGATGCGTTGTTGCTATCGGTTGACAGCCCGATAGACTCTTGGGTGCTTGACTCAGGAGCGTCCTTTCATACCACCCCACATCATGATATAATGACAAACTACGTGGCTGGGAATCTCGGCAAAGTTTATTTAGCCGATGGAGAGCCGCTAGACGTTGTTGGCACGGGAGACATTAATTTGAAGATGTCAAATGGATCCTCGTGGAAGATTACAAAAGTTAGACATGTTCCAAAGCTGATGCGAAACCTGATTTCAGTAGGTCAGCTTGATGATGAGGGATATGATCTCAACTTTGGTAATGGGTCTTGGAAGGTGGCGAAAGGTGCTATGGTAGTTGGCCGAGGAAAGAAGATTGGCACTCTCTACATGACGGATAGCTGTCGTGATATTGTTGCTATGGTTGACAACACAAAGAAGACAGATTTGTGGCATTGTCGGCTTGGGCATATCAGCCAGAAGGGGATGAAGCTGTTGGTGACAAATGGCTTAATTCCGGAGCTGAAGACGGTGGACCTTCATACGTGTGAGAGCTGCATTCTCGGAAAACAAAAGCGAGTAAGCTTCTCAAGTGCAGGCAGAGAGTTGAAGGTCGAAAGGCTGGAATTGGTGCACACAGACATGTGGGGACCTACCACTGTACCCTCCCTTGGAGGATCACACTACTACGTGCCCTTCATTGATGATTCAACCAGGAAGGCATGGGTTTATTTTATGAAAAATAAATCCGATGTGTTTAGTGTATTCAAAAGATGGAAAGCCATGGTCGAGAATGAAACAAACCTCAAGTTGAAGTGTTTGAGGTCCAACAACGGCGGAGAATACACTGATGGTGATTTCAAACGGTACTGTGCCGATAATGGGATCAAGATGATGAAGACTATTCCTGGAACGCCGCAACAGAATGGAGTAGCCGAAAGAATGAACCGAACGTTGAACGAGCGTGCTCGGAGTATGAGAATACACTCTGGACTGCCCAAGACATTCTGGGCAGATGCAGTCAATACCGCGGCCTTCTTAATTAACCGAGGACCGTCAGTTCCCTTGGATTTCAGAATTCCAGAAGAAGTCTGGAGTGGCAAGAAGGTAAATCTTTCATTTCTGAAAGTGTTCAGTTGCTTATCATATGTTCATAATGATGATACGGCTAAAAGCAAGTTTGATCCAAAATCAAAGAAGTGTTACTTTATTGGTTATGGTGACACCGAGCTTGGGTACCGATTTTGGGATGAACAAAATCGGAAGATCATCCGAAGCAGGAATGTTGTCTTTAACGAAGAGGTACTGTACAAAGACAAGCTGCAAAAGAATTCAGAATGTCAGGACAAGGAATCGGAAATAGTCGATTTGAGGGACTTTCCGGCACCTGAGCCGTAGCCAGGTACAACCGAGGCAGAGGAACAAACAATCCGAGAAGGTGCTGATGAAAGTGCTGATTCTGAAACAAATGAACAGACGCCAATCACAGAGCTGCGTAGATCATCCAGGATCAGGAAGCCGCTTCACAGGTACTCTCCATTCTTCAACTACATTCTACTCACTGATAGAGGGGAGCCGGAATGTTATGAAGAAGCAATGCAAGTCGATGAATCGACTAAGTGGGAGCTGGCAATGAAGGATGAAATGGATTCACTATCGGCAAATCATACATGGGAATTATCCGAGTTGCCAAAGGATAAAAAGGCATTGCAAAACAAATGGGTTTATCGGATAAAGGAAGAACCCAATGGAAGCAAGCGTTATAAAGCAAGGCTGGTTGCGAAGGGATTTCAACAGAAAGAAGGCATTGACTATACGGAGATCTTCTCTCCCGTAGTCAAGATGGTGACTATCAGAACTGTTCTTGGGCTGGTAGCAAAGGAAAATCTACATCTGCAACAGATGGACGTGAAAACTGCATTTCTTCACGGTGATCTAGACGAGGAAATCTACATGCGACAGCCGGAGGGATTCAAAATCAAAGGAAAGGAGAATCTGGTGTGCAAACTTCAAAAGAGTCTGTACGGACTAAAACAGGCTCCAAGACAGTGGTATTTAAAGTTTGACAGCTTTATGAAGAAAGCTGATTTTTCAAGGTGCGAGGCAGATCACTGCTGTTACTTCAAAAAATTTGAAGACTCGTACATGATACTGCTACTCTATGTCGACGACATGCTAATCGTAGGAGCAAACCTACAGGAGATTGATCGGTTGAAAAAAGGGTTATCGGAAGAGTTTGCAATGAAGGATTTGGGAGCTGCAAAGCAAATCCTTGGGATGAGAATCGACCGAAGCAAGGAGGGCATCAAACTCTCACAAGAAGAATATGTGAGGAAAGTTATCAAAAGGTTTAACATGCATGATGCCAAGCCAGTCAGCACTCCCTTGGCTGGACACTTTCGGTTGTCAAAGGATCAGTCGCCGACAACCGAGGATGAGAAGAAGCAGATGGACAAGATACCTTATGCATCTGCAATCGGTAGTCTTATGTATGCAATGATATGTACAATGCCAGACATTGCACATGCAGTGGGAGTTGTCAGCCGATTTATGAGCAATCCGGGAAAGCAACACTGGGAGGCTGTGAAGTGGATATTCAGATATCTGAAAGGCAGCTCGAGTTCAGCTCTGTATTTCCAAAAATCAAAAACAGGATTGCAAGAGTATGTTGATGCTGACAACGGTGGTGATATTGATAGCAGAAAGAGCACATCCGGGTATGTTTACACCTTCGGAGGTACTGCAATCTCTTGGGTTTCCAAGTTGCAAAAGATAGTAGCTCTCTCTAGTTGTGAGGCTGAGTACGTTGCTGTGACGGAGGCCACAAAGGAAATGATGTGGCTACAATCTTTTCTGCGGGAATTGGATCAGGACCACGAGGGAAGTGTGCTATATTGTGATAGCCAAAGCGCCATTCATTTGGCAAAGAACCCAGTTTACCATGCTCGAACGAAGCACATACAACTCCGGTACCATTTCATTAGATCAGCTTTGGAAGATGGAGCGCTGGTGCTTGAGAAGATCGCAGGGAGTCAGAATCCAGCAGACATGCTGACAAAGACAGTGACGATAGACAAACTGAAGCTATGCTCAACTTCAGTTGGCCTGCACGAAGTATGAAAGTAGGAAAGAGCTGCTGCATCGATCAAAGTGTGAAGACAAATTAAAATTAGTCTTCAAGTGGGAGATTTGTTAGGTGTGGAATTGGCCAAACAAGTCAATTCTTTTGTTCACATAGTCGTGATGTAAGCGCTTACCTCATAATAGTCGTGATGTAAGCGCTTACCTCATCATAGGAAATTCATTCCTATAAATAGGTAGCTTATGGTTCATTTGTAAGATATCATTAAGATCATTTGCTATACACATCCCAAGAGAGAAAAAATCTAAGAGAAATACTCTTAGTGAAAGGCCTAAGTAAGAGAAGGTCTTTGAGAGAATTTTCTGTGGTAAAATTCTTGAGTGTAATTGGGATTGGGGTTGTGAGGTTGAGTGTTGTAAACACTTGTAATATTTATTCTTTAATAAGATCTGTAGCAGCAACGTGGACGTAGCTCTCACATTGAGGGTGAACCACTATAAATCTGTGTGTTCTATTTATTCTTCGCTTACATCACGGCGTAAGTAGGTTCTGTCTAAGGAGGTTGGTATTTAAGTGGTCCAGCTGTGACCCTCCAATATTTCCTGGGAACCTGCTTACAAAGGTCGGATTTGGGATTTAAATCCTAACAATGTGGTCAAGCTACGATAATCAGTGGAAGGCCTAGTTGACACCAATTTCTAATTTCTAGCATGCCCCAACTAAGAGAACAATGACCCAAAAAACATAATAAATGAACCAGAATATTTAGTTAGAGGAAGAAAAGAAGAAGATTGACTTTGCAAATTGCATATCTAGGTAAATATAAGAGGGATTTTTTTTTTTTTACTTTGTAATCAACTCAGCTTAAGGAACACACTAAGATGGACCTTCTGATAGGTGTCCTGAGAGAACAGGGTGAAGGACATAATCAAATACATTAACTACTATTAAAGACACGTCATCCGTAGAAAGATTTAATGAATTACATGTTTAACATTAACAAGTAGTACATGTTTAATATCAAATTAGTAACTGATTAGTAGTGTAACTAGTTTGAAGGGTACTTTTGTAAATAGCCACAGGGGCATAGTGGTAATTAGTTAACATCTAATAGAGGCGGTTATAACCGTATACACGTTTAAGTAATGGAGTAAGCTCATTACCAGATTATCAGTTCAATAATAGCTGATCTCAATTTCTCAATTACTCTGTAATCTTAGCTTACGCAGTACAATTTCCCATGGTATCAGAGCGGGAATCGATCTAATCAGCGTGAGTCAATTCGTACCCAAGGTTCTTCGATCGCTATAGCTAAAAGCTCGGTGAAAGCTTGGAAAACGATCAACCATGGTAGAATTGCAAGATACGCAGATTGGAACCACACAAAATCCGCAAACACAAATTCCGCAACTAACACAAATTTCTCAAATTGATTACACACATCCATTGCACTTACAAGCTGGAGATACATCAGGTGTTGTTTTAATTGGATTGAAATTAACAGGACCTGAAAATTATACGTTATGGAGCCGATCAATGAAGCTTGCGTTATGGGGAAAAACAAGCTAGGGTTTGTAGATGGAAGTTGCACCCGGAATATGTACAAAGGAGAGTTGATTGGACAATGGGATAGATGTAATGCCATTGTGTTATCATGGATTAGCTGTACAGTTTCCCCAGAGTTAGTCTCTAGCATTGTGTTGGCTTCAAGTGCAAAAAAGGTATGGGATGAATTCAAAGAGAGATTCGACAAGTCAAACCTCACTCGGATTTATCAATTGATGCGAGAAATTGCCACATTGACTCAAGGTGTCACTGTGTACTATTCGAAAATGAAGGATTGTTGGGATGAATTAGATCTATTAGCACCTTTACCACCAGCATGTGGTTGTGCAGAAATGGAAACTTACATTGAATTGTTAACTAATCAAAGGCTGTTACAATTCCTAATGGGCTTAAATGAAAGTCATAGTCATGTAAGGAGTGATATCCTACTCAGAACACCAGTGTTGACAATTAACCAAGCATATGATATAGTCATGCAAGAGGAAAGTCAAAGAGTGTTAGGAGTAGTAGACAGCAATAGAGACACCTTAAGCATGTATGCTGGTAGGAAGCAGTACCATAGTCAAGGGAATAGGCAGAAGAAATCTGGTGGTGTGTTTGTGCCCGGGGTTCCCTGCATACACTGTGGATATAAAAATCACCACTTAGTTGACCGTTATAAAGTAGTAGGTTATCCAGCAGACTTCAAAAGTAAAAAGAAGTCACAAGGAACAGAAGGAAGATCTTATGCCCACAATGTCCATAATGTTGATGCTGCAAGAGGAGAGCCTAGTTTTGGACAGGGCAAAGGAGGGCAGTTCTTGAATGAGGACCAGTACAAATATTACATGAATACTATCAGTTTGTAGGAGAACTATCAGTCTGCAGGAGGCTCAACAGGTGAATACTATTCCAACATGGCAGGTATGACAGGTATATCAACCCTGTTATCAAAATTTGGAACTTGTGATTGGATAGTAGACAGTGGTGCATCCCATCATGTAACAGCACTTAGAAGAGTCTTAAGTGAACTTAAGGAGATAGAAAATCAAAGCCATAGTGGGGTGCAAGTTCTAACTGGAGAGAAATGCAAGATAACACACACAGGGGAGGCAATCATACTGAAGAATCATGTTATTAAAGATGTCCTATATGTGCCTGACTTTAAGTTTAACTTGCTTTCAATCTCTAAGATAACAAAAGAATTGTGCTGCTTAGTGAACTTTTACCCAGAATTTTGTGTATTTCAGGGACTCTACAATGGCAAGGTGATGAGGATTGGTAGAGAATCTGATGGCTTATATTGGTTGAGGCAAGAAGAAGCAGTAAGAGCAGGAGCAGTACTACAAGAACAAATAAATCCTTCAATTTGGCATTTCAGAATGGGGCATCCCTCCACAGAGGTTATGAAGCATATACCTTTTCTAGAATATAAGGTGAATAAGGAAACACAACATCAATGCACAGTGTGTCCACTAGCTAAACAAAGCAGGCTTAGATTCCATGTAAGTACAAGTAAGACAGATGTTATGTTTGATTTGATTCATGTGGATGTTTGGGGACCTTTCAAGGTGCCAACCTATGATAGAAAACTTTACTTTGTGACAATTGCAGATGACTTCAGTAGGTATAGTTGGATATGTTTAATGCAGTCTAAATGTGAGGTCATTGTTGTATTAAAAGATTTTCTCTGTAGAATAAAGAACCAATATAATGCTTCTGTTAAAATCCTGAGATCTGACAATGGAAGGGAATTCTTTAACTCTAGCTGTTCAGAACTGTTTGCTTCTCTTGGCATAATTCATCAAAGTAGTTGCCCCTACACTCCACAACAAAATGGTGTTGTGGAGAGAAAACATAGGCACATTTTGGAAGTAGCCAGGGCATTAAAATTTCAAAGTGGTGTACCACACAAGTTTTGGGGTGACTATGTTAGGACAACAGTCTACTTGATCAATAAACTTCCTTCCACTGTTTTAGAAGGAAAATCACCATATGAGGTATTGCACAAAAGGGCTCCATTGTTTGATCACTTAAGGGTGTTTGGATGTATGTGATTTGCCAGTGTATTGCCTAAAGGGACCAAGTTTGCTCCCAGGGCAAGGAATACTGTATTTTTTGGATATATAGAAACTCAAAAGGATTATAAGTTGTATGATTTAGATACCAGGACATTTCTTGTAAGTCGAGATGCGAGCTTTAGGGAGGACATATTCCTTTTCAAAGGGGCAAAATGAGAGATGGATGACATCTTTATTGAATCTCAGGTAAGAGTCAATGAACCAATCATTCCATCTCCCTTACTCCCTCCAGATATGGAAGCTCAGCTGGAAGTAGAAGAGTTAGAAGAATTCAGTGTGGATACTCAAGATCACACTCCCATTGACAACAATCAAGCACAGGTTGGTGATATTCAAGAGGCAGTTGCCACTGCAGATCAATCGCCAAATACAGTGGTGCTTAATGAAGCAGATGATCCTGATCTACCTGTTCAGGTGGTTGAACCAGAGGTGTTGCCAGCTGAACCATCTACCAGATCCAGGAGGAGTGTTAGGCCACCAATATGGATGCAAGACTATGTCACTACCAAAACAAATGCTGACTCTTCTGAATACCCTATTTCCAATTATATCACTTATTCTTCCCTTTCCACTACTTATCAGTCCTATATTGCCTTTTTCTCAGCTACTACAGAACCAAAACCTTCCAAGAAGCCTCACAATATTCTAGGTGGATAGAAGCTATGCAATCAGAAATTTCAGCATTAGAGGATAATCACACCTGGGAGATAGTTGATCTTCCAAAAGGGAAGGCCATAGAATCCAAGTGGGTTTACAAGATTAAGTATAAAGCTAATGGGGAGGTTGAAAGGTTTAAAGCAAGACTGGTGGCAAAGGGATACAACCAAAAAGAGGGCCTGGATTATCATGATACATTCTCACCTGTTGCAAAAATGGTGTCAATCAGGCTTGTAATCAGTATTGCAGCTGCTCAAAACTGGGACATTTCACAGATGGATGTTAACAATGCTTTTTTACAAGGTGATTTGTTTGAAGATGTATACATGACCCTGCCTCAAGGATTCCATCCACAGGGGGAGAAAAGAGTTTGCAAATTGGTCAAGTCACTATATGGCCTTAAACAGGCATCCAGGCTGTGGAACATAAAGCTCACTGATGCATTGACATATGCAGGTTATGTATAAAGTGCATATGACCACTCGTTGTTCACTAAGAAGAAGGGGTCTAGAATTGTGATTATATTGATATATGTAGATGATCTCCTTATCACAGGGAATGATCACACATTGATTAGTGAGGCAAAAACTACACTGCATAAGAACTTCAAAGTAAAAGACTTGGGAACCTTGAGATACTTTCTTGGCATTGAGGTAATGAGGTCTGAGAAAGGTATTCTACTCAATCAAAGGAAATATTGTCTGGAGCTGATCTCTGAAGTAGGATTAAGTGGGGCAAAACCAGCATTGACACCACTTGAATCCAACTGCAAACTCACCACAGTTGAGTATGATCAATTGTTAGCAAGCACAAAAGAGGTAAAGGGCACAAAAGATGAAGAGCTGTTTGATATCACTAGCTATCAGAAGCTAGTTGGAAAACTGATCTACCTTACAATCACAAGACCTGACATTTGCTTTGCAGTACAAGTACTTAACCAGTTCATGCAGAGGCCTAAGCAATCACATCTTGACGATGCACTGAGAATACTCAGATACCTGAAAGGAGCACCAGGACTGGGATTATTTTTCCCACAGAATGCTACATCTAAAGTCACAGTATTTTGTGACTCGGATTGGGCAGCCTGTCCCATTACGAGGAGATCTATCACTGGGTATGTGGTAAAACTTGGAGGAGCATTAGTTTCATGGAAATCAAAAAAGCAACATACAATAAGTAGAAGTTCTGCGGAGGCAGAGTACAGAAGCATGGCAGGTGCTGTAGCTGAAGCAACATGGATCACTGGTCTATTAAATGAGTTACAATTTCCTATCACTAAGCCTCTTCCCTTATTCTGTGACAATAAGTCAGCAATCCAAATTGCCTCCAACCCCATATATCATGAAAGAACAAAGAATATCGAGATAGATTGCCACTTTGTTAGAGAGAAAATGAAATCTGGGCTCATCAAACCACAATTTGTTCCGACTACCTTGCATCTAGCTGATATCCTCACGAAAGGTTTGGGAACTGCACAACATCAGCTGCTGGTGGACAAGCTTGGATGTTTGATCCTTTCACAAACACCAGCTTGAGGGGGAGTATAATATTAGTAACTGATTAGTAGTGTAACTAGTTTGAAGGGTACTTTTGTAAATAGCCACAGGGGCATAGTGATAATTAGTTAACATCTAATAGAGGCGGTTATAACCGTATACACGTATAAGTAATGGAGTAAGCTCATTACCAAATTATCAGTTCAATAATATCTGATCTCAATTTCTCAATTACTTTGTAATCTTAGCTTACGCAGTACAATTTCTCATTTAACATTGACTATTACGCATATATAAGCTCATAAAATTAAAGAACACAATCGACAATAGCAAGAATTTTATATAAACAACTCGCAAGTCAAACATTATTCGAAACAATTTTTATACTACAAAATAGTTAGCTATCTACAGTAGCAGTTCTTATTGAAAATTTGACAGAATTACATAAGCAGCGTGCTAACAAGCAGTATCGCTTTTCCATTTAGCTCTGTCCGACTTTGACATCTTCATTATCTTTGCAATTTTTTTTTATTTTTTTTGGAGGTTATGAACCCCTGACTCTCACCAATACAAGACTACAACCATCACTCAGACAACGTCCGCATGCAAGCCAATAATTCTAAGTTGGTTTCAGTTTTATCTCTCCACCTTCTAAACCTAACGCTAATCCTTTGATATCTTCACCTACTCCACATAAATATTATGTTTAAGGCTCTTACCATAGAGTGAGTTTTAGTAGTTATTAAGCTAGTATTGAATTTTGTACATTCATGTCTATTATCACCAACTCATTTAACATAGCTCAAGTGATATTATCAATGTATCGATTAATCAAATAACCAAAAGCAAGACATGGGAGCAAGAGAAGAGGTACATTAAGAACAAATGCTCTTCAAGTTCGGTGCTAGTTTGTTTAATAAGACACAACTCTTGTGGACAAAATCAAAAAAACTTTTACTTAAATCCGTAAAATTGATAGATTCAGAGTGTAATGAGATTAAAATTTTAAATGTCAAAGAGTAGTCCCATTTGACATTGATCAACATATATATGTTGGCATACTGAGAATTAAGCTCCAGCTGGCTAATTTGAGAAAACAAAAAGGTAAATAATTGAAAACCAAAATTGAGAATTCAACTACTATGACAAGTCATACAGAAGATACAAGAAATAACCATGAATGTGGAGATAAGATGCAAAGATATGATCACAAGAAAAGAGACAATTTCACTGGTAAGTTTATAATGTTTGTAAGACTAACAGACATGTCGAAACCAAAGTATTTCTTATATATAGTAACATTCACGGTTGGAGAGCACGATCATTGGAGTTTAATAGCATTTTTTCAACTGTGCTGGTTTTTAGTGAAAATAGTGTTCCATAATTAAATCTATCACGACCCCACTAGAGGGCCATGACGGGTACCCGCAGCTGGCCACTGAGCACCACTTATCATGCTAGCTATCATACTCAACCTGAACAAATATAACTTCTCAAAGTAAAACTTACTATGAAATGATCACTAAACATCTACCAAAAACGTGCGTATATACATAAGCCCGCGAGGCTACAAAATGATATGCAGAGTATACACTAAAGAGGTCATAGAACATCTACTACCCACACGTATGTATCTACGAGCCTCTAACTGGAGTACTGAGATCATAAGGACAAGACAAGACTCCGCCATGCCCCAAATATGTACACATAAGAATATACCAAGAAGCTACAACTCCGGAGTAGTGGAGTGCTCCTGTAAGTATGCTGAATAAGCTCCTAGGAATCCGGACCGTCTCCCTGCCTACCTGCGGACATGAATGCAACGTCCATAAAAGAAAAGACGTCAATACGAACAATGTACTGAGTAGGTAAGGCATGCATAAGAACATAATAAGGAAATAAAGAAAACATAAGGTGAATAGATAACCTGTAACTGATTGCCTCTTAAGGCGGAATCTGATTGCCTCTTAAGGCGGAATCATGCATGTTAACTTTCTTTAACATTTGTCATACATATACTTATATATATACATATCATCATTAGTGCTGCGGAATGTACAGCCCGATCCATCATATCATATATTGTTGTGGAACGTGCAGCCCGATCCATTTATCTATATATTCATTATACATCTATATATTGCCGTGGAATGAACGGCCCGGTCCATTTATCCATATATACCGCGTCTGGGCATCCCTCGTCCGGGACGATATCATAATATGCCAACTGATCAGGTGGTGAGGCGTTATTATAACGCCTCGCCCTTTTTCCCGTATCCCATGTATACACACTCATATATCCATGTACATCATATGCTATAAATAGCATGCATGAGAGCCCAAGTGAAAACTACAACTCTATCGGAGCGACGTAAGGTCGGTAACCTCCGATTATATTATGGAATAGTCATCATCGCTATGTCTCACCTTGAAGGAACTAGTATCATAAGGTGAGTTTATCAACAAGAAACAACATCAAAGAAATCATAACATAAGATCATTAGTCTCGTAATAGCATCAACTCATAACCTTTGGAATCTCTAGACATAGAATCATCATCATCCTCATTATCATAGAACACATCTATCTTTGTCTCATAAGAAGCTCTTCATAATCTTGGACTTTCAACTTTAGAAGTGTACGAAGGTCATGAGAACATATATAGAAAATCACAATATAGGAGTCATGCCTTTGAAAGAAAGGGGACTAGCCTTACATACCTTTACGTCTTCTTAATGACTAAACGTTCTCCTTCCAAGCTTATAACTATACATTCAAGAGAATTCGTACCATGATTAGGCCATTGGAAACATACTTAAGTTTGAACTAAAGCAACTAAGAGCTAACAAAAATTAGGCAGTATTTCCTTTGTTTCGACAACTTTCTCCATATAATAAACAACTCCCAAACATCGATATCAATATCCACAATACTATATACTTCTTCAAGTTAAGCAATGTTCAATTCTCAAAACCCCCTTTCAAAGTCATCCATAATCATAACTACAACACAACACCATATTCATTTACATATAATACTTCCTCAACATCCTTAGTATCATTCATAACAAAATTATACTCATAGCATACTAAGAATCATGACTCAAGTTAGCTTACTACTCAAAATATCATTATTTCCATATTTGAGCTCATATTCTACTTTCTTCTCTCATCCAAGTCATTCAACCACTCAAATACTCTTAATAACATTGAATGGAGGTAAACCTCTCCTTTGATCATATAGGAATGAACTTTGAAGGAAGATACTTCACTTGAGAAAACCCCAACTTCAATACAAAAGGAATTCTTGATTTCTATAAACCCTAGTGAGCCTTTTTGCACTTGATTCTCTTGATTCTTGGTGTTTAATCTTTGATTTCTCTTGGATTTGTGTTAATAGGGTGTGGAGAATGTTCTAGAGCTCTCAAGAGGTGTGGAGAATGTGGGAAATGAGAAATAAGAACTTGGGTCACTCTTTTATAACAAGAAAAATAAGGCTGCCCAACGTGGTTATACGGACACTTATACGGTCCGTATAAGTGACCGTATAATACCACCAGGGAGTGATCCTTCTCTAGACAGGTTATACAGACCCTTATACGGACCGTATAAGTGGTCGTATAACTCCCTTTTCCCGAAATTGTTCCCGTCGATTCGTTCAATCTCAAATCCTTATGGAACCTTCTTGGCACTTGTATAACACTTTATTAACCATCTAAGGAGCCCTATAGCTTCTTCTCAAGACACCACTAAATAATCTTTAACTCGATGATTCACAAAACCTTCCCAAACACAACTTATACTTCCCTTCCTTGACAAACTTAGTTTCACCGAGTCGTATGACTTCAAAATCTTGTCGTATACACTTTAAAGCTACTTAATACTCTCCTTAATGTCATAAGGACTTCATGCTCACCTTAAGCCTGCATTAGTCTATCCACAGCACGACAACACGAAATGTCCGAGGTGTAACAAAATCAGTATGGATAACCACAATAAAATAATTTTCTATACAACATGGACATGATATGGATATGTGTTATTCCCTATTTTCACCTTTCCCATTCCTTTTTTATATTTGTTGGTGGAGATTTTACAATTTCTACATATGTTGTTGGTCATTTGTTATAATATAAACTTACATTAAGTATACTACTGGAATATTTTGACAAAATACTAGTTGATTGTACTCAAAGCTTTGGAATATATTCAGTGTTATAAGTCTAGTAAACAATTAAGACATGCAACATAAAACCCCTCAAGTAGAACCCAGAACCAGCTAGCGAACAGACCATATAATATAATCATTCATCCCTGTCAGTACGTCTATCAATTTGAAACATTTGCAAGTTCAAGTTGCATCCGCGCATTGAATCTCAACTCTATTCTAATAATTCAGGAGCTTAATGATAAACCATTCAGTTATTTCCCACAACCATTCTCGATAATTGCATCGACTTAAAGTTACAACGAATTCGACCAAGCAACCAAAAAAATGCAGTCCCAAAGCTTTTCAATATATATTTGCGTTGCTGAATTGAGAATAATTAGATAGCATTCCACATATATTATACTACTAATAAATATGCAAAGTACTCAAAATAAATAGTACCAACCAAGGGGAAGAAAAAGGTATAAGCTTAAAGGTCACTTACAAGTTACAAGCTTGGTGAATATCTAAAACAGAGTTCCTCGATCATCTCTATCCACCAAAAATTTCAGTTGTTGACATTTTTGTACTTGCCCAACACCGTTCCTCTTCCTCATTTCTCTCAAAGATCCTCAGTTAACACAGCTAAATGTCGTTAATACCTATGAATTGACTCTTCCGTTTAATTCCAAACACCTATTCATTTAGCGGAAGAAAAATTATTTCATCACTTTTTACTAACATCACGGAGTTCGGTGCAATCTCCGATGTCCCAACTCCCAACATCCTCGGTCATAAAATCCGCAAATGCATGACACCCAGTAACCATTGGCACATATGTTGAGCACTCACAGAATCATAAAGCAAGGGAAAAAACTGAACTCCAAGAAAGGAGTTACACATAGTAAAGCAGAGAGATGAATGTAATGAAACTAAGGAAGAAAACTGCAAATAAAGCACGATATAGAACATCTTAGAGCAAGGTCCAAAGAGAAAGCAAAACAACTATGTGAATTGCGATGCGGTTCATTTTCTCAGGGTGGTGATTATCAAGAAGACAAGAGAAAGACAGCCGAAGGGGGACAGAGAGAGTTCCAGAAGGAGCCATTGAGAAAATGACATAGAGATTACAAACGTGGAAAATCAGTTTCTGGTTGAAAGACACGTCAAATAATAATACACAATTATTAGCCATAAAGACTAAAATACCCTTAGGGGTCGTTTGGTGCATGGTATAAGCTGGGATATCTCAACACTAATTTTTATACCATGTTTGGTAGAAGGTATAAATTTATCCCTTGCACCAAACAAAGTATAAAATGCATCCCATGGTATAAGTCGGGATATCCCACTTATCCTAAGACTATTTTATATCATCTAGGAGATGGTATAAAATAGTCCCAAGATAAATTAGTCCCGGGATAATTTTGGCCATGCACCAAACGACCACTTAGTTTTATAACTATATTTCTACTATATTAGAAGCACCGGTTGGTGCTCCTTTCGTCGTCCGTTGTGGACCCCTCCCCCATGTCCCCCCATAAAAAAAAATAAAAAAATTAGGCCTCCATATTAAGCAGGCCCATAAAAAAAAATTGGGCCCCATATTAAATAGGCCCATTAAAAAACAATTTGTAAAAAAAAAAAATCTGGGCCCCATATTAAACACCATCCAGTATTAAAAAAAAGAAAAGAAAAAAAGTGGAACTCACTACATCCAAACTCACGGGAAAAAAAAAAGTTGACCCCATAGTAACAAAATCAAGCAATATTGAAAAAAAAAATGAATCCCATATTTAAAAAACAAACAATGTTAAAAATAAATAAATGTGGGCCCCATATTAAACACCATGTGTATTCGTAGCAAACACTAATATAATAAAGTTTTAAATACGGAGCACAAACTACAATGTTATATTAATCGTGTTTTGAACATAGTATCTCATATTTTACTACTATATTAGAAGCACCGATTGGTGCTCCTTTTTCGTCGTCCGTTGTGGACACCCCCCCCCCCCCCCATAAAAATAAAAAATAAAATTGGGCCCCATATTAGACAGGCCCATAAAAAATAAAAAATAAAAATTTTTGGGCCCATATTAAATAGGCCCATAAAAAAAACAATTTGTAAAAAAAACAAAAATTGTGAGACCCATATTAAACACCATCCAGTATTAAAAAAAAAAAAAAAAGTGGAACCCACCACATCCAAACTCACGGGAAAAAAAAGTAGACCCCATATTAACAAAATCAAGCAATATTGAAAAAAAAAAGTGAATCCAATATTTAAAAAACAAACAATGTTAAAAAAAAATGTGGGCCCCATATTAAACACCATGCGTATTCATAGCAAACACTAATATAATAAAGTTTTAAATACGGAGCACAAACTACAATGTTATATTAATCGTGTTTTGAACATAATATCCCATATTGACAAAATCAAGCAATATATATAAAAAAAAAAGTGAATCCCATATTAAAAAAATAAACAATGTCAAAAAAAAAGTGCAGACTTTGTATTCTTAGCAAACACTAATATAATAAAGTTTTAGATACGGAGCACAAATTACAAAGTTATATCAATCGTGTTTTGAACATAGTATATATATATTTTATGCATAAAAATAGTGCAAACTAATAATGTCCAAAAGGATTGGCCTCATACTAAATGACACCAAGCAATATAAAAAATAAAAATAAAAAAAGAAGAAACTATATAAAGCATGGGTTTAGGCCCATGCTTCATCGTCCGTTGTCCCTTTAAAAAAAAAGATGGACCCCATACTAAATAACACCAAGCAATAAAAAAAAAGGAAGAAAAAAAAGTGGAACTCACCACATCCAAACTCACGGGAAAAAAAAGTGGACCTCATATTAACAGAATAAAGCAATATTAAAAAAAAATGTGAATCCCATATTAATAAAACAAACAATATTAAAAAACAAACCGTAAAAAAAAAAATATATCAAATGGAGATCAAATAATGAATAAGGTAAATTAGTAAAATTATAATTCTAATCGACGTTTTCTTAAAAAACCATCCAAAAGACAACATGACAAGTAAAATGAGCTAAACCGAGAATATTTACCAAAAATTTAAAAATAGTATTTCTTCGTTTAAATAGAAAATCAATTAAGAAAATCAGTTTCTACTTTGTTTCGTTTTAAACATGTAAAATTAATTTAATAATTTGAATTAGAATTATCTAAATCAAAATTTGATAAAAAATAATAAGTATTTTACACCTTTAAATTAATCGAATTAAAATTGAAAGTATCAACTGATGCTTAAATATTGCTATTATTTTATCTCAAAGAGAGGAAAATAGTTTCCTTTTAAACAAGTCTTCTCTTTTAAAAAGTATTAATAAATTTTCGTGGCAAACACGAATAAAATAAAGTTCTAGATACGAAGCACAAACTACAATGTTATATTAATCGTATTTTGAACATAGTATATATATATATATATATATATATATATATATTATTATCTAAACACAACTACATATATATAGATACACTATAATTCGAAGTGTTGGGCCCGTGCGCCTAGTCCATCCAGTAACTATATAGAAAGATGAGTTTAGATGAACGATCGTCGATATAGTACTATTCAGAAGAGGCTGAAGCAAACAGGTGTTGGTCGACATGTGGGCTAGCCAATCAAATGGTATTTTCCGTATTGCCTCATTTCATGCCTTAAGTATATTATACTTAATTGGCTTATGATGTGTACTTGTTCATTCTTGGACATTAAAAGCGGCCCATATTTTGCTTTTGACATTTGTGTCCTCCGGAAAAGCTGCACTTCAACTCCCTATGTTGTGGGGCCCATCTTCTTTTTCTATTTTCATGCCTTTTGATTTTGGATTTTCTTTAACAGTAGTGGACCCCACCTATTAATTCTGATCACAATGCACTTTTCCATAACTTGTTCATTTTAGTGATTCAATTTTTCATATATTTCAATTGTTAATTACTCCTCTATTAAGATTTTATTTACACAACATATTAAAGATGAAATAAGGAACTCAAAGATTATAGTATTGTTGTTGTTCTTAATATTTTTACTAATGTTAAAAATATTTATCTGGTATTAATTTTACGCTTAATGAAATAATTTACTACCACATAAATATATAACGTCTCAAAGCATTTCAAATAATCTGAAAAAAATATACTATAACACAAATTATAGAACTCATGCTTCCAAAACTTCTAGCTTTTCACACGTGACTTTCAAAAAACTTCGTCAAATATGTTGAAAATTTCTTAAAATTACATAGAGATAAAATTGAATTAGTTATTGAAATGTTGATTAATTATAACAAAGAAATATCGCAGAATATGTTGAAAGATTCTTATAATTACATCGATTAAATTATAAATATATGTTGGGCCTGTGCTGGCACGGGTTCCAGTATCTAGTTGAATTGATAGGCATGAAAAAGAGCCCTTGCACATACCAGGCAGGCATGTCGAAACCAAGGGTCTTCTATAATATAGACTAGATGCCACTGTCCGTGCTAGCACGAGCCTAAAAATCTGTGGTTTTTTACTTATTAATGTGTTCCTTGTTATATATTTTGTTTATTTGTAATTAATCTATTTTAGAAATAATGATATATTTTTATGTTGATAACAATTACGTTTAAACAATTAAAGAACATAATTAAATTTAAATTTCTCATTTTGGCTTTTATAAGAAGCTTTTGTAGCCATATAAATATTAGGCCATAATTAAGAACACAAGTTTCGAAAAGTTTTATAGTTACACAAATATTATGACATGTTTAATGCCACAACTTCTTCTTTTTTAATTTCTTTCTTAAATTCCGAGTTGAGCCAAACTATGTTAAACATATTAGAGGTAAAAACTTACTCTCATAAATTTTTTATATCAAATAATATTAATTTACGATGATTCAGTGATTAGTTGAAGTAAAGAGTATAATAATTAGTTATGATTATTATACTTTTGTTACCTTTAATTGTGGGTAAAGATAAATACATTATCTTTAGTTAAGTTATACAATTTATTTTTGTTTGTAAGGTTTTGTCTTCAACTTCTTATTTCCAAATTGAAATAAGTATTCAGAAGCATAAAATAAATGAATTTCCACTAAAATTTTCAATTGTAGCTAAAAGAGTAGTTTATTTTTTACAGTTTCAAATTTACTTTTTATACTAAAAAATGTATCTAAGTAGAGAAGTATATTTATATCAATATAAATGGCATTCATATCCGAAGAAATGAACTTTGATTGCAAATGAACATAATTTAATGCTTGTAATTTTATTAACATGTAGAAAATAAATACATAAATTTATTGCAAATATATGTATATTTTCCTTGAGTTTTTTCCCACATTATAATTTTCCTTCACTTAATATAGTTAGATTAGCTCATTTGAATAATACCTTATAGTATTCAAAATAAAAAATAAAGTCATCTATAAAGAGTGATCGATGATTGTGCTGTGCATGAATATTTTGCGGGTCCCGTGATATGATAACATAGACATGTATGAGACACCAAACAAAGCACAAAGTTAAAAGTGCAATAGGTATAAAATACTGTCAACTGAAAATGACTAAAATGCCATTAGCAAATAAGTTAATTATAAGAAAGCGCACATGTCGATCCCATAGGCTTAATTCACTCTTTTATATTGTAGTAAAGTAAAGTAAAATTCATGGTCCACAGTCCACTCCCACGAAGTAGGTCTTTTCGAAAAAACAAAAAAGAAGAAGAATACTCGAGATAAAAAAAAGTATATTTAATCATTTGCGCACCTCTTAAGAAAATACTAACTCTTAGATAAAAATAGATAATTTGACTAAATTACTCCCAATTAAATAAGCATTGAGATTTGATCATATAACACTTAATAGAGATAAATATGAAAAAATAGGATTAATTCTTTCTTGATTTGATAAGCAGAAGGCTAAGTGGACCATTTTTTTTTTATCCGAAGGAAGTAGTAAACAATCATTGCCGGCTTAAATTCTCGGCTTGACACAAAAAATAAAAAATATCGACTATTAAGGGTGTCAGAGGGGACGGGACAGTCCCGCCCCGTGTCCGGCACCGGACCGTCCCCGTTCCGGTCAACGATGGGGGAGAGGGCAGAAGGGGAAGGGGGATGGGTAGGGGGGCAGAAAGTCCCGGCGAGGTCCGGTCCGGTCAGGCCCGGTACCGAACCGGCTGATCGGTACCCTGCCTGAAAACGTTAGTCTCTTATTATTTTTTTTAAAGGTGGTGGGGCCCAGTCGCTGTTTGACCACTGGAAAGTGGAAACGAAAGTTTACGTTGGGACTCCAACGTCTCATTTTCAGCCGTTGGAGTCCCCTTTTCCCCCAAAAAATAAAAATACGCCCAAAGTTTAATAAATTGCATTTTAATCCAAATTCTAAACTATAAATACCTCTTCATTTTTATTCATTTTCACACAAATTTTAGTGTGATAATTTATAATTAACAACTTACATGCCTAGTTAAAACAAAACCCTTCCTAGAAGGTGGCTGTGTAGATTAGGTGATCTTATTGTAACTTAGAGGCCTAATTGAAACAGAACCCTTCCTAGAAGGTGGCTGTGTAGATTAGGTGCTCTTCTTGTATTTGAGACTTTGAGTCAAGTTTTATGAAATTTAAAAGATCTATTTTGAATAAATAAACATAAAGTTCTTACTTGAAATTATTTTTCTTTACATAACTACAAAAAAGAATGCAATTCTTTATAAAGATTATAAAGACTTGAAAGTATATTTAATATTATGTGATAAATTAAAAATAATAGCCCTTAAAAGTTAAAAAAAATAGCCGTTGTTAAATATATTTAAAGACTTTAAAGTTATAAGTTATAAAAAATAAATAGTTCTTACTTGAAATTATTTTCTCATATTATAAATATAAATACCTAAAAATAAATCCAAGTCTTTAAATTTTTTATAAAGACTTGAAAATTTAATATTAGTTAATAAGTAATCAAATTAAATGTTAAGTTTGAAGTTTTATTAAAAAAAAAGCCCCCGCCCCCGTCCCCCCTCATCCCCCATGCCCGTCCCGTCTCCCCCCGTCCCGTCCCCCCGCGGAGTGGGACGGGACGGGCCCCCAAAAAGTCCCCCGAAAACCCATCCCCCAAAGTCCCCCTTAAGAAGTCCCCGTCCCCCCAAAAAGTCCCCTACCGTCCCCGTCCCGTCCCCACTGCTACCCTTATCGACCATACATAAAAGGTACATTAACTCAGGGTGCGGTTTGTCCTCGTTCTCGATATCAATACTTGTACGGAGCATTTGAGTTGGGAAAAAAAAAAAAAAAAAAAAAGACACTCTATGCAACAACAGTGAAACTGGAAATATCCAAATGGGCCCTTCGTGTATGCCACGTGTCGAGCAGAACATAAGTCACTGTTTAAGCAAAGTAGAGTTTTGGAAGTTGAAGGCCAATTGTGAAAGTTTCTCATGAATGCTAGATGAAAGTTTGAGGCTCGTTTTCTGTTGGAACAAAAACGATGTCGTCGTCGTCATCGACATTGACGCCAATGCAAAGGTACGCAGCCGGAGCTTTATTCGGGCTGGCCCTACATCAGGCCCAAATCCATCAGACTTGTCCATTGGGCTTTCCGTCAGACGAGGATGACCACCGTATCAGCAATAGTAGCAGTAGTGATTCCGTCTCTGCGGGCTGGGTCCACCAATCATCTGACCTCCTCCGTCCAGTTTTCAAGTTAATTTCTTATTCTTCTCACTTTCAATTAACTCTTGTTATTTTGATTATTATTCCCTCCGTTTCAATTTGTTTGTTTTATTTCCTTTTTGATTCGTTTAAAAAAGAATGACTCATTCCTTTTTGTCCTCTTTATTCAAAATGTTTAAGATCACAACATTAAAAGACATTTTGGTAGGCCTTTTACTTTCTTAACTCTATGCGGAGGTCTATTGGAAACAACCTCTTTACCCTTCACAAGGAGGAGGGGTAAGGGCGTCTTTTGGAAACAACCTCTTTACCTTCACAAGGTAGGGGTAAGGGTAAGGGTAAGGTCTGCGTGCACTCTACCCTCTCCAGACCCACCTGGTGGGATTATACTGGGTATTATGTTGTTGTTGTACTTTCTTAACTCCGTGCTGAGTCAAAACCAGACAATCAAATTGAATCAGAGGGAGTAGCATTTAAAAATTGACTATGTAGTTTGTTTGAAGGCCATTCATTTAAGTTATGTGTTCAATTTGTGGTTAAACAGATTTCTAGAGATTGATAAAAAAGCATGGACTGGACTAGAGGAAACTGCTGGGTCTTCATCACCAAAGCATCACGTTGGCGCGGTTAGTTTTCTAATCAGCATTCAGCTTATGTTGAGACTGATAAGTGGCATTAAATTAAAGAGCTATATTTGGAATCATTCTCTGGATTATATTTCAGGGTTTGGTTGGGTGTAAAATTATGTGACATATGGTAATTGTATAAAGTGGAAAACAGGGTATTATGGTTGTGTTTTGGTTATGTTTAGGAATTTAAAGGTGACATTATGTCTACTTGTTGGTTGAAGCATGCTACATGATATACGAGTTACGATATTTATAAAGAAACTGATTTCCGCCCAGAGTTGATGAGCGGCTTTCCTCCTTTTGGTAGAAATTTTTTTCCATTGGAAAAACATTTCAACTATTTAAGGTAGCTAAACACTGGAAAATTATGAACCCAGAGCAGTCACACACAATGTTTACTTTTTTCCAGACAGGACTTTGTAGCTATCATTGATAAATGCTTCTAGCAGAAGGGAAAAAGTTATAAAAAGTTTTTTATTTTTTTTTATTTTTTTAATATCTTCTGATACCCTCAGCCAGTGTAAATCTGTGCCTTTTGCTGTTACTCACTTGATCCATAATTACTGATATCACATTAGTTTGACAGTTGCTAAGGTCGCTATCTGTATCTGAAGAAGGTGCTGATACTTCTTCAGAAGCAGCAGAGAAGGAACATGATCTTGCAAGCGCCATTGATGCTATGGCATCAAGCATGGAGAGAACTTCCGATAATGTGTCCAAGCAGGAGAAGCGGCGTAAATATGAGCATAAATATAGGGCGAAATTATCCGTTGCTGATACACAATCCACGTCCGAAGTGGAAAATACTACAAATGCTGAAAATTACCAAGAGAAAAGCAAGAAACCATCTAGCATTGAGCAGGCCCATTTAGAGTCAGTTAGTGGATTTGATGAAAAACCAGTGGAGGAGGCATCGACGCTTGAATACTCTAGGAAAGTTAATGTTATTTATCAAATTTTCTCAGCCTGTCTTGCACAATCAGCTGAAGAGAGTAAAAAATATACACGAAGAAGGAAGGGTTATGATGCACGACATCGCGTGGCTTTGCGATTACTAGCTACATGGTTTGATATCAAATGGATCAAAGTGGTGTGTTCCTTCATCTACATTATATGTGATTTCTCAATGTTCTCGTTCAATCATTTATTATCTCGTTGTTGTCTCTTCTGGAGCAGTTTTATAATACTACTGGATATTCTATTTCATACATGCTAGATGTGACATAGGAAGAATTGCAGTGTTCAATTGCTAAGTCTGCTTCATGTTTTGTTTGAAGCAGCCTTTTGCTGATCTGTGACCTTGCATCTTCTTGATGCTTTTCTAATGACGTTTTATTACTTTACCAAAAAATAAAAATAAAAAATGGAAGTGTTCAATTCTTATGAGATTGACGAATAAATTCTTTCTTATGCATGATGTAAATACAAAACTCATCTCCAAAGTAGGAGAAAATCAAATGAAAAAACATTCCCAACAAAGAGGAAAAGTAAGAGGCCCAATTAGTAACGTGAGCTCAATAAACCTATTCTGCCCAAAGGAACTTGGAAGGTTTAGGATGCCTTCTATTTTAGACATTCCACCTTTTTCTTCTTCTTTTTGCTCTTTTATAAAGGTAATGAATTTATTCAAGTGATGGGGGAAACTCTGCATACAAGATGTATACCGTGTAGAGAACCTTACGAAAAGAAATTTTCTACAAAACACATCCAATCGTCTGTACCATAACCGGGATATTGGAGGTGCTCCAAGATATACGAAAAAATAACAAAATTCCTCTAATATATTTGAAATCTATTCCGTTAGTATCACCAGTTTCTTCCTCTCCATATTTTACACGTGACTCCTAGAGGTGGTATACTGCTACCTCCTATGCTCTCTGTCTTCTATTTCTTCTTCTAAAATTTCATGCTAGCATCAAATCCTTTACTGCCCCTGCCATTACCATTGTATTCTAAACATATTGTCACCGGCACTCTTACACATGAAGCACCAACATTCATTGCACTTGTGCACCCTCCCCCCGCGCCACACACCCACCCACCCATGAAACAACAACAACAACAGTGTCTCAGTCCCAAACAAGTTGGGGTCGGCTATATGAATCCTCACTTCTTGGTTTAGCTCATTTCATATCGTCACCATAAAAAATAAAAAATAAAAAGTAGAACTATTGCAACACAAAACCTTAAACATTTAGCATTTCATTCCTGATTCTTTATGTTCTTTCTATCATCTCATGTCCAACAATAAGAAACTCTTAAAAGTGGAAATATTACAGATGTGGCTAATTTATAGTCTAAGCTCCGCTTAATTCGTTGATGGGATACCTTTGAAATTCTGATATTCTCGTTTGTGCCATAAAAGTTATGGAAGGGTTCTACAAGCTTTGTGTCATTTTAAGATTATCCTACAGAAGTGATAATCATCTTAGAAAGGCTATTGCAAACATCTTGTTTTTCTGTGGGTGATAAAGTCCACCTCCAACCAGAGCATGGGAGGCATCTAGATAGTAGAGAGCTGACACCTTAAACAATTGAGTTCTCTTCTCACCTTTGAGTATGTTTCTAGAAAATCATAGCTTACAAGTTAATTTAGATGATGCTTTTTGTTTATGCCACACTTGTATCTTCACCTTGCTATAACTATGTTGTGGGCAATAGATGCATGTCTAGTCCTTCATTTCTGGTTTTCTTTGATGTAGTTAACTGTTTCAAATCTTTTTCATCTTCTGTTCCATTCTTCTTGTTTCTTTTGAGCAGTCACATTATCATTAGAAAAAGAAGAAAACTTGACATTAACTGTTGGCTCCACCTTTTTATGTCATTTTTTCTTTTTCTTTACCATAATATGACTGCACAAGCAAAGACATGCCTTTTTCTCTATTTAATCTGGCAATCTTTTTCTTCTAGACTAGGAAAACAGCTACTTCATATGAAAGGATCCTGTTGTAGTGATGCAGAATATTATGCCGTCCAAGGCTATAATTACTTAAAGCATGGACCTTAACCTTGTACAGACAGTGAAAAAGGAATTATCTTCTGCAGGAAGCCATTGAAACCACAGTTGCTTGTTCTGCAATGGCTCTGAAAGAAGAAGAATTAAAGGAACAAAGCCAATCTCCTAAAAGCAAATGGGCTAAGTGGAAACGAAGAGGTATAATAGGCGCAGCTGCAGTAACTGGAGGAACCTTGTTGGCAGTTACTGGTGGTATGGCATCCCTGACTTTCTTAAGTTTTCTCAGGTCCTGACATGTTTAAGAAAAGCGCTTAGGAAACAGATATCTCTGTCCTTCTAATCTTCATTACTCTTAAATAGGTTTAGGATCTTCATGTTTCCTATGTTTTAGCAGGTCCAGACATGACCTGATAATCCTTACAGAAAAAAAGATTGCTTCTTCTTTCAGTCTTCATTAGATGCTTAAAGAAGTTGGAATGTGATGTGGGGAGAACCCTCATAAGAGACGAAATTGTTATAATTTTATGGCCTTTATTTTGTTTGTAAACAGGCTTAGCTGCTCCGGCAATAGCTGCAGGCTTTGGTGCTTTAGCCCCTACCTTGGGAACTCTTGTTCCTGTGATTGGAGCAAGTGGGTTTGCTGCTGTTGCTAGTGCTGCAGGAAGTGTTGCAGGGTCTGTTGCAGTAGCAGCATCCTTTGGAGGTAAACACATGTTTCATATGATATCTTGTTGCATCTCCTTTTTTTGTCAATAAGTTAATAATGGAGACGAGGAGAGTGCAACTTGTGCTTTTTCACTTCTCTTTTTCTTTGATAAAATAAGATAATTTCATTAAGAAAAGTACCAAAGAATTACACAAAGATGGCGCTAGAAGCACAATTACATCAGTGACAACTCGAATAATAAAAAAGATGATCTAAATCATTTATGCAAGTGCTTTTGCACTTCTCAGGCAGCCCAAGGTTTAGATTGATTTGTGAAACCTTAACATCTTGAAATTCCTCCAGTTACTAAGGGTTGTCACTGATATTTTTGCTTACCCAGCTGCTGGAGCTGGACTTACAGGAACTAAAATGGCTAGGAGAACAGGAGATGTTGATGAATTTGAGTTCAAGGCTATAGGAGAAAACCATAACCAGGGCGTAAGTAATTAGCTCTTGTTTTTGCTACTTGAACCTGTCCTGTAATTCCTGCTTGCAATTCCTTGTTTCAGTTAGTAGATGGGCATTGCAGTCTGCATTGTGTCCCTTTGAGTTCTTTCATCTTTATTCTCATAGAGTCATAGTTGTCGTAATTTTTTGTTTTACTCATGGACCACAGGAGCTTACCTATGTTTGTTCTTACTTTGCATTTTTGCTATCAGCGGCTGGCAGTTGAGGTTTTGATCTCAGGACTTGTTTTTAAGGAGGAGGATTTTGTAAGACCTTGGGAAGGACAACATGATAACTCTGAGAGGTAAAATATCTTTGTTTTCCTTTTTGTTGGTTGATCTCCATTTGGTAGATGATCTCAGCACTTCAGATTTCTTACTTTTCTCGTTGACCAATTTGTGTTGATAGTGCTCCTATCTGTTGGTGAAG
This sequence comes from Lycium barbarum, assembly GCF_019175385.1. NCBI lineage: Eukaryota > Viridiplantae > Streptophyta > Magnoliopsida > Solanales > Solanaceae > Lycium > Lycium barbarum. Next base: position 91,824,108 of record NC_083348.1, read on the forward strand.
GCTTATAATGCAGTAACCACTCTTACATTTCTCATTTTTCTTCAGATATGTGTTGCAGTGGGAGTCAAAGAATCTTATTGCTGTTAGCACTGCAATTCAGGACTGGTTGACGTCAAGTAATAATTTGTACTTTGCTTTTCAGCATATGATACATCAACCAGTTACATTACCACTGTGATCGGTTATGATGCTGACATCGTCACAAACTACAGGACTTGCAATGGAGTTGATGAAGCGAGGCGCTATGATGACCGTTTTAAAAACTCTTTTGACAGCATTGGCTTTGCCAGCAACATTGCTTGCAATGACTGATTTTATTGACAGCAAATGGGCAATTGCTGTGGACAGGTTCTTGTTTGTCTGTGTGATGTTCAGTGTTCAGTACAATCTCTTTTTTGAGCTTGGGGTTGGGATCAAGGAGGAAAAGGTTATGAAGCTGTTTTATCTTCCATTTGTCTATAAGACATGATTAGAAGTAAAAGGATAAGATTAGTATAATTGCAGTAATGATGAGAAGATCCTAATACCGCTATACGTGAACTCAAATTATTTTCCAGTTTCCTCGTTTAATATTTGTTTGTCCCTAGAAATTCTAATCCTTAAATTTTCTGTATTTCCATCTATTGTTTCAGTGGAACTAAGTCTGGCTCCAATTCTGCTTCTGCTTAAATTATCAGGCAGTTCTACAATGATATTATGCTGTATCAAAGCATAATCTCCTACTTTGATTGGAAAAGTAAATAGTAACCTGTTGCTATTTATTTACAGATCGGATAAGGCAGGAAAACTTCTGGCAGAAGTGTTACAGAAAGGATTACAAGGACATAGGTAAATAGGCTTAAATAGATTCTGAGCATTTACCATTTGAGTCCCCTGAAAGATTTTGAGTTTTCACATCAGCCAATTATTGGTTGTTCATGAATATTTCAGGCCTGTGACACTTGTAGGGTTTTCACTTGGAGCAAGAGTTATCTTTAAATGTCTTCAGATTCTGGCTGAGAGTGAAAATAATTGTAAGCTTTATTTTGAAATATGTTTTTCTTTCTTACATTTATCATTTGCTTAATATGATCCTAAAGTATTTTCTTGCATTTTGACAGCTGGGCTTGTGGAAAGAGTTGTTCTTCTTGGGGCACCCATTGCAATTAAAAACATGAACTGGGAAGCAGCTAGAAAGGTTTTTGCTTCCCACTTTGTTTATTTCAACTACTATTAGTATGAGCATATTTATCTCCTTCTATTTTCTCATTTGTTTTCTCTAGTATATATACTTGGGGCTTATCTGCTCGGTTACCTCATTATTATTTGAGGATCTCTCTTCTGATTTTGCAGGTAGTGGCTGGTCGATTTGTGAACGCTTACGCTACAAATGATTGGATGCTAGGGATTGCCTTCCGTGCCAGGTTTGCATTATTTGACGAGCATAGTACTGATGTTGAAGGATATAAACTTCATTTAAGGATAGTCCACAAAAATTCAGGAAAACAGGACAAATTCTGGAAGGAGGGATAATTTGTTTCCCTGTTTTGCGTGCTGTTTTATGCTTCTATTTCTGAGTAACTTGTGCAATTTCTCTTAAACAGTCTCCTTACTCGAGGCTTGGCTGGAATTCAACCAGTTGATGTTCCTGGTATTGAGAATGTAAGTTTTCATTTTTAGTTGTCTTTGTAAGGATAACTAAATTTGGATCTCCATCATTTCTTGCTTAAACCCTTCACTTTTAACAGGTTGATGTGACTGAACTCATCGATGGTCATTCCTCCTATTTATGGGCTACCCAAAAGATTTTAGATCTACTTGAGCTTGATGCCTATTATCCGGTAGTTCTTGGTCGCGTAGTGTTGTAAAGACAGACGTTGCGACACATTTTCTTCCTCAGGAAACTGTATTTTTGGGGATTGTATCTGTTACAAGAAGTGCATAGGTAGCAAGGTCATTCTATGACTACTAGTGTACAACATATAGACTTTCTGGTCATGAATAATATAGCAAGAATCAGAAATCACGATTCACGACTGTAAAATGTCTTATGAAAGCAGGTTATTGAAGTTCTGTTTCTCGTGCCTTTGCAATCATTTGATTTAGGCCAGATTGTGAATTTGGTAAGAAGGTTATGCCTTCTAATACGTGAACGGAACGATGGATGCTATTTCCTTCGTCCCATTGAATAGATTAATTTTTAAAGTAGCAGTGTTTACCTAGATTATTTGAGCTATTAGAAAATGATAGTAGATGCTAGAGACTTATTCATTTTGGATATTATACTGTCAACACATAATACAGTGTTGGTATATATAATGAATAATTAACCGTCAAATTTCACAAATCAACTTTCAAAGTGAATTTACAACTTCTAGCTTAGGATAGAGGGAGTAGATCTTATTTCGGTCCTTGGGATATCAAGAAGTCTTTGCGAATTTGCGATGTAAAGCTTTGGTATATGAAATAGATTAAAGGAGTTTGGCATATATTATCCTAAATCTTGTGTCCCACTAAAATAGCTTAAAATGCTATCACGAAATCTTGCGTCTTCACATACTATTATAGTAGTAATTTTTATTTTCATTTATTCTATCATTTTAAAAAAAAATTATTTACCCCCATTTTTGGACATTGTCCATTGAGCTAATGGAAGGAAAAAAAATTGTACGTCAAATAACATATGATAATTTTTTCTTTAAAAGAAGGGAAAAGGGTTAAATTTACCCTTCAAGTATCGTTTATAGTTTAAATTTGTCCTCCGTCAAAGTTTGGGATCAAATTTGCCCTCCCCATTAGGATACTTGATAAATTTGCCTTTATATGGATGAAAGTGTGACTTGGACTTCACAACACAAAATATTAGTCATGTCAGGTCTACGTAGGCTCCTAAACCCAATTATTTAACTCGTAACCTGTTTCGAGCTGTCAAAACGAGCCAGCCCAACCCAAGCGGGCCAAGGAATTTGATGGGCTGGGGCGGGCCGGCCCTTCACTTGTAAGGGCCTTAAAATGGCCAGCCCAACCCAGCCCTACAAGGGCTGTGGGCTGCGGCGGGCCAGCCCTTCATTTATTTTTCCATTTTTTTTTATAAGAAAATTTGTTTTCAATCTAAATTCAAACCTCTAAGTATACCAATTTGTTATATTTCTAACATACAATTATATGGAAGTACAAAATTTTACGACAACTTATACAAAATATAAACCTATACATCGTCAAGCACATTTGAATTCGTTTGTGATAAAAGCGCCTTAATTAACATCTCCGTCTTCATCTACATTCATATGCAAATTTAATTAGTTAAGCATTATCAAATAACTAGATTTTAGAAACTAATACTTAATATTTAAATTCGCTTAAAATATTACCATTTTGAATTTAGTAAAGCTCTGCAAATTAATTTCGAGTAACAAGAAGTTTTTAACAATTTCATGATGGAACTTTTATGTTTGGTGATTAGAAATTTTAGTAGGCGTACTTGGCGATTAGGAATTTAGTACTAGGGATTTAAAGCTAAATGACAAAAATATGTAAGATACTAAGACTAATTCGATAATAACTATTCCTATTTTTTTACTTCTTTTTTCACAATTTTCTTTTAAATTTCAATCATGAATACAACTTCTATTCTTGGTGATTAGGATTTAACGTTAAATAAGTAAAGTATTGTGTAAGATACTAACACTTATTTGGTAATCACTATTTCTAGTTTTTACTTCTTTTTTCACATTCTTTTAAATTTTTAATCAATCTAAATAGCCTTTTGGCCCACGGGCCGGCCTCGGCCTAGCCTCAAGGGCCAGTGGGCTGACTTGGGCTGGGCTTATAAGCCTTAGTTTAAATGGGATTAAAAAATCCTAGCCCAACCCTACCCCAGTAGCGGGTTGGGTTGGGTTGGCCTCAAGGGCCAAACCCATTTTGACGGCTCTACTATTTTCCCATCTCATAAAATCATACAACCCTAATTAATTTTGTTTTAGAAAAAAAGGGAATCACCCCATTTCGGTTGTCTGAAACTAGATTGTAAAAAAGCAATACAATATTTTCCCTTGAAACAGGGATCTCTACATTAAGCTAAGTATTTGTAAAAATAATCATGCTGTGCAGAACCTACATACGTAAAACACTTCAATCCTAGATGAATTCAGTTGCCAAGGATATGTATTTGACTATTTACTTAAGTTTTAGCCATCTGAAAGTTCCACCTTCAACCACATCAATCTATACGAGGCAACTATTGGAAATACATCTGGAAAAAACAGTAGCAACTGTTTCGCAATTCACAAGTATATAAACTTAAGAGGAAAAACAGAAGGCTAATTGCACCAATTTGATTGTTCACGGGGCCAACGAGTCCCAAAGTTTAATTGGCTAACATTTTTACAGAACGAGATCTTGTTAAACAATGTGCTTAAGCCGTATTACTTTAGAAAGCAACAAGGAAGCCCCATCAAGTTACTTTCACTTAGTTTTTAAGTGGAAGAAACACAATAAACCCTTCAACGTCACTATTGCTTCTGACCTTGGACGTCCAAATAATATCCACACACCCGACATTGATTTTGTGAAATATTGTTGCCTTTTTACAATCTGGTTTAAGAAGATGACCAAATGGGGGGTGATTCCCTCTCTTTCTAAAATAAAAAAATAAACTAGAGTTGTATGATTTTATGGGAGGAAAGGGTCACGGGTTACATAATTGGATTTGGGATTAATTTTTTTGTATTAAGTAGGTAAATTTGATCCCAAATTTTAATGGAGGACAAATTTGACCCTTTTCCCCCGAATGGGATCGGGTATTAATTAAATGTCATTTGCAATAAATAAATAAATAAATAAAATGAATAGATCTATTTAAATGCGATGGATGCAAGCCGACGTGGAAGAAGAATAAAAAGATTAAACGCGCAAGAGAAAATCTGAATCGAGTTTTGAGAGGTAGGAGATGGGGGAGGAGAATGCTACGGTCGGAAAAGGCAATAGTTGCTGCGCTGACGGCAACAGCAAAAGCGTAAATCCCATGAAAGAAGCCGGAGCCGGAGCCGGAGGAACAGGCGTATCATCATCTGGGAATAAAGGGAAATCATGCAAAGGATGTCTCTATTATTCCTCTACTTTCAAATCCAATTCCCGCAATCCTCTCTGTCTCGGCCTTACTCGTTCCCTTCCTCAAGGTTTAACCCTTTTCTTTTCCTTTTTAATACACTGAATTGGAAATGTACTGTTACTTGCTTATTCTCTGCTAAGTTTATTAAGTGATTCCTGTTTTCTGTTTTCCGTGGAATTCTATGTTTCGTTAAACATTTGCAGCTGCAAAATGGAGAAATTTCTCAGGTTACTGGTGAACTATTACTACTTAATTTTTAATGGCTCAGTAGAAAATCTAGTTTTAGAGAATCCCTAATTGGTTTTAAAAGGGAAATTATTCAGTGCTGGAGCAGAATGAATATCCAGGATTCATACATCCTACCATCTACTTTGGAATTGAGGCGAACTAGTTGTAGCAGTAGCACTAGTGGTTTTTAATCCAATTTGGTCTAATTGCGGGTTCAATCTAAACCTGTTAACCGGTTAGAACCGGACCCAACCGGTAACCGGTTAACAAACCAGCCGGTTTCCGGTTAAAAAACCGGAACCGGTGGAACCGGCCACCGGTTAAAAACCCGAAACCGGACCGGTCCGGTTCAAACATGTCCAAAACCTTTTTTTTTTTTTTTTTTTTTGTATATATATATTATAGTATTTATTAGTATATTGTAGGTATATTTACATATGTTATATAAGTAAAGTTTATATATTTACTGACTAACAGGCTAACAACAAGTCAGCAATACAGCATATACGTGTGTATATATATATATATATATATTAAGTTATATGCTTAAGTTATACTACATATACCTAAAATATATTAAGAATATACTTATATATATCAATATACTTAGGTTATATAACTTATATATATATATATATATATGTTTAAGTTATATGTATACTATATATAGTTATAAGTTATATATATATATATATATATATATATATATATATATATATATATATATATATATATATATGTGTGTTCAAGTATACTATATATACTTATAACTTATATATTATAACTTAAGTTATTTATAGCTTAAGTTTTTTCTAAGTTTATAAATTCGTATTTTATAAATTTATAAGTATATTCTTAGTATATTTTAGTTATTTTTCAAGTATATAACTTTCTAGTTTTTAATTTAAGTAGATGTATATTATAAGTATATTCTTAGTATGTTTTAGGTATATTCCTAACTTAATATAAGTAAAAATATGAACACAAATAAATAGAAGAAAGCTCAATGAGCCATATATTTTATTCATTCTTGGATAACATTTATTTGCAAGTTGTAGTTTTTTTTAACTTGTAAATAATACATGAGTTGCAAAGAAATAGTAGAATAATAAAATCACCAATTGTCAATCGTTTGGCTAATTTCCCCCATATCATATTCGGTCATAGAGATATCTTCAAAGTCTTCCATTTGGTCCGCTCCACTTGTTACCAAATCTTCAATCTCTTCCTCTTCGCCTTCCACTGCTGGTAAGTTTTAGTTGCGTCGCTCCGATCTAATCCAATCGCGAATGCACACTAATATTTGCAAGCTAAATCCGGATAATGAATGTCTGTGGTCTCCAATTTGTTGTCTTCCTTGGCTAAATGCACTTTCCGAAGCCACGGTTGATATTTGAACCGTAAGGATATCTCGAGCTATTCTTGAAAGTATCGGATAACTTGCCTTGTATTTCTTCCACTACGCTAAGACGTCCAAATCATCTAGTTCCTTGATATCCACATTTGGCTGCATCAAATAAAAGCGATATTCATCAAAGTTTGCATTATGAGAAGTAGTTGGATGTGAATGTAAAACTTTTAAATGCGACAAACCCGACAAGCCTTTTTTGCTACTTTGAGAAGTAGTAGGGCGTGGAGCAATGGGTGTAGCATTTTCTTCCAAATTAGAATAATGACTAAAAACTTTTCCAAACTAGGCATCAATCGCGAGCTCGGCGTCAGCTAAAGATGGTTCAACTCCCTCTTCAATTTCTAAAAGTGTATAAAGTTGACCAACCAATGCTCTAGTATAAGACATTTTTAAACAAGAATTTAAAAGAGAACCCAATATAAATAAAGTTGGGATGGGAAAAACATACTTCTTAAATTTTGTTGTCATATTAAAAATAGCCGCTTGATAACCAGATTTATTTTTATACTCTTGTAAAACTCTAGCTATTTCCGCTAAGTAGGCTAAAATTCCGGTTACCGTGGGATAAAATTGTTTAGAAAAAGCAAAAGTTGCATTATAAAATTTTTCTAAGAGTTCAACACATTCCTTAACATCTTCCCAATCCGTAAAGTTTAACCAAACATCATTATTAATATTATATTTGTTGTGAACTTGTTGTATGAGAATTCTATACTCATAAGCTTGTTGTAGCATAATGTAAGTGTAGTTCCATCTAGTCTCAATTTCTACTTGAATTTTCCTAGGTCTAAGGTTATTTTTCACACAAGCATTCTTAAAATCTCTAATTCTTTCCCTATTAGCATTACAAAAAAGAAACGCAACCGCATCTCTAACTTTTTGAATAGAATTTTCAAAACACACAAGACCATCTTTAACAATTAAGTTTAAAATGTGACAACTACATCTCACATGAAAAATATTTTTTAGCGGAGGGTTTAATTCCCTTTTTAAAAGACCAACCACCTTTGTATTATTAGAAGCATTATCTAAAGCAATACAAAGTGTTTTTCTATATATGTTAAAAAATCTCATAATAGTAGACATTGAATCCGCTAAAAATTTTCCATCGTGACGACCTTTCCCTTCATCATATAAAAAAGCTATAATTTTTTTTTGCATAACCCAGTTATCATCAACCCAATGACATGTAATAGCAAAAAAATCTAACTTGTTAAGACTAAGACCCAAATCAGCGGTAAGAGAAACATTACAATTTAACAAAATTAAATACATAGCGCAAATAAAATCTATAATTTTTATACAAATCTATAACATCCGCTCTACAAGTACTTCTAGGAATACCCTCAAATAACGGATTATAACAACGTTGAATGTAAGTAACAAACCCCAAACCCGAAGGAAAGGAAAATGGTAAACAATCATAAGCTACCATTTTAGCTATTTCTACACGCTCTTGTTTCTTGTCATACTTAAAACTTTTACCGGTTCGTGGGTCTATCGTCATTTGAATACCTCCACATTTGAACCCGTTTGCTCTCCCAAAACATTCATATGTTTCTTTCTCATATGACCATTTAGTGTACCCGTTCCACCATCCTTACTAGTTCCTTGCCTAAAAGCAAATACTTGTCCACATATGATACATTTAGCTGTTTGGCTTTCCTTATCCTTAGTCATAAATTTTCAAATTTTAGCGGTTGGCTTACGAGTTCTAGGCGGTTTATCTTGTGTATGTGATTGTGCAGGACCTATATCTCTTATGGGATTTTCGGGGGCTTGTGTTTCATCATCATCATCATCAATTTCATTAAAAGTGTTGGTATAATGCCGTTGCATTGCTTCATGATCTAAAAGTGGATTATTTTCACCAACATCAATACCTAAATTAGGTGTTTCTTCCACAAATGTTTCCTCATTAAACCTACCCCTAACAATACCACTACTACCGGCACCACATCTAAATCTCTTCGCCATTATTAAATAGAATTAATTTAAATCACACTCAAATAAATCACAAGAAAATAAATTACAACAAATTAAATTGCGTAAATTAAATTGCGAAAAATAAAGATAGAGTTGGAACGAAGGTACCAAATTGCCGGACTAATTTCCAACAAAGTGAAGGCGGCTAGAATTGCAAATCCACCAAAGCTACTTCGGATTGTTGTAAAATCACCAACTCCACCACCAATATTATAATTGCAAAATTAATAATTGAAACTATAATAAGATTTTATAATATTTAATTGAGAGAAATTTAAAGTGGCTAATTGTTGCAAAGTAACTATAATTGAGAGATTGAGAGAAAGAGAAGAGTGAATTGGTGTGGATTAAAATGGAAATGGAGAGGGGTTTATATAGGGGTGGGGGATGGGTTTAAAGTGTTAAAAAAAAAGTTTGGGGGGGCCAAAATATGGGTTTGGGACCGTTTGGCAACGGCCATTTTTGCAAATGGACCGTTGGCCAACGGCTCTATTTTTTTTTTTTTTTTTTAATTCCATCGGTTTTACCGGTCCGGTTCCGATTTTACCGGTTTAACCGGTTCCGGTTTTACCGGTCCGGTTACCGGTTAACCCGAACCGGTTGACGGGTTTAGTTCAATCTTCAATGCTACCTATGTTTTAAAATACGTGAGAAAGTAATTAGAATTGACATGGGTTTGGCTCCGTGAGAAAGTAACACGCTCCCACCCCTCCAGGTTTGCCAACAGGAGCGTGGACGCCATAATATGGGCTCCAACATTGGGCAAACAAAGAATTGACATGGGTTTGGCTCTGATACCACGATAATAATTAGACGTCAGGCCAAACAAACCCAAAAGCTAGAGATTGAGGTGGGGATCGCCCAAAGTCCTAATAAACAGAACAAATAGCCATCATCTGGGACAAACTCAACAATATTGTCATTAATACATGTTACTTATGCTGTAATACTCTAAATATTAAGCATTTTGGGTAGGTGAAGTTAGTTCTGCTCTAGTTATTCCATGTTATATGGACTATCTTTCTGAAAAATATTTCTTGGGGAAAGAGGAAGCTAAAATTCCTTGACTTAACATTCTCAGTTGCTGGTGCATAGATCTCTGCTACTGTATCTAATTATGCATTGAATGTTCTGCTTTATTGTTACCATTTTTTGCATTTTAAAACTTAGACCCCGTATTGAGTATGTGCTGAGACTGGTTTTGATGTTTGATAGTACCTCGATATATTGTTGGGGAATCTGAGAAGGAAGCTTCAAAAGAGGGTCGGAGCCTTACAGATTTTAGATATGCTTGTGTCGGTTATTCTGTTTACTTGGATCAGAAATCTCGATCAACTGATGTGCAAGAGGCACAAACAGAATTGCCCGTCTGTGTTGGCCTTGAGGTTAGCATTCTCCTCTTTCTGTTTTTAAATTTTCTTCATGCCTTGTTTCATGTTGTGATGTGTTGTAGGATAAATATGGTGAAGTAAGCAATTTATTTCTGCTGGAGGTGCCATGCTTATAATGAGTTACACATGTAACTGATCGTAGTTGTCGTTTACTTTCCTCTTCAGACCAAAGTATTTTGTTTACATGCAATTTGACCTTTTCAAAGAGTATATACAGTAAGATATAGCCCTGAATAACTTCGTCTTTTCTGTATCATCATTTATGGGTACTCCCAAGTTTTTTTTTTTTGCTGAACTAACATAGACAACATGCCATAGGTTTTGGTGGATAAAAGACCCGCTTCAGCTGATGCATCTCCTGGCCATGCTCCTGCTCCTGCTCATGCTCATAACAGAGAAGGTGACTGCCTTGATTTCATTTTCTCCACGCCAAAAAATCTATTTGATCTATGCTTATTTGCTATTGCCTATGTGTTTAGGGCGTTACTGCTTCATATGGGATGTCTAGATTTGTTACATAGGAATGTGTTCTGGTTCCAGTTTCCTGATAATTAAATTTCCAGTAACATTTTTTAATAATTAATTACATACTTGGTGAAAGTATATTCTCGTTTTGACCTACTGCATTTCCTTTGTCTTTCTTAAAGTAAAAAATCCAGTAATATTCTTTCTCAACAAATCCTCGTTGAAAATCAAAATTACTTTTTTATATGTTGCTGAAGAACGTTTTTATTCTTGTCAGTTTAAAGTACAATCACTGCTTTAAGCTTGGAATCTGTATTATAAATAAAATAATGGGCATCCCACAAGATCAAGGTTATTGAATTCAATGTTTTGCATCCAGAATGGAGTGGCTGGTTTGACCTTTTGAGGTTCGGCATCATAGAGCTTTTTTCCTCAGGCAAAGAAAAAAACTACCGATGCAGAATTTTTTGATAAAAGTACTACTGATGCAGAATTATTGAACCAGTTTGCAGTGCTGGTCTCTGCTCTTCATAGTTCAAGTAAATCTTATTGCACGCCATGATGGTTCTAGATGCACAAAGTGTTTAAAAGTATAAGAGTCCAGCCAACTATCCATGGAACATGGGATTTCCTCTTTATATCAATAAATAAGAGTGTTTCTGATTACTAGGATTGAATCTCGGTTCCTTCAAAAGTTCTTATGGTCATCACTTTCCATTCAAAAACATACATAGGGTTGGGTCTTCTAAGCTTTTTTCTTTTGGTGCCTAGCTTATTCATCCTCCTGCTTGTCATTGTTTCAACCATTATTCTAGGAGCAGCCATTGTATGTTGAAAATGGGCAACATTGTGACCACTTATTAGGCAATGCTACAGTGTGGTAGGATGTGATCCACATCTTCTTCTTGCCTTCCAAACATAACATCAATTCATGACAATCCTCTCTTTATTTTATTTTCTGTTGTTGGTATTGCTGCGCATTGCATATCATGTAAAGAAATTCACTCTCTTGGGGATTTGTTGTTTCTCGTCGTGAATCTAATAGGGCCTTGAGCTACCACCAGTTATTAAGTGACTACAGTATGACTTCTTTTGGAAACTGGTAATGTTAAGTGACTACAGTATGACTTAACAGGGAAACAATTTGAAGATGATTCTTTTCATAAGTTCTTATAGACCTTCTTTAAAGTATGAGTAGCTATTAAGCTGTGTTGGAAATTTTCCACTTCATACAATGGGGAGCTGGTAAAGTTGATGCCATGTGACCAGGAGGTCACAGGTTCGAGCCGTGGAAATAGCCTCTTGCAGAAATGCAAGGTAAGGCTGCGTACAATAGACCCTTGTGGTCCGGCCCTTCCCCGGACCCCGCGCATAGCGGGAGCTTAGTGCACCGGGCTGCCCTTTTACAGTGGAATCTTGTATTCACCTTCTAAAAAGATCATCCCATACACATTGTCCTACACCCTTTGCAACCATTGCCTATAGATAGGGAACTCATGTTAAAGTCGTGCCTCCACACCAAAAGTCAAGCCGCCACGAGAACCCTATAGATCTTGTGATTTCTGACTTTCAAAGTTTGCCCTCTTTGAACTTGCCGCTAAGAGGAAGATTGAAATACTTAGTAGGGAGCTCAACTATTTTACATCTTCTACCAAACATTTTTCTGAGTTTCACCAAGCTATAAGGAGTCACCCACCCCTCAAAGAAAAGATGCGATATAGATATCTCTTCACTCTTTTCATCAGAAAGGTATTTCCTCACCTCTGGTACCCTTTTATGAACCTGGTTAGATGCCCTCCATTACATTAACTTGCTTAAAGCTTCCATTACAAACAAGACCAATGGAGATAAATGATCTCCTTGTCTACTTCTCCTGCACTTTGTCTTTGATGGACATACAAATATAATAATAAATTTACAAGCACCTGTTCCCCTTCTAAAGAATACCTAATAAATTCTACTGGCAGTTTTATAAATCTAGATGTAGCTGAAACAGAATATACAAGTGTCTAGCTCTCCTTTCTGGAACTTTGCCATTTTAATCTTGCTTGGCAAAGCTATGGACAGTGTTTCGTTTAGTCAAGGTGCACGCAAGCTGGGCCGGGCACCACGGTTATTAAAAAAAGGAAAAGTATGGCAGGATGTTAGATATCTTATTCCGTTTTGATTCAAACATATCTTCTCTGGCTTCTTTGTGTTATAATTCATGTGCAACTATTGTTGCTCTTCCATGCGTTTCATGCTATTGGTATAATGTGTTAGCTGTTTAGCAAATGAAAACCCCCAAATGTGGCATATTATTTAGTAGTTGCTCATAATTTGATATGCAATGTAATTCAGGGATCTTGTTCTGTAATGTTCATTGTTTCTTGCAGTTACTTGGAATGTTACGCTCATATGTATTGATTTGATCATTAGCAACCTAATTTTATTCTTCTGCTTTCTTTAAAAGAAAATTTGAAAGATGGACATCGACTTCCGCAGCCTCGATCAAGTAAACCTACTAACTCAGCTGGTGATGAGTTCCTTACCAGGCAAGCTGTGTTTGAATTTTGATACATGATATCTGCTTCAAGTGATGCACTCTATAGAATTGTTTGATAACAAGGATGATGTTTGTTCCCTTGAAAATACAGGTTCACCAGGAATGCTAACTTGGTTGCAAATGGGGTTGCCAAGAACTTGCGGAAAGTGGGAAACCGTATAAAAGAAAGTGTTGATGACATCTTTTATCGGCGCCCAAAATAGGATTTGAATCCTGAAATAGAGAAATGACCATTGAGCTGAAAGTTGCTTCACCAAATAATAATTACTTTTGCTTCGTTCGTCTTGGAATAGGTTAAAAGGAAAACCTAGTAATGTGTATTTCGAGATTCATTTTGGTGTTCGGTTAAATTCATAGCTTTTGAAGGCATGCCACCTAATTAGCTCTGACCAGGAGCGTTCTGTAATATTTTGTATAAACTGGTTATCTTGTTGGTTGAGGAAATGCAAAGGAATTCATTAATGTTGGTCACGACGCACTTGAGCATATAATGTGGTTGAGCTAGAGTTGTCATAGGTAGTTCTAATGGTATTGATTCTCATTTCCTTGGGCATTTTTGCTGGGATCCTCGCTGCAAGGTGGAAAACATATAGATATGTGTATACTAGTTCTGAAACTTGTTGCCTTTCTTTTGTCCGGGGAATCCGTTCATTATCCACATTATTCTGCGCTATAAGTTAGAATGAACACATTCCTGCAGTGACTTTCCTGAGTAAACACTGCGTGAAAGAGCATATTCTTTAATTATTTTCATGTAAATAAGCCACTTCGTCAACAAGGATCAGACCTTCTTTAGGTTGTGCATAACTTTTACAGGTTTTAAGTAGGAGTATCATGTAAAACACTGTAGGATTAGCTAACATTACCATCAATCTTCAATAAATATTTTAGAGGTAATGATAAAAAATACACATGACCTATCACTTTTTTCTACTTGGACTATTAGGTGTGCGAGTTTCCTACTTGACCAATCACCAATTATTTATCAAAACGCACTTTATTATCAGCCTCAACTAGTCATGTAGGAAAAGAGAATAACTAATAGTTGAAATGTGTCTGGATAAATGATTGATGATAGTTTAAATAGAAAATCGGCACACCTGGTAAATCAAGTAGAAAACTCGTAAAGAATCGAATTTATTCCAATTCCAAGAGCTCGGATCGAATCGGTATTGATATACCGATTCGATCCGAGCTCTCTTATTGAGAATGCTCATTCAATGAGCATTCTCAACTGCCGGTGATAAGCCGGAGGAAGGTGAGGATGACGTCAAGTCATCATGCCCCTTATGCCCTGGGCGACACACGTGCTACAATGGTCGGGACAAAGGCATCCGCCCCAGATAAACTACCCACCTCGCAGTGTCCCGCCTCCCCCCGAATGATCGGTGCTCCTCGTTCAATTCTTTCGAATTCATTGGATCCTTTTCCGCGTTCGAGAATCCCCCCTTCTTCCACTCCGCCCCCAAGAGTAACTAGGACCAATTTAGTAATATGGTTCCTCATCCCTCGATATAAAGAAGTTTAGAAGGCAAGAATGATAAGCATTCGGGCCTCTAAAGCAAGATTAAAGTGTCCCGATTCATGGATCTCTCGGTTCGAGAAATCAAAATAAGAGGCTCGAACCATTTCTTGCTGTCCGCTCTCAGGTTGGGCAGTCAGGGTCGGAGAAGGGCAATGACTCATTACCTTTTGAGTGAGATTTTACAACGTTACAAAGAACTTCAGGACATATAGCTATCCTTGGATTGGACGAATTGTCCGAAGAGGGTCAAGTGGCTTTCCGCTCCTGCGGGTGACTTTTTGTCTTACGACACGGCATGGTAATTGATCGAGTGTGCTTTCCTTTCTCCTATACATCTGGAAAAATAGAAAACAAGACTAGGAATTTTTAACAAACAGGATCAAGAATCATTACTCTTTCGTTTCGACACAAGAAAAAAGGATTTTTCTACACCCCTTTCTTGTGTCGAAGACTAGGAAGACAAATAATCCCTACTAGAATTTTTTGTTCCCCGCATTTGAGCTTGATGCAAATGGCTAAAATATCGTCTGCTTTATATGATTATCAATTAAATAAAAAGTTATTTTATGTATCAATCCTTACATCTCCGACAACTGGTGGAGTAACAGCTAGATTCCATTGATACAGAGCCAATTCCAATAGACTTATTGGAGGGTCCCATTGGCGTGCATCCAGTAGGAATTGAACCTACGAATTCGCCAACGAAATGCTTCGGGGAGTTGAAAATCAGCATAGATCCGGAGATTCCCGAATAGGACAACCTTTCGAACTGCTACTGAATCCATGGGCAGTGCGACCAGATGTCCATACAGTATGCATGGGATTAGCCGCTTCAATGGGATCTTTTATCCTGGTCGGAGGAGAAATTACCAAACGTCTAGCATTCCCTCACGCTTGGCTTCGATCCATTGTGATTCGCTTTCTTGGTATGGAGAGATCTCTGCCATAAAAGAGAGAGCTCCTAAGCCTTATTCTGCAGATCAAAGAGATAGTTGAGATTTGTTTTTGACCATTATGAAAAGATTATTTCATTTATAACTAAATCCTAAAGACATTTTCACAAAAAGGATTTTTCCATTTTTTTTTTTTTGGGTCAGACCGGTTATATCCGCAAGAAATTTTTTAGGAAGCTATTTTTCTGAAAAACAATTTTATTTGTTGGTAACGATGGGAAAGTTCCCTTCTCTTACCAGCAAACTTTTTACAAGGATCCAAATAACACGAAGTAAAATTGGTGGCGGTTGAATACATCGCTGAAAATGGAAGCTGGAAGGAGGAGCAAGCAAAGCTTCAAACATTAAAAACCATAACCAAATAAAGAAACCTTAAGTATTTCACAAATTCCAAGAAAAGAAAAAGGTGGTCATTTCCCTGTTCCTTGATTAAAAAACCATTCACCTTGTTACTTTTTGATTCACAAGTTCAGTACCACTTCAACTATCATAAGTCAAATCTTCTTCAACAAAGACGATTGCTTTGTTTTAAATTGGAATGGCCGCATGTAAACGGGTCGGATATTTCGGACATAAACTCGGAGCTCTGGCCCGGCCCAACCGATTCATTTCGAACCGTGCTTTCAACGGCAAACGCTTGTTCCTCGTCGACACTCTAGCTCTTGTAATACTCTCTCTTTAAATTTGTTCATCATCTTGCTTTTCTTTTTAGTTCGTTTAACAAAAATGTCTCATTCCTTTCCACAACATGACATGTTTAAGCCTATGATTAAAGGGACTCTTTTTACTTTCTTAAACTTCCAGCGGAGTCAGAACGAGACAAACAAATTGAAATCTTGGCTTGTTACTTGGTTTTTAATTCATACTTGTAAGATTACGAAATTGAAATTGAAGAATATAATTGATCTTCTGAGTTTTGAATTGGACCAAGAATGAATTAGTGTTTGTTCTTTTGTTAGGTGAGAAAACTGGAAGGACAAGGGGTGCCTACGAAGCAAGCCGAGGCTATTACTGCTGCTATTACTCAAGTTTTGAATGATAGTTTGGAAAATGTAGCTCAGAATTTTGTTTCTAAAGGAGAGTTGCAGAGAGTAAGTCTAATTTTTTTAATCTGTGAACATGTAATTTTGAATTAATTATTTTGGTCTTTGTAATAATTTAGCTTAAACTTTATACTAATGTGACATTTGTTTTATCTATAGCTTGAGATGATTCAAGAATCCAAGTTGTCCAAATTTAAGTCTGAAGTTCAAAGCTCTCAGGTATGAATTTTTCACTGTGAAATCTGTGCATTCACATTTTGATGCACTGAGTATGGCTAATTTACTTTTTCATTGGTTGGTCTTGACTGAATTTACTTGCCCCTTTTGATAAAGAGATACTGTTGGTGGAAAATTTTCTCCTTTGTCATTCTATATTTTGGTAAAGGTAAGGACCCACTCGGAGGCGAATCTAGGATTCTATAAAAAGAGTGCACCACTAGAGAAAGGAGAAAAAAGTATTAAGTGGGACTCAATCCCTGTTCCTCTAGGTAATAACTCACATTCAATCAAGTGCACCATTCAACCTTCTTGGTGCATGGGAGCCCGCAGATAATATTAGATCAATTTGAGGAAATATGTGCATAATATATATATATATATATATATATATATATATATATATATATATTGGCAGTAAATCCGCCCCTGGTCCAGCTGATCCAATAGTCTTGCATTGGTTCCTTCATATGTTTCAATTGGGAAAATATGCCAATTTTATTTCCTAGCTCAAACCTAGCAGTTCCACTGTTAGTCCTCCAAGGCCCAACTAACTTTTTTTTCCCTGATGAATTAGTCGTGTCAGTGATTAGTTTGAACCGGACTTGATACGATGGATGTAAAAGCAAGAAGGATTCATAAATAATTGTCAATAGAATTGAAGTGCCAACTGAAGAGTTGGTATGAATTGATGCAAGTCATTAGACTGCCTTTGAGAGTCTTAACTTTCTTGCTTCTCATGAGTAAATTGCCAACACTGAATAATTTGAGAATGAAAAGACTAGCTATGCAATCTATTCATTGGTCGTCATAATCGACATAGCTGGTTGAGGCTGTATCATTTGTTCATTGAACTGGGGATGCATGCAAGTCTTGAAATACTCAAGAGAATGCATCAAATGCCGTGTAATAGTTGAAATACTCTCCAGATTAGGCCAACCTTCTAGTTTCATCCTTCTGCAGTGATGTCACAAAGAACCAATGGAAAAATTCATTCGAAAAGGATTGTTTTCACTACCATTGCAAGTTGAATTACAATTTATCAACCCCTTTTTCTGAAAAATATTTGGGATGATGGTACTAGAACCATATATTGCATTTTGACTGAGCTATCTTCTTTTATTAGTTACTATTTCAACAAACATGTTTTGAGTTTACCAAGGTTAAAGAATTTAAGTTTTGCTTTGGTCACTTTCAGCCAACCAAAGCTGGTTGTTAGTGCTTGTTGTATTGATGTATATTAAAGAAAGTAAATAGGAAAATTTCCTTCTATCTTGTTAATGTATAATAAATCTCACAATTTCTTCTACACTCTTTTTTTCTTATTATTAATGAGTTCTAAGGCAGTGTTTTTCTTTTTCTTTTTTGGTTGTTTCCCTTTTCAGAATCCAAATAGTCTATCAATATTTGTAAAAGCCATTAGTTTTATATTTAAATTCACCTTTTATATATTCACATTTTCTGCATATTTAAGTTTGATACCTTTTCTTCATAGATAAGAACATTCTGCAGGTGCTTCAGATGTTTATCACATATGACTATTTTATCAAAATTGTGTGTCAAATTGTCCTGTAGGATTCTTAAATATCCTTATGTCCAACCACATATACTAGACCTTTCCCTAGTGGTCAGTGAAGTGGGTTTAGAACCATGGGGTCTTAGGTTCAAATCCCAGCAGAGACAAAAACACTTAGGTTGTTTCTTCCCATCTGTCCTGACCTTGGTGGACAGAGTTACCTAGTACCTGTTGCTGGTGGGAGGTGGCAGGTATCCTGTGGAATTAGTCGAGGTGCGCCCAAGCTGGCCCGGACACCAGGTAATTAAAAATATAAAAATAATAGTATGATCATAAAACAAAAGGCGGAGTTATCTATATATATTTAATACTTGAGATCAGTCTGTTCTGTAATGAGCCAATCTCAGGTTGTTTAAGTGGTATGCTGATAGTATTATCTAAAATGTTTAATGAAGAATATACCTAACAGAACAATTATATATAGGTACTCCACCTGTTCTAGTGCTGTTCTGGTTTAATGTCTGGGTTCATGTTGTAAAAGGTCATCTACATCTCGATCTGAGTATATTAACATGAATCTAATCTCTTAAAATGTATCACCACACAAAAATAGCTAGTGAATCTGCAGATACTGAGTTTTGGATTAGTAATCGCGTTAGTTGGTATCGTTTGTCATTGTACTTGGTATGAACTTTTTCTTTTTCCCAGTAGTCCACTTTACATTAGCATTTGACTGTTGTTTAAATAGCTGTTTGAACTGCTATCAGTATCTGCATTAGGCAAAGGAAATAGAACTTAAGGTACATGCCAGAAAGTTCTTTTCTACGAACTTCGAAACTTGATTCGGAAGAACCTTTTTAACGTATAGCGAAGAGGTGATGAAGATGGCAATACATGTGGCAATGAAAGGATTTGGTGCAAGGCGTGAGTCTTTGAAGTAGGTGTAATTTGCTAAGATGGGGTACGTCAAGAGGTGTGGTTCTGCGGGAGGTTGTGGGGGGTTGATCAGATGGTAGAGATTTACGTTGAGGGAGTCTAAGATGGGGCACAAGTGAAATTGCAGAGATGCTATGCTGCTTCGAGAATACACGAAGAAAGTGCGAGTTAAAGACCAAGTGACATCTGCAGGCATGAAGTTCTATTTTGGATCAGACAGATAGCCATGTTATCCCTCCTGAGCTCAAAAATAACCTGGAACTAACTTATCAGAGTAATAAACCTAGTTACACACTTAGAAGCACACCGTGTTAATTTGTCCTTCCCAAGGGTCAAGTTATGAACAAAATATTCTATCCCAAGGACACGAGGTGGTAGTGAATGTGAAGTGCTGTGGAAATAAGATGGATAGGGAATTTGATCTGTAGGATAGTGGAATGTTATGTCTGTGTGTGAGGCGTTCAGCGACGGACTCCAGAGGCTTCTGGTTGTGAGTGGTGGCGCATGAGAATCCAGTGAGTGTGGTTTGGTGGGTTCTGCATGCAATGGAATACTTGAAATGGTGATTGTTTATGCACAACATTTTTGAAAAGGCGACTAAAGGGAAAAAAGCTTCTGAAAAGTGAAGCAGTGGCGATATTATCCCATTTGTTGCTTGTGACTACAACGAAGAATCGAGGTTTTCTTCTTACAATAGCTCCAATAATCTTGCAGATATGTGATTAGCATTATGCCATCCTGTGCTTGACTAAAAATAAAAAAAAGATATGAGATCATGTGAGTCATGCGTCGGATTTTACATGGATATGTACAAAGATGGTACTAGTACGCGTAAATTAGTAAACCTCTTTATTCTATATGTCTATTACATTGCACCAATTTTTTCTTTCATGTTGATTCATGGGTGTCTAAACTTGTAAAATGACTCATGCTTCATTCATTCGGTGATCCAGGAGAACCACTTTTCTCTACTGCAACATGAAATTGAAAAACTGAAAAGTGACATAGAAAAGATGCGCAGCGAATTGAGGTTGGCCTTTCAGAAACTATATTTTCTTAGTACCATTTTGGTATTACAGTGTGCTTGTTTTGAAACTTGTGATTTTTTCTCTGGTCTTTGTTTTGGGTTATTTGCAGGTATGAAATTGACAAAGTAACTGCTGGCCATAGGTTGGATCTCAATCTTGAAAGGGGGTAAGAAGTTACTGTCTCTATTCCATTTTGTGCGTTATCTTCAGTATCTTTGTAGATTAAGGCGCCAGTTGTTGCAAAAATCATTAGTAGTATGATTGTTGATTACTTGTTAGTCAGCTGTTTACTAGTGCCGACTGTTGTGCTTTCTGTGCAGGAGAATCCGGGATGAACTAGCAGAACAGAATCAAGAAACTGCTAACCTCACTAACAAACTTGACCGAGTGAGTGTAATAAGTAACTCTACATTGACATTTGATACCTGGTAAATTGTATTAATCCTTTCTGCCTTTGTATGTAATTATGTTATCCCAGGAAATTCATGCACTAAGGGCTCAGTTGGAAGCTGCAAAATATGATGTTATAAAATATTGCATAGGTACCCTTGTCTCTATATCTGCTGTTGGTTTGGCAGTAGTCCGCATTTTGAAATAAGTGGCTTTGGTACAATGCTAATGTTGATAAAGAGTTGGTTGGCTTTGGTACAATGCTAATGTTGATAACGAGTTGGTCTCCAACACCTTTGCTGCTCAATGGATAAAGCAGAGTTGTATGACGCCTAAATCTCAATTTGCATTAGCAGACATTATAAGCTTAGAACTATAGTGGACCAGTTAAATGTGCAATCTAGTTGCATTACTTTTTACTTCTTGGACGGCTGGTCTGTGTTCTGTGTCTATGCATGTGCATGTAGATGCTCCCGGCTCTCCCATCTCCCAACCCTTCAGGTTTCGAATGGCTCGAAAAGAGTTCTTTCAAAAGATTCGTCAAGGCAACGGTGTAGCCACATTGGCCAAGGGGTGGTTATTTGAATCCTTTTTTGCAGAAAATTATGTTGTGCAAACTTTTTTAGTGTATATATCTATTGATTGTTGAGTCCCATTAATACAAGAAAAACTTCCAGAGTAGTGGCAAAGAAGGTTCGAAAGATTCCCTTTCCTCTAGCAGTAACTATTTCTCCAGTTTGGTCAAACTCATTTTTTCCAGACGAGGGGGTGTTATTGAAGAGGCTCATTAGATCAGGCGATTGATGAAGTTTTTTTTTGTTTTTCCCCAACTCCATTATGAGGAGAATGTATTACTAAAACGTTATGCGTGTGTGGCCGCAAAGTATATCTTGCAGTACTAAAATTGTTTTCATAAGTAAAATGTAGGTCTGTAGCTTATTGTAGTATGATAGAAGTGTGAGTAATTCATCAGAAACCCTTAACTTTTAGAGGTGAGGTGCATCTATTTTTTGCTAATTATGTCTTGACACTTCTCGTCTCGCCCGAGATTTAACTTGGATTGAGGTTCTCTGCTTACTTACTCTACTAACAAGTCTACAATGTCAAATCGTTTGACCACCTTGTCTAAGCTACAACTATCAACCAGAGCTAATTTTTTCGATTAATATGTTATACACATTGACGTGGTATTAGAGTCACACTTTAGCAATATCGTCACCAAATTAGTACTGAGTTTTTTTTTTTTTAAACGACATCTTAATTTCTAAACCATCTTGAGGGGTTACGTTTCTTGTGTCTCACTCTTTTGCGTGTCCGTTGTTGCTCCCAAACGCACACGCAAGTATACGTGATCGTACAAGTAATATAGGATTTAAAGTCTAGATATCGTACTCACGGGGACTTATGATTAACCGTTTACTAAATTAAACTAATGCTAATTATCTAAAAATAAGTAATAAAATTCAAATATATATTTATAAATTAACTCAAAGTAAAAGAAAACAAATAATGAACTTCAACTAAAAAAGAGCAGATTTTTATCGGAGAAGAGATAGATCTAGGGCTGTGACCACTACTAATCCAGTTGATTCTTCAAACTGTTCTACCTATCAATTTCCTGAGTTATTGATTGACGGGTTTATGTTAATTTTATGATATTCTTTCGAATTACTCACAAGCTTGTTGGTATTATTCTTAACGTCTATATTTCTATGATCGCCAGAAATAACAAGAACGCATTTATATTTCCGTAACCAACTAAGTAGGGCTAAAGGTATATTTCTATACTCAGTAGTGAAACGATTAATCGAACAAACTCTATTTATTCTTATTACGTACGTGAATTCGCTCTTTCAAGTTCAATTCACGCGCCATGCTCAACTATTTCGTCAGATAATCAAACAATTAAGATAAAGAATAAAAAAGCAACTCAAAGGTGGAAATCAATAGATAGAAACAATAATCAAACGTCAACTTTCATGTTTGAGCCTAAACCGTAGAACTAAAGAGTTTAGCTCCACATAGACATGGAGGAAAAAAAATAAATCATCCGCAAAAACGAGTATTACAGAGGAGAGAAGTTAAAACCCTGTAACTACGACCTTCACGGTTGCTCCAAGCTCACTCTAGGTCAATAAAATATTGTGACCCGCGCCACCCTTGCGTCACAATAGTGGCGCAGACTGCCAAAAAATATTCAGAAATGGCAAATCTTTGCGGCACTCTCGTTCCACAAGTGCACAGCAACTGAAGCCAAAATTTTTGTTCTATTCTTCTTTTCACATTGCTGCCAACTGTACCACCTTAGTTTCAATTTCATATTAAGCCTTCCACTAATTCTTACAACCTGATGACCCAATCATGAGATCATCATCATTTGATGTCTCCCTTATATCTTCAATGTGACCTTTTTATTTTCTCAAATTTCCGTTTTTTATTCAATTTTGCTCACAATGTCTTTATCTTCACACCACTGTATCTCTACACATTAAAAATATAATATTAATCACAAAATCAATATGATAATACTCAAAAGACGATTAAAAGTACTAAAATGTGAGGTAACGATGGCTAAAAATATATGCATTTTAGGCCGAACATTGCCACCGAACATTTAAACTCTTGCTCGTCCTCGAGTAAGCACTAAAACCACTCTCAATAAATTAAGCCTAGAAACACCACCATTTTGGTTGATACCAACAATTAGGCCCTCTAGCAACTCAAACCATCAAATATACACTCCATGATCATCATGCAAGATATACAAGTCAACTCAATTAAACAACAAACGTCTAACCTCCTAACCTCAGAGATAGACTCTAACTCATCAGATTTAAGCTCGCTCACCTGCTCTGTCAAAGAAATCTAATAACATCACTTATCTATCATGAAACGGGTGTCCTCACAAGAAGAAATAGTCGACACACTCAATTCAAAGAATCAAATGTAATTTAAGGACTTGCATCAAAACACAACTCTCGCACTCACAAAGAAATTCACATGTATGCACAAAGAACCATAGACTTGCCTATTGTGTACATCTGCACTAATTAAGCATGCTCGAATATAATCAAATAAGACTTTAACGGGTTGTAATGTTGGCTAGGAGACGGTAGGAGAACTATGTAATAGTGATTTACACTTCCCTAAGCACTTTGCACTTTTAGACTTCATCATCCATTATTTTTATCTTTTAACTTTATTTCTCAGCCCTCTTTTCATCATTTATTTTCACTAATCATCATATCAAGAACGTTTCAATGTTTTTTTTTCTTTTCTTTTTCAAGCATTTTTTTCACATTTTTTTTCATGTCACTTTCTTTCTAAGAGAGCCTTTTCATCAATTTGCAGCTATCATTGGTCACTCTTTCTTCTTTTTTTTCCCACTTGACCATCCCTTTCTTCGAATTTATTAATTATATCACAGTCTAAACTACAGTGCTCAAAGAATCAGGGTGCAAAAAGTAAGGATTCAACAAAAGGATCAAGACAAAAATACGGCTACCCAACAAAAGGCTACAGGCTCATCTAGTGGTACAATATCTGAAAAAGGCTAAAAATTCATAAGACGTATCAAAGAAAGCCTATTATCATCTTCTAAACAGAACAACACTTTTTATTTCGCTTCAATAACATGCAGGGCAAGTTCTAGACTAAGATGCAAAACATGAAATATAAGCAAGAAATTCTCACCACACATGGCACAAGTATCAATCAAGATAGATTAATTCTACCCTATAACTACGGCCTCCACGGCGGCTCCAAGCTCTCTCTAGGTCCAAAATTCTGTAAAAAGCCATTTAAAATATGTATTTATATGATACCAAAAGGCCTGGGCTTTTAAAAATCAAATCCAACTCGAACCGAAAAAAATATCGCAACCCGCGTCCAGAGGCGAATCCAGGATTTAGTAGGGTTAGATTTTTTTTTTTTATTATTTTTTTTTTTGAAAAAGAAGACGCGAAAGTGTATTTAGTAGGGTGTGGTCCCACAACCTTAAGTGATTAAGCACAACATTTAACCAGTGCTCCACTCGGTCTGGTTTGATTATGTGTTCCTTCAGTTCACATTAGATATCTTTTTAAGATTATATACATAATATATCCAGTTTAGTCGAGTGACCATGGGTTCACGTGACCCATTTTTTCTACATAAATTCGCCCTTACACAGTCAAAAAATATTCAGAGATGGCAAATCTTCGCGGCACTCTCGCTCCACAAGTGCACATCAACTGAAATCAAAGTTTTTGTTCCATTCTTCTTTCGAAAAAGCGCCAAATATACCCCCGTACGATTGGAAAAGGGCCAAATATACCCTTCGTTATACTCTGGGTCTAATTATATCCTTAACAGTTACCGTCAAACTATTGGTTCAAATATACCCCTCTTCCGTTAAAGTTGTCCACCTTGGACATCCTATCTTACATGACAATGACATTTGATGAGGTGGATGCCACATGACATTGCCACCTCATCACCCCTAACCCATTTTACTGCTCCCCTTTTCCACCACTAAATGTCCATCTCCTCCATTACCATTGTCACCATTACCGTCGTATTATCCTTCTATCCCACCTTCAATACCACCATTTTCATGTGGAATTTAGCATCAATGTCCTATTATGCTAGGCTGTTAGCTAAGTTCTTCTCTACATATAGATATGAGTCTTAAGTAAAGCAGCTAAAGTAAGGGAATCTTCCACATAAACATATTAATTGAAAGTGAAAAATATAACTAGCAGAAAATGCGTAATACCAATTATATATATACAATAAGTCAAAGACCCCCTTTTGTTTAGAGGTGGGATTAAATTTCGGCAATCAAACTATAGAGATAGGAGGAACATCAACGAGGCTATATATTATCGGATTATTGGAACTGATATCGAACATCAATAAAAGAACAAAAACGAAAATAAACTGAAAAATACAGAAATGTAAACAGATACCTGAGCCATCTTCAAGTTCCAGCTGAGAAAATTTAAATCTCAAGCTTTAAATTCAAATTCCAGGTGGGATCGAAGGATAATATGGCGGTAAAGGTGGCAATGGTGGTGCAGGAGGTCGAAATTTTAGTGGTGGAAGAGGGAAGGAGTAAGATGGATTATGGGTGATGAGGTGGCAATGCCACGTGGAATCAGCTCATTAAATGTCATTGCCACGTAGGATATGATGTTCAAGGTGGACAACTTTAACGGAGGAGGGGTACATTTGAACCTATAGTATAACGGTAGGGGTATAATTGGACCCCAAATATCACGAGGGGTATATTTTGCCCCTTTTCCAATAGTCATGGGTATATTTGACCCTTTTCCGTTATTCTTTTCACGTTGCTGCCAACTGTACCACCTTAGTTTCAATTTCATATTAAGCCTTCCACTAATCCTTACAACCTGATGACCCAATCATGAGATCATCATCATTTGATGTCTCCCTCATATCGTCAACGTGACCTTTTTATTTTCTCAAATTTCCGTTTTTTATCCAATTTTACTCCAAATTTCTTCATCTTCACGCCACTTTATTTCTACACATTAAAAATATAATATTAATCACAAAATCAATGTGATAATACTCAAAACACGATTAAAAGTACTAAAATGTGAGACAACGATAACTAAATATATATAGTTTAGGCCGAACATCATCCGCCGTTGGTGTCCTAAGAGACTAATGTATATCAAATGATCTGCAGTTCTGCACCCACTTTAGAGTCCCTTCAACATCAATGTATGCACGTTCTACTAGTGAGTTTGGTCTAATTAGCTGTTCGAAATTGGCAAAGTTACACCTCATAAGGTTGTTCAATTTTACCTCTCATTTTTTTTTTCCTGTTGAAACTGTGAAGAAGAGCACGTTACTCATAAATATGGACATTAGCAGTAAATTATTTCTTCGATAGTTGAGGAAGCTGAAACTTACATAGATACAATTTGGACCTAACACATGGACCAGTGGACTAGGACCGGCTCAACAAGATCGGGGGCCTAAAGCCAAACATCAAAGAGAGACCCTAATCTTTTTTCTTAAAAGAAAAAATAATCGTCAGATATATTTTTATTTAAAGTCTACTTTTCTAACATTTTTAGATGTAAAGTCATTAATTAATGTTTTATAACTGATTTGTTCTAAAATTTTCTTTTAATTGATAATGTAGTTAATTCAAATTAATTAGGTCTTCAATTTTTTTTTCTTCTCTTGTTGCATAACCAGATTCATATTTTCTCTAGTTTGACATATTATATTTGAATAAATTCTAATATTTTATTTGAATAAATTTTAATGATAGCTAAAACAGGAATATATACTTATGAAATAAGAATATCAACAATCACAAATTTTCAATGAAAAACTATAATATAAAGTTATAATTAAACCAGACTCAAGAATTTAATAAGTTGATATATATAATAATATTAAAATAGTGTTGCACTGCTTCAATATAATGATTGCTTGTTGTAACATTTGAAATTTTAAAGAAGACGCCAAAAGACTAATCTTGATCTTTTGTAAGCAGACACAGTTGTTTTGGAAATTTGGAGACTTCAAAATATTGACAATAAGAATAGTGAAAGGGAAAATGAAAAAGATGAAAATAAGAATAATAAATGAGACAACAAAATAGGTACCCACGTAAAGACCATATACTATAATTACCTAGAAATTATTCCATTCCTGTAATGAAATGATAATGGATGTCCATGTAGTGGAGATAATGGAGGGAGATAGTGGATGGCCAAAGTTACGATGACAAAGTCATGATGATGTTGCCATGTGAGCCCATATGACCATCATTGTAGTAATATATCATTCTCAAGTAATGAGGCTATATATATCCATTCATTCTGTTGATGGATGGTAGAACAAAAATTAGTAAAACAAAGTATTTTTCGTTTCTCTCTCTGTGTATGAGTCATACTACTTACTTATTTTTAGTGCTTAGTTTTTTTATATAACACGTTAATGTAATATTTTTATTCTCTCTATTTTATAGCTAACCTTACAAAACTCGAGTTCGTTGCCCTTGATATTTCGGGCAAGAACTACCTATCACGGGTGCTAGATGCTGAAATCCATCTTGATGCTATGGGTCTTGGAGACACCATTAAAGAAAATAATAAAGCATCCAACCAAGAAAATGCTAAGGCTATGATATTCTTGCGTCATCATCTTGATGAGGACCTGAAAATTGAATATCTTACTATTAAGAATCCACTCGTTTTATGGAAAAACTTGAAAGAAAGGTATGACCACCTGAAGATGGTCTTCCTCCCAAAAGCACGACATGAATGGATCAATCTAAGACTACAAGATTTCAAATCAATTATGAAATATAACTCTGAGATGTTCAAAATTACTTCTATATTGACACTATGTGGAGAAAAGATTAGTGATTATGATAAGCTGGAAAAGACGTTCTCCACTTTTCATGCCTCGAATGTGCTCCTGCAGCAGCAATATCGAGAGAAAGGTTTCACAAAGTATTGTGATTTGATTGCTCATATTCTTGTGGCTAAACAAAATAATGATTTGCTGATGAAAAATCACGAGAATCGACCTACTGGCGTTGCACCACTCCCCGAAGTGAATGAGGTGTATACCCACTACTCCAGGCGTGGAAAAGGTCGTGGCCCCGGTCGTGGTCATGATAATAGTCGTGGTCGTGATAATAGTCGTGGTCGTTATAATGGTCAAAGAAGAAATTATTTTCCTGGTGTTAATCACTCTTCAAAGAAAAATCACCACCAAAAAGGGAAAAAGAAGAATGATAGGCATGAAGTGCCAGAAACACGTGGCTCAGAAAACAAAAGCTATCGATGTGATGGAAGTGGACACTGGTCACGTACCTGTCGTACAGCAAAGCACTTGGTTGAGCTTTATCAGGCATCAATTAAAAGAAAAGTGAAAAATCTCGAAGCTAATTTTATCTCTGAAAATCAAATTGACATCACACACTTGGATGTAGTAGATTTCTTTGAGCACCCTGAAGGAAAGATAAATCACTTGATTGGTCATGGTTCTGTGGTTAGAGATGATTGAGTTGTTTATTTTAATCTTTACTAGTCGTAGTAGTTGATGAATAAAAGACCATGTGACAGTAGCTGTTTACATGAGTACTATTTTTAATTGGTCTAGATTTAGTCAGTTTGTTATAGTTAGTTATTAATAAAATTTTAATCTGATTTGTCGTGAGTAAATCATTAATGAAGGTGCAAATTCTATAACCAATTTGGTTAAACATTATAACTGCAACTGCATTGAGTTCTATTATATACATATAACTATTTAATTTCCATTTTTTTTACTTGATATATATGGAAACGGAAGAATAGAGAAGTGGTTACAAAGTGATTGGGTTGGATTAAAAGTCAACCATGTTTTTCACCGCATATTGTTACTTCTTTACACCACAATATTTGCCGCAACTGTGATATGATGTCAATAGGAATTTAGTTTACAATGAAAGAGATCCAAGGCAAATATAATTGATTAGCAAAGCAATATGCAGAAAGCTTTACAAATGATGTCAAGAGAGAGTGAGAGAAAAGAGGCTGAATGCGAACAGATTATTTTTTATAGTAGAAGAATTTAATATTTGTTATTCCCGTCTCTGCATATTGCTTTACGATTGATTCTCACGTGATTAAGGAATAGCATGTGTAATTTTTATTTTATTTTATGTACTTGCTTTACACCTCGTAAATGCTTATTTTTTCTAACTAAAGAAAAGGAAATTATGGGTACAGTACTATTTATAGCGATTGTTTACAGCAACTCTGTTAATCATAATTTTTAATTTCAAGTCCTTGTTTCGGTATAAGAAATTTTTGGTTATCCACAGAAATGTGTTATTAAATTAGTCTGTTAACCTAATAAGTTAAGTAAATATCCTAAATGATATATTGGCTTGGATTATTATATTGAAACGTTGTATTGGTATGTAGTTTCATTTGTTTGTACAACTTTGGTTTGTATTTAGTTTACTGGAATTTCTAATACTTAGTATTTATTTTGCTTTGTTTGTGTCATTTCATTCGAAGATATGGATAACTCTCAAAGTAAGTTTGGATTAAAATCCAATTATGAAGACATATGTTTGATTGATTCTGCTACCACACACACGATCTTCAAGGACAAGAAATATTTTTCTCATTTACTTATGGGTAAGACAAATGTTAATACCATTTCTGGTAGTACTAATTTGATTGAAGGCTCCGGAAGAGCCGCCATAATTTTTCCTAAGGGAACAAAACTCTTTATAAAGGATGCCATGTTCTCTCCTAAGTCCAGAAGGAACTTATTAAGTTTTAAAGATATCCGTCAAAATGGATACCATATTAAAACAATGGATGAGATGAATCTTGAATATATTGGTATCACCAAGGATGTCTCTGGCCAGAAAGTTTCCTGCTTTGTCTTCTGGCTTATATTGGACAAAAATTGGAGTAATTGAGGCACATTCTGTCGTAAACCAGAAGTTTATGGACTCCAATACGTTTGTACTTTGGCATGATCGATTGGGACACCCTGGATCTATAATGATGAGACGAATTATAGAAAATTCAAATGGGCATCCATTAAAGAACCTGAAGATTCTTTTAAACAATGAATTTTCTTGCCCTTCTTGTTATCAAGGCAAGTTAATTATTTAGCCATCACCTACAAAGGTTAAGTTTGAATCCCCTGAATTTTTGGAACGTATACATGGAGATATTTGTGAACCAATTCACCCCCCGAGTGGGTCATATAGATATTTTATGGTCCTAATAGATGCTTCTTCTAGATGGTCTCATGTGTGCCTACTGTCATCTCGCAACCTGGCGTTTGCGAAATTATTGGCACAAATAATTCGATTACGGGCACAATTTCCTGATAATCCGATAAAGTCTATTCGCCTTGATAATGCTGCAGACTTTTCATCCCAAACATTTAATGATTATTGTTTATCAATTGGGATAAGAGTTGAACATCCTGTAGCTCATGTTCACACTCAAAATGGCCTTGCAGAGTCATTAATTAAACGTTTGCAGTTGATTGTAAGACCATTACTCATGAAAACGAGGTTGCCCACGACTGTCTGGGGTCACGCTATTTTGCATGCAACAACACTCGTTCGTCTCAGACCGAAAAACTATCATAAATTTTCTCCGTTGCAATTGGTTTTGGGTCAAGAACCTAATATATCCCATCTAAGAATTTTTGGATGTGCCGTATATGTGCCTGTAGCACCACCACATCGCACCAAGATGGGTCCCTAAAGAAGATTAGGAATATATGTTGGGTTTGAATCGCCCTCCATTATTCGCTACCTTGAACCATTAACCGGAGATTTGTTCACTGCTCGATTTGCAGATTGTCAATTTGATGAGACAATTTTCCCAAAATTAGGGGGAGAGAATAATGAAATAAAAAGGGAAATTTTGTGGAATAATTCATCATTGTCTCATCTTGATCCACGTGCTTCTATTTGTGAGCAAGAGGTTCAAAAGATTATTCACTTACAAAAAATAGCAAATCAAATGCCAGACGCATTTACAGATTTGAAAAGGATTACCAAATCACATATCCCTGCAGAGAATGTCCCGATTCGGATTGATGTCCCTGTAGGACCATCTACTAGTGTCATAGCAAACGAGTCCAAAGCACGCCAGAAGCGTGGTAGACCATTGGATTCTAAGGATCGAAATCCTAGAAAAAGAAAAAAAAATGGTCAAGATGACACTACGAAAGAACCTCACAAAGAAATTCGAGATTTGAGCAATAGTGATATTCTTGAAGAAATCAATGAGCCCGAGACTCAA
The DNA here is from genome assembly GCF_019175385.1 of Lycium barbarum. Taxonomy (NCBI): domain Eukaryota; kingdom Viridiplantae; phylum Streptophyta; class Magnoliopsida; order Solanales; family Solanaceae; genus Lycium; species Lycium barbarum. The sequence goes on from NC_083348.1 coordinate 91,855,632, forward strand.
GAAAATGAGGAAATATCAATTAATCCAATTAATGTTAGGACTAATTTGAATAGATTGGAAATAAATGTGGATTATGTCTTTGCCTATAATGTTGCAACAAGAATTATGCAAGATAGTGAGGATCTTGAACCCCAATTTGTTAAAGAATGCCAAGAAAGACGTGATTGGCCAAAGTGGCAAGAGGCAATTCAATCAGAGTTAAACTCACTTACCAAACGGGAAGTTTTTGGACCTGTAGTCCAAACACCTAATGGCATTAAACCTGTTGGTTATAAATGGGTTTTTGTGCGAAAAAGAAATGAGAAAAATGAGATACAAAGATATAAGGCACGCCTTGTTGCACAAGGATTTTCACAAAGGCCTGGTGTTGATTATGAAGAGACATACTCCCCTGTTATGGATGCAATAACATTACGTTATCTCATTAGTTTCGTTGTCCATGAGAGACTTGAGATGCATTTGATGGATGTGGTTACAACCTATCTATATGGATCACTTGAAAATGAAATATACATGAAAATCCCTGAAGAATTTAAGATGCCTAAAGCATGTAATTCAAAGTCTCGGGAAATGTATTCAATCAGATTACAAAGATCATTGTATGGTTTGAAGCAATCCGGGCGCATGTGGTATAACCGCCTTAGTGAATATTTGTTAAAGGAAGGCTATACAAATGATGCAATTTGCCCATGTGTTTTTATAAAGAAAGTAATATCGGAGTTTGTTGTACTTGCTGTATATGTTGACGACATAAACCTTATTGGAACTCCTGCAGAGCTCAAAAAGGCAATTGATTATTTAAAGAAGGAATTTGAGATGAAAGATCTTGGAAAGACAAAATTATGCCTTGGTTTGCAAATTGAACATTTGACAAATGGCATTTTTGTCCATCAATCCTCCTATACAGAGAAAGTGTTGAAACGATTTTATATGGATGAAGCACATCCATTAAATACTCCGATGGTTGTTCGATCACTTGATGCGAATAAATATCCGTTCCGACCTCAAGAAAAGAATGAGGAAATTCTTGGTCCAGAAGTACCATATCTTAGTGCAATTGGTGCACTAATGTATCTTGCCAATACCACAAGGCCTGACATAGCATTTTCAGTTAATGTGTTAGCCAGACATAGTTGTGCTCCTACGAGGAGACACTGGAACAGAATTAAACACATATTGAGGTATCTAAAGGGGACTATCGATTTGGGCTTATTTTATTCTAGCAATTGCAGTCCCGATCTTGTTTGTTATGCCGATGCAGGGTATTTATCTGACCCACATAAAGCTAGATCTCAAACAGGCTATGTATTTATTTGTGGGGGCGCTGCCATATCTTGGTGATCTACAAAGAAGTCTATTGTGGCTACCTCATCAAATCATGCTGAGATAATGCTAGAAAAGTGTGGTTTGAAATGTGATAAAATACCCACAATCTTATATGAAGATAATGCAGCATGCATTGCCCAATTGAAAGGATGTTTCATAAAAGGAGATAGAATGAAGCATATTTCACCAAAGTTATTCTTCACACCTGATCTCCAGAAGAATGGTGATATTGATGTGCAACAAATCCGTTCAAGTGAAAATCCTGCAGATTTGTTCACCAAATCTTTACCAACTTCAACTCTTGAGAAGATGATATTCAAGATTGAAATGCGAAGACTCCGACATCTGAATTTTGGTCTTCGTCAGAGGGAGTGAAATACGTGTTGTACTCTTTTTCCCTTAACCAAGGTTTTGTCCCATTGGGTTTTTCTTGGTAAGGTTTTTAATGAGGCAGCTCTCAAAGCGTATTTCTAGATATGTGTATTTTTTTTTTCACTAGGACTTTTTCCCACAGAGTTTTTTTTTTCTTTGAGCCCATATGACCATCATTGTAGTAATATATCATTCTCAAGTAATGAGGCTATATATATCCATTTATTCTGTTGATGGATGGTAGAACAAAAATTAGTAAAACAAAGTATTTTTCGTTTCTCTCTCTGTGTGTGAGTCATACTACTTACTTATTTTTAGTGCTTAGTTTTATTTTATAACAATTCCCAATTAGTGCAACAATCCTCACATTAAAAGGTAAAAAGTTTTTTACTTTCTCCAAAAAATTCTCTTGAAATTTAAGAGAGACATACACACAATTTTTTATTTTTATTTTAAATATATATATATGGGAAACTTTTAGGGGAAAAATGGGCCCCCCAAAAAGTTGGGGCCCCGGGCCATGGCTTCAGTTGCTTTATTGTTGAGCTGGCACTGCAGTGGACCACAAACATCACAGTTTCGGACCAGCCAGTAGGACAATGTGGGCATGATTTAGTCTTTTCCTCCTATATGGAAGGGAAAAAGGTGAAAAATACCCCCCTTTACTCTAGAAAAAGAGCTAAAAATATCCTCCGAACTTATTGTAGATAAAAAATATCCCTCTTATTCTTAAAGTTTTCAAATATATTCCTGTCTTGACATAAATTATCCCCCAAAATAAACCGAAATCATTTGCTCCATCATTTAAACGCGACTCAACTAAATAATAACCCATAAGATCCCTTAATAAGGGGATCTTATGGGTTATTATTTAGTTGGATCGGGTTTAAATGATGGAGCGGGTTTAAAAAATAATTTTGAGTTATTTTGGGGGATAATTTCCGTCAAGACAGGGGTATATTTGAAAACTTTAAGGATGAGAGGGGTATTTTTGACCCAAAATAAGTTCGGAGTATATTTTTAGCCCTTTTTCCAAAGTAGAGGGGTATTTTTGACCCTTTTCCCATATCGGAATATGCACATGGTGCTAACACTTGGCTACGCTTTGTTCAACTCTAGCCATGTATTCTTAAGGACGTGGTTGTGCGACATGTTAATTATTGTAAGGTTCGAATGTACCGTGCATGAAAAAAGTAGTGTATGCATTGGGGTTAGCTGCTATTTCGTCGCATTGATATTCAACTTTAATTTGAAAACGATATCTCTCAAATTTCAGGCCATATATGTCGAATTATTTCACACGTACGCTGGTCTATTACCAATCGGTCGTCTTATTATTATCTATATATAATATAAAGCTAGACATAGACAAGGTGATGTGACACCTCTCTATGGCCTAGAAACACATTTATCTTTTTTCTCCTTTTTTTGGCCTATTTCTCATTATTTTTTGGTTTATCTTAATTTAAAAAGTCTAAAGTGCCTAAATAATTACTCAATTAATTAGGGGATGGTAGTTACTCAAAGAATGAAAGAAGAAAACTAAAGACGTTAGTTTTCAAGCCTTCACATAATTTTTTATTAAATTTCCAGTTACTAATGCTTCATTATAAGTTTTAAATGACACTAAATTCTACGTACATAATGACTTGAGTCTCTTGAGTTTCCTATAACTTTTTCCCCTTTTCCTTTATTCATTTTCCCAATTGCCGGCTCTTCTATAATTTAGAGATGGAATTTGACTATTTGAGAAGACTATAATTTAAGTATTTAGTGAAAGAACCTGTTACTTTGCTCCGCTTCATTTCTTCCGTTTCTTTTCTCTTTATGTTGGGAAGGTAGTATAATTTACTATAGTGGTAGAATTCGTTCATTTCCACTTGAGTTACAAAGGCATTCAGGAAGAAATGAATGGTCAAATATGGAGCCTCTTACAGAAAGGATATCTGGCATTTTAATAATGATTTGGTCAGTTTTCTCTCAAGGCAAGTGATTATATATAGTTTTTTGTACTTTTACTGATAGATTAATAGTAGGGAATATGTTTCGTCTACTTGGAAGGTGATTAATTTTATCGCACTGCTTTTTGTGATTTTCTAACTAAATAGGTTAAAGAACATATATGCAGATTATTCTCTTATACTTCCGGATTCAAGTGGAATAAGTTCAAGTACTGGTACACTATATAGGCAGCAACAAGATTAAAGTACTGGCAGACTATATAGATATAATTTGAGTTCGTCCATCCAGGAACATGCATTTCCAGAGCTTATACACATGAAATTTCTTTTTCCTGATTTTTTTATCCCAAGAAAGTGGATTTTAATTATATATCAAATTCATGTCACGTTAGGAAGATATGTGATTCATCTAATCGAATTGATCAGCCACGGATTTCATTTCTTGTATTTTACCTCATTAGATTCTTCTCTTATTTGGTATTTTATTTTTTGGACTCAGGAAGTAGATGTCATTTGGTATATATATATATATATTTCAACTTGATACTTCCGGAGTTACTTATTTCAACCCGTAATTTTAGTTTGAACCGTACTCTATCACCTACAATGAGGTTGAAGGTCACATGAAAGTATTACAAATATTGAATTGATTGGCTCTTCGGAACATGAGATCGATAGTTCGTAAGGGCTCATAGTCAATTTGCGTTTCATGCTTTAATTTGCTAGCAAAAGTCAAACAAGGAGACAAAGAAATATCAACATTCCTATAAAGTTAGTTGCTCAAGCTTATTATTCTTTTTGTTGAGATTCCATGTTCCTCTTTCTATTCTTACTCCTGTACGTTACATGGTTTTACTCAAATCGGGCTAAAATAGCTAAGGGTTTCTGCTTAGTGTTTGCTACTTATATTGCTGAATAATTCACTGCCGAGGTAAGACAGGAGTTCCTATGTATTTAGTTGATATAGTTGTGCCTTATGTCCCTTTCGTGTTTACTAATTATTGTCAACTTGTCATCATTCCAACGATTTTAATGTTTTGTTTCCATCACTTACTGCATAAGAAAGAATTTTAAAATTAATCAAATGTCCTTCAACTTGATTTACCGCGGGGTACGAGACTAATGAGGATTTTTGTGTATGTGAAGTTAGGTATGTCCGTTCAAATATATAGATTGTTACATTTAAATAACATTTTATTTTTCAAAATAATGTTCTTTTTGAATTTAGAGTAGATGCAATCATGAATACACGTGAACGAGAAAATCTTAATAACTTCTCTGTATTTGGATAGTCAAGTCAACTGTTCCTTTTTGGTGTTTGGGAGGAGGCCATTTAAAAGAGTACGAGGAGTAAACGGGAATGAAGACTTAAGCCAAGTACTTTTGATATGAACCTTTTGATGTATATTTAAGTTTTCACTATGAGCATATATATGAACTTACACAAGTGATTTATTCATTGCTATCCTTTGCGTAATGGATGTGTTTTAACTATTTACAGGTGCTTCATGTTACTGACCTACTGTTGTACGATCTGTTTATGTGTATTTCTAATATAAATTAGTCTACGAGTTGTTTTGATTTGTTTCGATCGACTTTTAGTTTAGCTTTTTGAAAATTAAAAATTTAATTTAGTAAAATACACATGGCTGAATTTATAAACCATATGTTTAGTTCACCTTTTGAAAGAAGAACTAAAGAAAAATTTAGATTATCAGAATATCTTTTATGATTTTATATATTCGGTACCAACTAAGTTAAATCATAAATTCAATAATGAGATTTTCGACGACCGCGCAAAGCGCGGATAAATTCACCAGTTAGTGAATAAAAGCAACGAGTACCAGATCAACTTATTGGGTGTGTCAATATCTAATTAACCATGTTGCAGGACTTGAGTTTTGTTGATATTTTCCCACCAAGATCTGTCGCATGTTACTAAGAGATATTTATTAGTGAAAGCTATAGGACCTTAGCATTTTTTTAGTTGTGCTTATTTTCAACACATAAATAGCTTTAGGGCAATCAACGTGTACAGATTAATAGATGCGGTAAACATGATTCGAGTTCCGTGTTACAAGTGTATTTCAAGTGTGAAAAAAGGAAAAAGTATAGAAGAAAGAAAAGGAAGTAACTCCATACCTATCGTTTAATTAGCTCTTTAATTAATTGACTTTTTTGTGACAATACTTCCTACAACCTTGCTTTAGGCCAGGCCATAAAAGTCATATTATTCAGCTATCCTTGTTATGTCTTGGTTGGTTGTATATTATGCTAGGATGTTGGTTGTTTTACCAAAGTACCAACTAATGCATATGAAAAAATTTACATGTAATCACCTAAATTTTTTACATGTAATCACCTATGGCTGTTACCCATGTTGCTAGGATGTTGGTTGTTTTACCAAAGTGCCAACTAATGCATATGAAAAAATTTACATGTAATCACCTAAAAAAATTTACATGTAAATCACCTATGGCCGTTACCTATGTTGCTAGGACGTTGGTTGTTTTACCAAAGTACAAATTAATGCATATGAAAAAATTTACATGTAATCACCTAAGAAATAATATACTTATATAAATATTTTATACCATCAGTGCGTATACCTTAAACTATTGATCAAATGAAAGAAATATTTATAGTGGTGACAGTTCTGCTAGCTTGATGATGTAACGTATTCCGGTTTGTTCTCAGTTTTTTCTTTATTTGTATTTTCTGTTCTCAGTTCCTTCTTTATTTTTATTTTCTTTTTCTCTCCATTTCACCACTAATACTACTAACTACGCATACGATTGTATACTCAGATTATGTATAATCAAATTAAACCAAGATGGCATCACATATTCAACTCAATTAAGGTTGCTTTCATCTTCCAAGTGTCAACTCTATCTCTACAACAACAAAATTATTGGGGAGTTGAAGAATTGGTTTAATTTAATTAATTTGGAACCATATCCACCAGTGCCGTGTCCTATTTAATTCAGTGAAAAAGGAAACCACTTTTGAACATTAAACTGAAACTCTTCTTAACACTCATCCCCTTCAAAGCTTTGGACCCGCTCAACGGTCACCCACCAATCACCATTATGACAGTTTCTTTTTATTGCAGCTCCTAAATTATTTTCCTATTTTTTCCCATCCAGAAAAATTGGCACATTATTATATTTAAAATCCTGATTTCTCGTTACCATTTTATAAGATAACTAGTGAATTGGTCCGCGCTTCGCGCGGTTCTAAAAATATTATTCCTCCGTCCTAATTTGTTTGAAGGTTGATCAGTTTGGGAGTCAAACAACTCTTTTTTTTTAATTACGATTTTCTCCAACTCTATTCATATATTGTGAATTATTAATTATGCAGACTTATAGTATTTTTTATGTATTTTATTATAAACTACTTGAAGAATCTATGTTTAAAATTAAGTAAAAAAAAAACTTATTTGACTCCCAAACTGGTCAATCTTCAAATAAATTGGGACGGAGGGAATATAATTTTTTAAATTAAATAAAAAAGAAAAATATAAAGCTTTTTCAATGACATTTTGGTGGCAATACAGATGTCCCGATTTCTATAAATGGACTAATGTATATATGTAAACTAGGGAATTTGTCCGCGCTACGCGCGGGATTTATAAAATATTATTTTCTAACATATTAAAAAATCTTAATTCTTTTCCTCTAATCTTTGAATCCAAATAAATTAGATTTCATGTTTTAAATAATTTTATTAGTATGAAATTAATTAGTCTGATATTTATCTAACTTTTCTAGAATTTTTAATCTTCTTGAAATATTTGATTTTTGAATAAGTTGATAAAGGTGAAAATTATATTTCTAAAAATCAGGTAAATAAATAAAAGAATTTAAGAAAATCTTAACTTTTTTATGTGTGAGCTTAACAAAACTTAAAATATGAATTTATCTTTGTGCATTTATAAATATCTAATTGTTTTTTTTTTTCATCAAAGAGTTAAGCTTTTGGTGCTTCATAATTTTCACCTTCTTTAAATCATCAAAGATAACCAACAACAACAAAATAAATTAAATTTTACGAAATCTCTTTTATCACTCCTCCTAACAGTTAACAAATATTAACTAATGGAGTCACAAACATCAAAATATTCTTTGAATTGAAAATTTTGTTCTCAAAATTTTGTAGACAACAATTTTCACCTTTTTTTGTTTGTTGCATATTATATTGGTCAACTCTCTGAAATAAAATAGAAATATAAAAAATCATTATGAGTGGAGCAAAGCATATTACATATAGTTTCTATTTTATTCAAAGCACCAGAAACATATACCTTTCTACAAAACTCAAAAAACTACATAATAGCAGCAAAAAGAAATCATAAAAATAATCGCTATGTGGCTAACTTTCATTTTCTTCATCTACTTCCGTAAATTGGCGAGAGGTTACCAAAACATACTAACTAAATAAACACAAAAAATGAGACGTTAATAAATTAAATAAATAAGCAATTAGGGGAGGGGGGGGGGGGGGGACTTAGAATTAAAACACATAAATAAGGATTAGGAATTATTTAAAAAAAACAATAAACTACTAATTAATATACTTTGGAGCTGCAGTTTCTTGCACTGCACTTACAACATAATGACTTGGCATTTGATTAAGTGTCTAAATGTTGTCATGGTAGCACAATTAAAGCACGTGAATTGTGAATTGTTGAACTAAGAAAACGCCAGCACGAGTGTATTCATCTTGCACCTATAAAAAAAAGAAGATTGCTATTATTTCTAATGAAAAGAAGATTGCTATTATTTCTAATGAAAGAAACAAAATATCTATACGTTAAGTATTAACAAACACGGGTACCAGACAAAAAAAAAGTATTAATCGAGAACAAAAAGACATAAAATAAAATCCACTTACATATACCAAAGGAAGCTGAATGATAAGATTGTGTGTGTATATAGGAGTCCAAGGTTTAAAGTTAAGAACCTTTTAATCTTCATAATTAAGTGAAAGAAAGTGGAGCCTTTCCATTTTCCAAATTAATGGGATCTGTTTTTTGTATTATAAATTCACTATACGTGGGCTTTTCCAGGGAAAACCAAACGGCTCTTTGAGCTTTAAAAATGTTGTGGTTATAATTTTCTTTATTACTCCATTCAATTTATTTAATTAGTAAGGATATTGTTGGCTGTTAATTAGGTAGATTGAATGATAGGAGTGAAACACAATAAGTGTTAGTTAATATGCAGCAAATGCAAAAGTTAGTAACGTAATATGTTCATTGAAGAATTATTTTAAGAAGTGATTTTGGCTTCTTTTTTTTTAATAGCACATAGGTGAAGAATAGTAGAAGAAATGCCAAAAAAAGGCGAAAAAAGATAAATAGCAATGAAGGTCATAGAGAGGTGCCACATCACCTTGTCTATGCCTAGCTTTATATTATATATAGATTTGATACGTTTCTTAATCAGTTATCTCTTTGATTATTGAAAAGTTGAAGTTTTAAGAAATAATGTGTTCTTCTTCACAGAAATAATGAAATCTTTTTTCTCCAATATATATTTAATGTATGCATATTTATGTTCTTCTTTTTAAAATATTTTCTGGGAGACTCTCCTTACATTGAAAAAATATATAAAATTAAAATACAAAACAAAGAAATCTGCACCCACTTGCCTTATTTCTATCTTGAAAACTCACAAACATTCCATATCTTTACGAGTAACTAATACTCCGGACTAACTAAACTCTCATCCTTTTAAGATGATTTTGCTGAACATTTTTAAAAAGAAGATCCAATTTTACATATTACCAGTTGTGAATTCCTACATGATTTCACGTATATATGTTGATATTGAGAGTTTCTAAATTGCCACACCAATTTAATTCAAATTTGGCCACACTTATGTAAAAATCACCATAACCTCTATTGTACAATTTTAAATTAAGATAAACTTTAAGAAGAAAAGATAGAAATGACATTAAATAAGCATAAATTATTAAATTTGAATAAATTATTGAATTTGACCTAAATAGTCATATGAATTTACCTCATTTGGACCCTTGTGGCAAAAAGACCTTATTGATATTTTTAAGAAGACAAAACCAAATTACATTAACATTAGAACATAATATTCATTCATAAAAGTTACACCAATTTAAGAAAATTACATAAATACACTATTTTTCAAAGTAAGAGAGGAAGTACAAGAAAAGAACAAATCTTTTAATAAAACCTAAATGATTCTTCACGTGTACACATGTTTTAAGTTAACTTATTCCCCCTTTCCAAATGTCGCTTGATAGTTGATGAGTTACTCCTTGCGAATCAAAAGGAGCGATCAGTTAGTTACTTGCACACCCCTTAAAAAAATATTAAATTTTAAATAAAAATAAGTAATTTGACTAAACTATCCCTAATTAAATAAGTATTGGGATTTGGTCCCTTAACACTTAATAAGGTCAAATCTAGAAAACTAAGATTACTTCTTTCTTGATTTGCTAAGTGAACACTCTTTTTTTTATCCAAACAATAAAAACTAACTGAATACTCTTTTTGATCCGGAGCGACTATCAATTCACGCTGAGCATATTTTTTGACGGTGCTAAAAACTTAAACATAAGAAACAGATCAATGAGGAGCATATGTCAATGTTTAAAATTTATTCAATTTACGCACTGTATATTTAAAACTTGATTAGTAATTAGCACTCTTCCAACAAAGTCATAAATGACTAATTTGAGCAACAAAAAACAAAAACAAAAAAAGACTAATTTGAGCCCAAAAAAGAATACAGAGCTGCTATAACCAAAAAAATCATGATCTCACAAGGAGATCACACGAGAAATAAACAGAGATGATAAAACTACAACACACCATCTTTTCTAGAGCCTTAATCATAAGAAAATGGAAGAAAAAAGAAATATATAATAAGTATATAATCTTTCGAGATCTTGTCAATATCCCCTCCCGCAAACAGAACAACATTCAAGAGCCTTCTTCCTCCGGCCAAACTAAAGCATGAAAGCAGGACTGCATTGAATTTAACGACATTAGTGCTTCAAATATGAAATGAAAAGGATAACATTGGGTAGGAGTTCTCATGAACAAAACTACAAATTTATATAGGCAAAAATGGATGAATACCATAAGGTACCTTAAAGTTTTAAATTAAATATTTGGGATTTATGAATATTAAAAGCATCAGAGTTATGGATATGAACAGTTACGAAAGTGAAAATTTCAAAGCAATAAAGAAGAGAAAATATAAATGCAAATGACATTTAAGTGCTACAACTACGTGGGTCTGTTAAAAAAACTGATATTTACATTTTTAAGACTTCAATAGCTATTTGGGCAATTATTAGGCAAAGCATAAAATAGAGAAATGAAGAGAAAATTTTAAAAAATTAAGGAAAAAAAGATAAATGACAATGGAGGTTATAGAGATGTGCCATATAGAATTGTCTATGCCTAACTTTATTATATATATTAATATTGATGGTTGTTGTAAGCCCCACATAATAGCACAATAAAGCACTTGAGTCCTTTTTGTAATTATGCTTGGTATCTCGCAAATATATTCATTTGTTTAGTAAACATTGTATGCAGTGAAATAATGTCGAACAAATTAGAATTTTTTTCACAATGGTTGAGGCACAACCAACAAAATGTGTGTGAGGCTCCATTGAATTTTTGACACATGAATAATAGGCCCTATCTGTCTTGAAAGCAACGATTAGAGAAGAAATTATGCGTTTATACTGCAAATCATGTGGGTCCCAGCAGGAAATAAATATTAAGCAAATGAAAAGTTATACTACCATTAAAGATTGCTTCTTGCCAAAAGCTACCTTATAGATAGAAATATGATTTTCTTTTCTACTTAAAATATAATTTAGAATATGTGGTCCCTCATTACTTTTGAATGTAGTTTTATTGGAATCGTTATTTGGAATAAAAACTGTAGCAAGTTTTTATATTGATCCTAATTTTAGCTTATGCTCCCCCCGTTTTAAATTATTTGTCATATTTTTTGCTTATACGCTCCTTAAAAAATATTAATTAAGATGATTTTTTACTATTTTATCACAATTTATGTTTTGAGATTGAATATTTACTCATATCTCTATAATTGAGTTGTTTGTAATCTTAAAAAACAATTACTACTAAGGGTATAAAAAATCAATTATTTTTTTATCTTGAACTTCTAAAATGATAAATAATTCGAGACGAGAGAATAATAAAACTCCCTTTGTCTCAATTTCTTTGACACCTTTTTTACTCAGTCTCAAAAGAATGTTATCTTTCTATATTTAGTAACAATTTAATTATAAAATATTCTTAATGAATTATATTTTGCCTATTTCTAACATGGTTATAAATCATCTCGTTAAAGTATTTTAAAATACACAGTTTATCTATTTTCTAATATGGCTATAAATCATATCCTTAAGGGTATTTTATAATTAAATTGTTACTAAATATGGAAGATGTCATTCTTTTTGGGATTAAGTAAAAAACATGTCAAATAAATTGAGACATGGGAGTTTTTATCATTCGCATTGTCTCGAATTATCTGTCGTCATTTCTAAAAATAGTCGTCTCAAATTATTTGTCATTTTAGAAGTTGAAGACAAAATTAACTTTTTTTTAAATTTTTTTTTACCTTTAGTGGTAATTATTTTTTAAGACTACAAACAACTCAATTATAGAGAGACAACACACAAAATAGAGTAAATATAACACACAAAATAGAGTAAATATTCAATGAAAAGAGAAATCTCAAAACATAAATAGTGATAAAATAGTAAAAAATCATCCTAATTAATATTTTCTTAAGAACCGTATAAGCGAAAAATATGAAAAATAATTTAAAACGGGGGGAGCATAAGCTAAAATTAGGATCAATGTAAAATTTGATATAGTTTTTATTCCAAATGACGATTCCAATAAAACTATATTCGAAAGTAATGGGGGATAACATATTCTAAATTATATTGTAAGTAGAAAAGAAAATCATATTTCTATATATAAGGTTTAGCTTTTGTTCTAAGAAGAAATAATCTTTAATGGTAGTATAACTTTTCATTTTCTTAATATTTATTTTCTGCTGGGACCCACATGGTTTCTAGTATAAACACATACTTTCTCCTCTTTTCGTTGCTTTCAAGACAGATAGGGCCCATTATCCACGTGTCAAAAATTTAATGGAGCCTCACACACCTTTTGTTGGTTGTGTTGTAAACAATTTCAACAAATTAGGACGGATGTAGTATTTCTAATTTCCATTGTTTTAAAAGGCCGTGTCAGGACTCGCCTCGGGGCAGGGCAGTGGCAAAACGCCCTGGGGCTAACGTGCGGGTCTTAGTTTCTATGAGGCTTACGCCCTAAGCGCCCAACCGTATGCCCTAAACACGCCTAACGCCCAACGCCTAGGGCTCGCCTAACAGTTCTTACACAAATTATATTTTAAATTCCTTAATTAAAATAATTCACCCTCATAATTGTTTAACAAAATAATGATACTTAATAGTTTTTCATCTATAGAAATAGAAGATTGGGTGTAACTCATATAACAAGTCGTAGTATTGGATATTTACTATTTGAGAACGTCGTGAGAGTGAATATCACTTAGTTTTTTTTAAAAAAAACACATAGCGGAATTATACATTTTCACTTGTCATTGGTCATAAGTCCTATGTATCAGAATTATCATAAAATTTCATTTTTTGTTCATGAAGAAGTTATGTTTTAATTGTAATATTGATAAATTTTATTGATTATTTGCTTATAGGGAGATAAAATGAATAGTATGATAGTAATAGTGTTTTAAGAAACTGTGTTTTTTTCCGTGTTTGAAAGTTAAAATGTAAGAATTGTTTTGCATTTCATAATAGCTTTTATTTCATTGTATTGTTTATACTTGTAAAATTATGTTATATATAATTACAAGTTATAAGCGATGTATAATGGATTGCTTTGATCATTTTTTTGTGAGGATCAAGCGCGCGCGCGCTCACACACACACACACACACACATATATATATATATTTCATTTATTTACAGTTTTCTTTTATTTTTTTATGTAATTTTACCTATTTGTAATTATATTATTTTAAGAAATACTAAAAATTAAATACCCATGGGGCTTACGCCCCGTGCCTCGAGGCTTACGCCTCGTCGAGGCGTATGTAAAACGCCCTGCCTTTTAAAACACTGCTAATTTCAGCTTGGTAACTTTTTATTTTCTAAAACCACGCACGAGCATAAAAATCCATTCGTACGTCATGCTTTGAACCAGCAGAGAAACGATAAAGAGTATGAGCCTGTTTGGATGGGTTTATTTTAACCGACTTATAAGCTGCTTTACATAAGCTAAGTCAAATGGACCCAATTATTTTTTTGAGCTTATTTTAAGCACAAAAATAACTTTAAGCTGGCTAGCCAAACACTCAAAAAAACTGAAAACAGCTTATAAGCAACTTATAAGCCAATCCAAACGGGCTCTATATCCTTTTCCTTTTTCCTAATTTATGAGGGTGGAATATTTTATTTATTTATTTTGTTTACTTTTCTGGGATGGTGGAGTTGAAGAATGCATTAATCGCTACCAACATGCAACGATTGGTGCTTATAGATGCCGTCAAGCAACAACTAAGTTTTTTGAATTTGTTTCGTATATCAAGTTTTCAGAGTCAATTAATGAACAAAAATATCGGGTACGAGCTTTAGGAATGAAGTCGGGTGTTACCCCCAAAGTGACCTTTAAACCTTGACTTAAATTTTCATTAGTAACCTCAAGATTAATAGTGTAGTGGTAACCGTGGAAATTTCCCATATAATAAGTACGAATCATATAATAAGTGCGAATTCATTCTCACAAGTGTGATAGAAAGAGAAATTTCTATTAGAACTTTAAAATTAAATTTCAGAGTTTTCTTATTCATCTCAATTGAAACGGCGAACTAGTAATTAATCATCTTTTGCTTGTTTTGTCTATGCACGTACGTATTTACATTGTTCAATTCAACTAGTTACTAATTCAGACAAAATGAACAATACCAATAAGGTAAATAGTCACAATAAGTAAATCAACAAGGATCAAGAAGTCTTTATTGGATTTTGATTATTATCTTTCAAAGTAGAAATAACAAACACGAGGCGACATTTACAAAAAAATGTCGTAACAAAAGAAATCAAAGGCAAACAGATATTGTCCCATATACACAACTACCATTCAATTCCTCCCTCTTTCCCTTTCAAGCAATATTTTCGTCCTTTTGCTTTGGCGCCTCTTCATTACGTATACACATCTATGTTACATTTAATGGAAAAATACAAAATAAAGGTAAAAATATCCAAACAATCCAATAATATACTCCTCACCAAGGCCCTTCCTTTTTTGTGCCCATGAATTTGTGTATATCAATCCGTATACAGGTGGAAAATACCCCATATTTCCTTCAATAAAGTGGACATAATAAACGTGGACTAGGCACAGCCACTAATCGATTAGCCCTTGGAGCAGTGAGTCCAAAAATATCATCCATGTTAAGCTCACTTGGTTTCATCCCATCAGGTAATTCCCAAGTAAAGCAATGAAGAAGATGGGCCACAGCCATATCCAATGCATAAAGCCCAAGTTGCATACCGGGGCAAGACCTCCGGCCCGACCCAAATGGTAAAAACTCAAAGTTACCTCCTTTAAAATCAGGCATACCTTCTTTGAGAAACCTAGATGGTTTATAAGTTTCAGGATCTTCCCATGAATGTTTGTCACGATTAATGGCAAATGTGTTGACTATAACATGTGACTTTGCCGGAATATAATAGCCGGACATGGTGGATTCCTCCGCGGTTTCATGGAGGAGGAGAGGGATTGGAGGGTGGAGACGTAGAGTTTCTTTTAGACAACATTTTAAGTAGGTTAATTTTTCAATGTCGGATTCTTCGACCTTCCTGTCGAGTCCAACAACGTTAACTAGTTCTTGTTGCACCTTTTTAAGGTCCTCAGGACTTCTCATAAGCTCTGCCATAGCCCATTCAATTGCAGAAGCCACTGTTTCTGTCCCTCCAAACATTACATCCTGCAATTTGTTTGACAGTCACGTATCATTTTAAGTTATATATACTGCCAGTATATAATAAGTTTGATACAATCAGGTTACTAAAAGATATTACTACAAGTAAACTAAAAGGTACAGTAGCATTTATTACCTTTAAAAAAAAAAAAAACCAACCTATTATAACAAGATAATTTTTTATATTTTTATGTTATCAGGTATAAAAGTTAAATAGATGCGCGGTTGGCGGGGGTTAGGTAGAAGTAAGATAAACTACAACTTTTACATCGTTTTCAGGGAAAGCGCTTCGCAGCCAACCACGCGAAAATGAAGCCAATTTTCAAAGGGATAATCAATGGCACCAGATTTTCTAGATGGACTTTTATTGACCATTTTTGAAATTTTATTCATAAAAATATACTCCCTCCGTTCACGTTGACATGTTCACGATAGATTTTACACACCCCTTATGAAATAATAAATAAAATAAATATTTTACCATGATATTCATATTAGTTAGTGTACATTCTTAAGATTTGAAAATATGAGTAATTAATGCTAAGGATAAAACATTAAATATAAATTGTTTTTCTATTGTTATTTGAAAATTGACAAGTACTCCCTCAGTTCACTTTTATTTGTCCATTATGAATTTTGCACACTCCTCAAGAAATACTCCCTCCGAATCAAAAAAAAGAGTCTACTTAGCCATTTGCACACTCCTTAAGAAAATAGTAACTTCTAGACAAAAATAGGTAATTTGACTAAACTATCCCTAATTAAATAGGCATTGAGTTTTATCATATAACACTTGGGGCAAATATGGAAAAACAAGGTTAATTATTTCTTGATTTGCTAAGTGAACTCTTTTTTTTTATCGAAGAAAAAAAGGCTAAGTAGACTCTTTTTTTTATCCGGAGGGAGTAATAAATAAAGTGCATAATTTATCATGATACTCATATTAATTGATGCTTATTTTTAATGCATTTGAAAAATGATTTGAAATGAGTAATTAATACAATGGAAAAATAGGAAAAAAATGTATTCTCTTGATATGCTAAAAGTGACAAGTAAAAATAAAAATGTATTTTTAGAATAATGAATAAGTAAAAGTGAATAGGAGGAGTAAAAGTGAATATTCATTTTTGGAATAGCGGATAAGTAAAAGTGATCGAAGGGAGTACTCGGAGTTGAGGGGCCTGAATGAATCGATTATTACGTCACTAATACTAAAGCAAGTTTCGACACATTAACTATTTTCATTGGCTTCATAGTTTGGTGTTTTCTTATCATGATCAGTTAGTAATTTAGTTTTAGAATAACTTTTCCACATAAAATATTCGGGTTATTGTATTTCTATTTTACTTTTTTGGTTACCTACTCCATCTTCTACTTTTCCACTAGGCAAATTATATCTATGCTTTATCTTGGATAGCATCGAAGCTTAAATCAAGTCTTGGAGCCTCCGAGTTACCCTTACTACAGAGTGGTAAATGGTAGGTTAATCAAAAGACAGACTTGAAAAAAATATCCTTACTGCACGCTAATTCCTTTGCATTTAATTCTAGAAAATTATTAGAATATAGCCGGGACATTAAGAATCATATGACTAGACAAAGTCGTAATAATATTTGGTGTTATTATATTGAGATATTCAAAAGATGAATGATTAGACGCTAGTAAGTTAGAGGAATTATATGGATCCTTCTAGAACCAAGCTCTATCGAAAAATACCTGGAAGAATAATTTAGCAGCATAGAGTGCTAGTTTACATTGGAAAGGGAGATTTTTTCGGATTGAAGTACTACTAAGTTTCAATAGAAAATTTTAAAACTATTCGGTTATCAATTTTCAAA
Source organism: Lycium barbarum (assembly GCF_019175385.1). Taxonomy (NCBI): domain Eukaryota; kingdom Viridiplantae; phylum Streptophyta; class Magnoliopsida; order Solanales; family Solanaceae; genus Lycium; species Lycium barbarum. The sequence goes on from NC_083348.1 coordinate 91,873,193, forward strand.
TTTTCCTTTTCTCTTAATATTAATTTTGTGATGATGGAGAGACTTTAACGCATCTTGCTATTCTAAAAACCAATCTATTTTCTGCCGTCAGACATAAAGGCAAATTAAATGGTTACCAAAACCTGCATCTTACAAGATAGATTAAAGCGCTAAAAATATACTTTGAACATATATTCACGAAAAACATTTGTGTTATCTAAGATTTAATAATTCTTGATGGTTATATATGAGCTGCCAGAGACAGCCGTGTAATTGCTAGCTTTACCCCACCGCTATATAGGAAACTCTATATTTGGACAAGATCAGCTTCTAGATCAACTTTTTTGTTGTTTCGTTTATATGATATATTTTTCTTTTTAGCACTTTGTAAATTTAAAAACAACTAACTATATACTTCTTATTATATCCTTAATGAGAAGCTTTTATAACCACATAAATGTAATGATACTTTAAATATAATGACACATTTAAGGCTATAAGTTTTAAAAAATTTATAATAACATAAATTATTGCATGTTTTAGACCACATGTTTACAAAAAATTCATTTTATTTAACCTTGTATATCGATTCAAATTATGTCACATAAATTGAAACGGAGGCAATAACGAGTACGTGACAACCACACAAAAAAAAAAGATGACAAAACATATATGTATGGAAAAGATTAGGGAACTTTGTTTTATCCAACTTACCATGATGATAGCTTTGATATTATCCCTATTAATCCTGATAGCATTCTGCAAATTATCTTCCGACTCATTTACTTTTGCTTCCTCACCGTAAAACGCTAAAAGCTCGTCCACCATATCAGTTTCTCGATCACCATCCTCGTTAGTACCATTAACATTAGCCTTCTTTCTCTCAATATGGTCATCAATAATTGAATCGATGAACCCATCAAGCTCGGCACGTGCTTTAGCAAGTCTAACATTTAGACCTTGCTGGCCAACCCACCCTAGCCATGGTATGAAATCAGAAATATTAAACGCGCCAAATAGCTTAGAAAATTCTTGCAAAATTTTAATGAACTCGTCTTTTCCTTCTACCGAACAAGTTCCGAAAGCAGCTCGGTAGATAATGTTACTAGTGAGACCGAAAACAAGTTCCCCTAAGTTGACGGATGTGCCCGTGTTGGTTGTCACAATCCTGACCATTGAATCCACTTCGTCACGAACTGAGTCCCATGACTCAGCTCGTCTGCGACTGAAGAGTTTCATGACACATAATTTTCTCATCTGGCGCCAGAAGGGTCCATAGTCAGCAAAAGCCATGTCCGCACGGTCGTATGTTAGGTAACTGATTGCTACGGTCGCTGGACGGTTCGAATATATGTTGTCTTGTACCTGTTGAAACATAATATAATCAAGTAGTGAGTTCAATTGAACATCTTTTTACACTATTAGGTTAGCTAAAAAAATAAGTATAAATGACTCTGCTTTGTAAGTTAAACTAGTAGCCAACATGGTACTTATATTACACTGATTGTGTATTAATTGTTTATACTGTTAGTATATAGAAGTTAATAAATTAATAATTTAAGTTTTTATATGTGAAGATCAGACACTTCAACTGTACCTGTAGTACTTGCCGAGCTTCTTCTTTGCCAGAGACTACAATTTTGTGGACATAACCCATTTTAAGGTGAAAAATGCCGCCATATTTTTGGGCTAATTTGGCAAGTCCACGGTGAGTTAACTGGTCCATCATCATCATATTACCAATGAGAGGCCACCCTCTTGGGCCTGGAGGATAACGTTTCCGGCGAGACGTGGAGAAAATGAATAAGAAGAGAGGGATAACGAAGAAGAAGAGTAGCATGGGCTTAGCTTGCATAGCTTCAAGAATTGAAGTGATATTTTTTTGCACCATCTCTTTCATTGTTCTAAATCTTGCTCTTTTTCTCTGTTTTAGATATCTAATTTGCTTTGTTTTTGAATGGAGATTTTGGGAGACGGGGGAGTATGTGGGAGATAGGGACTAGTTGCAATTTCCTCAAGATGGTTATCCTTTTATTGGTGGATATGATGGGGTCTTTATATACAGATTTATCTGATATTACTATTTCCTGTCGGTACCAAGTTGGATGCATATACTGTTATAAAAATAAAATTATTAAGACTTTCACTTGGTATGTTGATAGCATTTTTTTTTTTCACGGTATCAAGTTATTTTCAAATAAGATTTAAGTTATACACACAAATTATTAATGTTTTCCATAGAAATTTACCTATAATTATCTTATGAATGATCTGATTATGTAATATTTTAGACTACCAGTACATAGAATTTAAACACTTCAAGACATAATTATTGTAACTATATAGTAAGTAAAAATTAGTAAACTGAAATTGTACTGATAGCGCAAATGTTTATTTTCATTATCAGTGAATGTATATGAGTTACATCCAAACTTTTATGAGTATAATTTCTATACACTAAGTTGTACAAAAGAACGTCTACATCATCGATCGGATTAAGTAAACTAACTACATGTAATCATCTTTAATAAATGGGATTAATAACATGAAATTAAAACAATAAATCTCAGATTAAAATGCACTGATATTATAAAAATAATTAAAAGTATCAAATCCTATTTTTATACGCTTATACAACACTGCTAGCTTGCCAAATGCATTCTAGACTACGGAAACGGAGCCACACATATAGACTATAGTATCCCGAAAGCCTACGCAAGATACTGAAATATGTTAACTAAAATATTACAATAGATTAATTATGTTATTATGTTAAGCTCTACATCAGCTATATGTATAATTTTCTTAGATTTAGAATAGTCAAAGAAATATTAATGAAGCTCTAGTTAAATACTAATTTCAAAAAGGAAATAAGGTTCTTTTTTTTGTTGGAGAAGAAACTATTACTGCAATTACTTAATAAATACTCTCTCCGGTTCTTAATAAGTGTTCGCTTAGCCTTTTTATTTTAGTCCAAAATAAGTGTTCTCTTAGCCTTTTTATTTTGGTCCAAAATAATTAAGTCCGCTTACATAATCAAGAAGAAATTAATTTTATTTGTTAAAATTCGCCTTATTAAGTTCTAAGTGATCAGACCTCAATCTATCAAGTTAATAGTATATGCAAATTAATTTTAATTAAGGGTAGCTTAGTCAAAATACTTTTTTTTTAATAATTAATATTTTTTTAAAGAGTGTGTGAAAGGCTAAATTGACACTTATTTTGAACCGGAGGGAGTTCATCTAAACATGAATATGATGTTAGTGATTAGTGAAGGCGTAAGGTTGCTAAACCAGACAACATAAATTTTGTGAAGGCATTTTATAAATCCCGTGCTTGTTGAGAATATTTTCTACTATCTAATAAGAGGGAGTTAGCAGGCAGCAGATCAGCATGGCTGCTTGAGATTTGAAGGGCAATTCAGTCATTTTAGTTACAAGGGAATAACTTGATTGGCTTAAAAGAAATTTTACTGTAGCTATTTCCTAAGTTTTTGAGTGTCTTTACCGAATTACCCTTTGGTTATGTCAGCATGCATCACTCTCAAGCAGCAGCCTTTTGAACCACTTCTCTTTTACTTTTCTTTGTCCTAGCCACGTGGCTTCTTAACCCTACAGTGGTTATCTTGAAAAAAGTAGTGCCTTAATTGAATTTCTGTTTGATTATTATAATATGAGTAAAAATCATTTACACTCCCAATTTTATTTTAAAAATTAAATTCTTCCCTTAATTTTGAATAATAGTCATTCTTTCTTTTTTATTCTAATTGACTTTTTTTAAATTCTTATTTTACCCTTACATTATCAACTTTTGTCTTCTTCTTTTCTTACTTTTTAAAATCAAGATTTTTTTTTATCTATGTAACAAATTTCCTATAAAAAAATAAATTATTATCTTCTAGGTGAAAAAAAAGTGGGAAATATTAATTGATTATATAATTTAATAATGCTTTATAATGAAATAAATTAGCAGAATAAAAATAATAAATATTATTAATAACAATCAAAACTCTAATATCTATTTATACAACTGAAAATAGCATGTAATAATAACTTTATAAATATATTTTAATGCAACTAATACAAAATAAAATAAAAAATACAATAGAGACAAATTCTTAAAAATTGTTTATTTATATTATAAACGAATTTTGGTGCTCGCCTTATGGTTCTCTGTCCCCTCCGAGTCGCACGGCGTTTTAACCGAAAGTTTTAAATTATAGTTTAAGAAATATTCCATTAATTACAACCAAAACTTGTTTATTTTTATGGACAATAGAGAATAAGAGAGACGTTAAATTTAATTATACATAGACATGCTTGTACATACATATATTTAATGCATGTGTAGAAATAATTTATAAATATTACCACTATATTTTGGTAATAAAATTTCCAGTTACAAAAAAAAAAAAAAAAAAAAAAAAAGAGATAACAATTATAAAAAATAGCATTAGATTTCGTGAAAAATTCATAAAAGTATTATTCCACTTAATATGTTAATGAACTTAAATAAATTTATAAATACCTAAGTTAAAAAAGAATATTACATATAATATAAAAATGAATTATATAAATGGAGGATTGAAAATAACAAGGACGAAATAGATATTGCATGGGATAAAGTGAGAAGAATGACTATTGTTCAAAGTTGAGGGGGGGGGGGGGGGGTGAGTTTGAGTTTTAAAGCAAAGTTGGGGATCATTTTCACCCCATCATTTTTTACTAAACATAAAGTTTAAGAAAGAAAAATAATTGAAACTTCTTGTTTAAAACATGTCATACACATTTGTGTGGCTATAAATCATCTCATTAAAAATATAATGAGAATATTCAAGTTAAAATTGTTTATGCATATCAAAAGGAAAATTATTTTTGGGGCAGAAAAACATTTCTTGTCTTGAAACAAAAGTACTTTGAGTTCATCAATATTTTGTTTATATTTTCCAAAATTTTGTTCAATTTATCATTGAGCGATTTATTTCGAGTTTGAAATTTATATGGGAAAACTACATATATATATATATATATATATATATATATATATATATATATATATATATATATATATGTTAAGGAGAAATATTTACGAAATGTGACGATAGTTTTCCTTATTTACAAAACATAACGATATTTTACGAAACATGACGGATTTTCATATATTTTTCGTTTTTATTTTATTTTCGATTTTTTTTATATATATATATATATATATATTTTTTTTGGCTCAAAGGCTTAAAAAATTACCTCAAATTTTTATGTATGAAAGCTATATGAAAAATGTATGAAATGTGTATGTGTGAGCGAAATTTTTAATATAATTTTTATACACAAAATTGTGAGCGAAAACTTTATACACATTTCATACCATTCTCAGAAATGTATTAATTTTCCAGAAACCTAATATGAACTTTATATACGAAAAATGTGAATGAAATTCTAAGTATACTAAAAATGCGAATGAAAGTCTAAGTCTTAAGCGAAATATACACATTTTATACCATTCTCATGCATAAAATTTTGAGCGTAATGTTTAAGCCTTGATCGAGATATACACATTTCATACGTTCTTCATACCTAAAATTTGAGCGAACTTTTTAAGCCTTGAGTAAGATATACACATTTCATACAGAAAAATTTGAGTGATTATTTTAAGTCTTGAATGTTGTATCAAAGTTGTATACAATGTTGTTGTAGTTGTATTAATTTTACAGAAACATAACATGAACTTTATACACGAAAATGTGAGCGAAATTTTAAGACTTGAGCGAGATACAAATTTCATACTGTTTTCATACACACAATTTTGAGCGGATTTTTTAAGCCTTGAACAAGATATACAAATTTCATACATTTTTCATACCGTTTTCATACACTAAATTTTGAGCGAACTTTTTAAGCCTTGAGCGAGATATACACATTTCATACAACTTTCATACATAAATTTTGAGCGAAAAAAATATTTTAAATTTTTTTTTTTAAAAAATAAATAAAAAATAAAAAAAATTTTAAAAAATAAAAAAAAATTTAAAATGAAAAAAATAATTTTTTATTTTTATTTTTTTAAAAGCATGTTTTGTATAAGGTTTGTAATATTATGTTTTGTAAATATAAAACTATCGTCACGTTTCGTAAATATTTTTCGTTAAGATGTATATATACGTAGTTGTCCCTATATACAGTGGCGGACCCAGAATTTTGAGTTCGGGGGGTGCTGGATCCAGATATTTTGAGTTCGGGGGTGCTCTATTAACTATTTATATATGTTTCCTTTATATTTTCTATATAGCTATACACTCCGTGACTGAATTTAATGGGTGCCGGAGCACCCAAAAATTGTACATGAGTCCGCCACTGCCTATATATATATATATGGTGTTCTAATGTATAACTCCTAACACACTAGTTGTATATCGGTAATTTTCTCCCTTTCACTATACAAAATTACAAGAAACATTATACAAAATTACCAGAAACCTTACAAGTTACAACTAGTATGTTATTATACATTAGAATCTTACACATAAATACAACTAGTGTGCTATAAATTATAATAAAACATTCTCTTTCCTTTTTAAAGAATCATCGCAGCTCTGCACGTGTTAAATGATGATTAGGGATTTAAAGCCATTTGTAAAGAGAGAGAAAATAGGTAAGGTTTGTAATATTATGTTTTGTAAATATAAAACTATCGTCACGTTTCGTAAATATTTTTTGTTAAGATGTATATATACGTAGTTGTTCCTATATATATATATATATATATATATGGTGTCCTAATGTATAACTCCTAACACACTAGTTGTATATCGGTAATTTTCTCCCTTTCACTATACAAAATTACAAGAAACATTATACAAAATTACCAGAAACCTTACAAGTTACAACTAGTATGTTATTATACATTAGAATCTTACACATAAATACAACTAGCGTGTTATAAATTATAATAAAACATTCTCTTTCCTTTTTAAAGAATCATCGCAGCTCTGCACGTTTTAAATGATGATTAGGGATTTAAAGCCATTTGTAAAGAGAGAGAAAATAGGTAAGGGACTTTGATGTAAAACTTGAATAATAATAAACCTTCGTGTCTTTTGTTATGTCGACGCTAGAACCACCGGAATAGCATCACCTCACCATTACAAGCTTTTAAGTTGATAACTCTTTTATATCTAATATTTTTTGTTGTTTTACCGTTTACGGAATTTCTTTATTTCTTGTAGTTTTCACCGACGTTTGATGAGTTTGATTAATTTGAATTCACATTGGGAAGTCTCATTTTGAGAATTAATAAAGTGCTTCTTGTTAAAGGCGATACCATTTCCATAGCCTTACCCACAACGGCAGAGCCACATGTATCCGAGGAATGTCATCCGACACCTCTTTGTTAGAAAATTACACTGTATAAATTCGTAAAAAGAATTTTTATGTATGTATACTATTTGTTGAATCCGCTTGATTTCTTAACTTATTTACCTTTTCATATATTGATACCCATTTTTAAAATTCTAATTCTACCGCTGTTTATCAAGACCTTTAATCGAGAATACGGAGGTAATTATAACCCACTGCAACCTTTCAAGGTGGCATTCGTTTATTCCCATCTTGATTCACTATTCTTAGTATAACCAAGAGTATTAGGACGGGTTTTTCCAGATTCATTGCCATCACTTATTGCATTTTTCTCTGATGTGGATTTATTCTAAAATTACTAGATTTTTTCCTTTGCTGCTAATTCTCATTTCCTTTTCGGGTAAAGTGTTATTACTAGAAATCTTTTCAAGTCCAGTGGCAGAAAATGACATGCACTTTGCACAGTAATGCCTTTTTTTTTTTTTTAAATTTAAAAGTTCCATGTATTAAGCAAATTAACCGAAGTACCTATGCACAAGATAATTCGACAAAAATACTATACTACTCCATTATTTTCCATCGAAGCGAATATGTTTACTGTGTAAAAATTAGTTTCCAGAATGCGAAAGTGATAATTAAGTTTGGTAAAGGGAAAAAGATGGGAAATTTGGAGAACCACACGTCTCTTCTGGAAACTGTAGATAAATTGTCTGCCAACTTAAGTAAGCTTACAAAGAAAAATGAAGTGATTGGTTGCGATCTTTATCAATCAGTGGCTCTAATTACCATCAGTTTGACTTGTTTTGTATATAACTCAAAGTCGATCTTTAGGCTTCTAAGTTATAGGTAAATTAATTACCGCCACATTAAGTAAGATTACAGGAAAACAAGCATTAAGTGGTTGGAGGTCAAGCTTGAATCACATGGGATCTACAGACTATGACTCACAACCTACCTTTTACATGACATTAACAATATGTAGCACATAATTAATAAAAATAAAAAATAAAAAAACATCTGAAGGCATAGAAGACAGCAAATTCAATGAGGACTTGATATGCGAACTGATGAGAAATGGGCCTTTCCTGGTGAAACAAGAATTGGGTGCCCTGATCTTTGATACCATGATAAGAAATGGACTTAAATCTAACTCAACCCTAATCTAGCTAATGAATTCTTTGATCATCTCTTCTAAATTAATTAATTGTTATAGATGACATACTTTTATTTACTTAATTGCATCTTTTACACACGTGCGGACCTTATCATTTTTATGGGTCAAATACTCGTAAATCTTTTTGATAAAAGGTCGATTAGCCGTGAGAAACTCAGGATCTATGGTAGCCATGCATAATGCCATGTGGTTGAAATGCATAATTTTTTATAAACTTAAACTATCAGAGATAACACGCTAATTAAGTTTTACTTATTTATGTATATCTTCAATATTAGAGTATGCCGTGGTAAAACGATAGGTCTTTGAATGAATTGAAGAAGTTGGTTGAACTGAGTGTAAATATAAAACATGTAAGTTGGTTGAACTGAGTGTAATTATAAAACATGTATACAACTTGAGGTAGCAATATCGTTCACCTAACCTTTCATCAGTTTCTTTGTTGTGTTGTTAAAAAAAAATAGGCTGTAGCACGAAAAAGGTTTATCTTTTGGTAGCAGCCGATCGAATAAGCAATGGAACATGACAGGTGTCGAGTTATATTATGACTTTTTCGGGATAAAGATGGGTAAAAAGATCTAGACAGTTTTTCCTCCTTATAATAACTACACCAGTCTCATATTTTGACAACGTTTTATCTTCAGTTTTCAATTAACATGATTAGTAAAAAGAAAGAAGGTAACAAATTATATGCCTTATTTAATCGGAGAACTAATAAGATCGAGAACCAAATGTTTCATGTGAGTATCTATGTTATGCAACATACAGCAACATATTCCTTTAATTTTCGGAGAAGTATTTAGCGTTTTCTGAACCACGGTTTACATAAACAACAGCATCAAAAAAAGCAGACTAATAATTTAAAGAATTTAAGTTCCATATACATTGAAAGGTCTAAAAATATACTTATACAGACTACAGTCATATCATTTATAAAATTACATATAAATATCAATGCACAATTGATTAATCAGTAATTTGAAGAAAATAATGACTAATTAACCTGCCATCACATTTATTACACTCAATATGAACGGAGGAAAATGAAGTTCCATTCTTTTCGTCTATTGTTTTTGGTTTTCACACAACAATAATTTTTTTTTAATTTTTTTTTTTCTCATTTGGTGTCTAGTATTCAATTGGAGCCTGACTAAATTTGAATCGTGCAAAGAAGGACCCATTTTTGAGGCCGGCGCCCCAACAGAGTATTTTTCATTCCAGTGACTCGAACCCGAGACTTTTAATTAAATATATACTGAGACAAAAATGCAGTGTCTACTCGAAACTTTGCTTTCTGCTGGTCAATCGTCGCTATTTATGGTTTGACATCTGATCTCAAAGCAGCCTTCAAATAGATGATCTTAGTAGGCGTTTGACCATCAATTTTCAAACCATGGTATCAAACCAGCGTTTGGTCATCAATTTTCAGTCATGGTTTGAAACCATGGTTTGAACCCAAATCATCCAAAGAGCATGGGTTGGGGTTTGAAACCATGATTTTAACTTTTTTAAATACAAAATTTAACTCATAAGTTAATATTTTGTGAAACAAAGACCCATAAGTTGGTAAATATTTTTAACAATTACCCCCATCAATCATTTACCAATCTCATTAACTTCCACCAACATTTATTTATGTCTACCAACCTTTAATTTATGTGGGAAGATTATATTAAATAGTAGTTACATTACTATTCATGTTAAATTTTCGATTTTATTGAAGTAAAGTTTGATTAATTGATGTTGCATTTTTTAGAAAAGCCTTCTAGTAGTGTACTAATTTTGTTATAAACTATGATTTGCTAATTTGGTAAGATTGTATAAGAATTGAGAATGTTTTGGTAGTTTTCACAATTTGTAGGGTTTTTATGTCTATAAGAGAAAATACAACTTAAAATATCCAAATTGTATGTCCAAACATGATTTGAAACCAGATTTCAAACCATGTTCAAACGGGGCCTTATTGTCATCGCACCTTCTAGAAAGAACAAATCTTCATTCTTAAAAAAGTAGAAACGTAACAAATTTTAGAATTACCTTTCTCGTCCAGAAGCCTATCAAAAGGAGCTGGAAAATTATTTTTGGAAATTGTAAGATTTGAAAACTGTTTGGTTGAATAATCCATCAATTTATAATGCTTTTGGTTTTGGGTGCCAATATTGACGCCGCAACTTTCAACTCTTTCTCTTGTTAAAGAAAAAAAAAATATAGTTAGATGTTATAACAGATAAATATACCTTAGTCATCCCTTTTGCTATCAACCGCGTGGACCATGTTCACTAGCATGTTTATCCATGAATTGCTAATCAATGTATTAGTCTCCCACTAAAAAAACAGATAAATATAATACATAGATGATGTAAATAACTTAAAATTATATAATATGTATGTATTATAGTACTAGTCTACATACTACTCTGTTTCTGCTACCCTAATTAAATTACCCCTATTACAACTGTAATGACATTACTAGTTTACTTTTTAATTGATTTTTAATTAGTCAAAACTAGAGAATCCAGTTTGTCCTTAATTATGGAGATATGTTCAGATTGAAAATAGCGAAGGGTCACGGAGAATAGTCGACTCCCACTAATGTATGTTAGCTCAAACCCCAAATTTAAGTCTTAGTTCGGACGGTTTCAATTATACATGCCTTTTGACCCCTTTGTATTCATAGTGTGTAAGGTGAAGAAATTTCACGTTTTTCCCTTCAAATTAAATGGGCTGTCTTTAGTTTTTGCCCTTTAGCATCAAATTTATGTCTCCCATCCCATAATAATCCATTTTCGTCCTTTTGGAGTTTTTCGATTGGGGAAAAGTCTAGCTTTGAAGAATATAACATCCCGAGCGGTACCTATATTTAATGGAAAGGTTGAATTGCATTCCCTTGATCGATGATTACAAATTCCGACTCCACTTAACATCCAATATTATAGACATCAATAAATAAAAACTTATTCATGTATCTCAACTTCTGTCTTGCCAGATAATATGGCTACTTGCCAAACGAAGAGAAATAAGATAATGGAATTGGAACAAAAGAGAGGAACTTTTGACCATTAAGAATGGATCCAGCAACTTATGTCATTACTCATCATTATCTAAGGCGGTTTTTTAATCGGCCGTTTTATTATTCTAATAAATATATCTATTACTCCCTCCGGATAAAAAGAGTGTTCACTTAGCCATTTTTATACCCCTTAAAGAAATACAAACTCCTAGAAAAAAATAAGTAATTTGACTAAACTGCCCCTAATTAAATAGGTATTGAGATTTGATCACATAACATTTAATAGGGACAAACATGAAAAAATAAGATTAATTTTTTCTTGATTTAATAAGTGAACTTCTTTTTGACTAAAAAAAAAAAAAAAAAACTAAGTGGGTACTTTTTTGAATTTTTAGTTAAAGCGAACTTAAAAGTTAGGAGTTAGGCATTAACACCACGTTTATGTAATGTTTCAACTCGACAGAGTGTAAGCTTTCTATCTCGATATATAATGCAAATTAAATAAAGAAAAATTAGCTCAAGAATCAGATGAAAATGAATTTTACTTCTAAAAATAGAAGGGGGAAAATCAAGTTTACGATACCCAAAAAGTATCCCTACTATTCACAAAAAGGAAGTGTCAAGACCTCAACCAAATTTAACGCCTGATACTATGTTAAATTATGTGATTATAACATATACGTAATTATTTAGATTATTAGAAAAATGCACTTTAAATTATTTAATTATATCTTTCATAAAAATAAAGGAAGTGGAACTTTATTTGCACAATAGAACCCCTTAATTTGGCAAATGAATAATCAAGTGAACATAATATAACTCAACACTTTCAATTGTGAGTTGTGGCCGCATCAATTACACGCTTCTTGATAGGGTTATTATAATTACTTGCAATATCTGATTGATGAAGAACTTTTCACTTGCATTTTCTTAATATATAGCAGTATATCATTAACTTGTGAAGTTCATAGATTGTATTGAGAATTTCAAAGCATTGTCATATTGATGCGGGTGGAACCGAATAAAGTCAATGACTTAAAGTCAAACCTTAATAGGAGATTTTAATATATTAATGAGACTGAGGACTTACTTTCTGATTAACAAATCAATAATCAAACGGGAGAAAGAAAAATAATTGATTTAGAAAATTGAGTTGAAATTAAAAAGTGAAATCGTTAAAAATAAGAATAAATACTTAGAGGAGGAAAACCAAACTAGAAAGGAGAAGTAAATTTACTAGCGGTAAAAAGTTTACAGTAAACAATATACATATACCATATATACTAAACATTTATCTTTAAGTCGTCTTTTGAGGGTTTTTCACTTTTTCTTTAAATTTAGCCATCAAACATAGATAGTGTTAATATAACATATATTAAAAATAATATACTACTAAATACTATATATATGCATATATGTACATCGATATACTATATTAATATAAGTTAAGCAAAGTGCATTGATATACTATGTAAGTTAAGTTAAGCATATAAGTGCATCGATGTAATATAATTTTATGAAATACATTAATATAAAAATGCCTCTATATATTTGATATTTTTGGAATGTAAAAAGTTGTCTTTATGTAATTAAAAAGTTCAAATTTTGAATAAATTGTATTTGTGTAAGTTTTTTAAAATAGTTGTAATCTTTTTAATTACCATTTTAAAAAGTTGTATTTGTGTGATTTTCCCTAAGAAATAATCCCCAATAATTTTAAAAATGGTTGATCTTGAACTTTTGTTAACTCCACTTGCTTATGGGCAAACATTCAAAGTCACAAGTTAAAAGTGTTGCTGGTGGAGCAAAACATGTTAAACCTTGCCCATAGGACAAGGCGGAATCAAAAGTTCAAGACCACCCAACTCTATTAGTACCAAGAGATCACAACTAAAGAGTAGGAAAGCTACACTAACCATGCAATTTAATCGATAATGACGGATTAACTCTTTTATTTTGAATTTACCATATATCATGATTGTAATAGCAGATTATTATTGTTTCAATGCACCGATCGAACGTAAACTCGTAAAGGATATCTTCAAAAGTTGAAAAGTATCTGATTAATGTCATTCCGACAATCAAGAATAAATGTAACTTATGCGTCATCTTGTTGAAGTGTAAAAGAAATGTATGGACAATTGGAGGTGCCTTCCATAATACAGTTAAACATCTTTATAATTGTCATTCGTTATAACAATATTTCACTATAACGGCCTGATTTTTTCCGAAACCGATTTTTTATAGTATATTTTACTTATCTATAACAGCATCCTGTCTATAACATCAATGACATTCATTATAGCGGTACACCCTTTATAAAATTACTTCTCTATAACAATCACACTCAAATATTGTGTAATAATACAGTTAAACCTCTCTATAATCGTCATTAACGTCATGTACACAGTAAATTCTAAGTGCCAATATCTAAAAATCTTCAATTATACTATTAAGCTCTCAGACAGTCTTCAAAAGAAAGCTATTGAATTCTCTTTTGCTGAAAATTTGAACAAAATTTTTTGTCAGTTCAAACGTTATATTATTACTAAGAGACTAGAATTTATGAAACAATATACAATTTTAGAATTCTTACATCAAACTTGAAAATTTAAATGCATATGTTCCTTAGATTTTAATTCTTTATCGGTATGGTATAACTAGTTATGCATTTCTTAGTAATTTATTAGTCTTTTCGAATTTTAATTAATGAAATACGAAAATCAATTGGGATTTTAAAATTAACATTATTTTTGGTAAAAAAAAACTTTCATACTTTTGTAATGAAATCTAAACATGAAATGTCAGTATACATACATAGCAACACCTTTATATAGCAACCATGAAATTTTCGGACAAACGCTGCCATTATAGAGAAGTTTGACTGTAAATCTTTTTTAAAAATAAGTGGATACATGTTTGTAATTAGTAGAATTATATCTTAAGTAACGTTTTAAGGAACAGTGATAATTAAGCTAGCTAGTGATAATTATATTGCTCCAAACAATCGGTGAACAAGAGCGGCAGATTTTTTGTTTTGATGATGGTAAAGGTCTATCTAATTCCATCATATTCAGTTTTTGAAGGGCGAGGGCGCCCCGGGGGGGGGGGGGGGGGGTTGTAATAAAACAGATCAAACTGCTTGAATAAATCAATGATATTAGAGTACTTGATACGTCTGTTTCGTGGATTTTAGGTCCAACACTTTTATCATGCATTATTTCCCAAATTTTATGAATCGACAAATGAGAAGGGCCTCACACACATGCATGATAAAATTGAAAGAGACATTGTTTCATCGGAAAATGCTCAAATATGCCATCGAAACTATCGGAAGTAGCTCATTTATGTCACTCATCAATAGTTTGGCTCATTTATGCCATCGAACTATCGAAAGTGGCTCATTTATGCTACTCATCAATAGTTTGACTCATTTATGACATCACCTGTTACCAAAATGACTCGTCCATGCCATTTTTCATTAACGCCAGTTTTACAATACCAGATATGACACGTGGTCTCTAACTAGATTATGGTTATGGGTGGGTCGGGTGTATGAGTCGGATTTTTTATTAATTTGATATTTAAAATTGGGCTGGTTTAATTAAACGACGTAGACCTCTAAGTGGAGGCCACGTGTCATAGCTAGTTTTATAAAGCCGGTGCTAATGAAAAATGGCATGGATGAGTCATTTTGGTAACGGCGGTGGCATAATTGAGCCAAACTATTTATGAGTGGCATAAATGAGCCATTTCTGATAGTTCGATGGCATAAATAAGCCAAACTATTGATGAATGACATAAATGAACCATTTCCGATAATTTAATGACACATTTGAGCCTTTTCCGTTGTTTCATTTATCAATCACATATATATGTTGCTTTTCCTGCTAAAACGTCTAAATTTGGTCCCAGCTTGTTCTTACTTTAGACTGCAAACAAGATTCGACTACTGGATCAAAATATAATGTCTAAGATATGCTTCAATGGCTAATTAGGCCACTTCCAAGAATATGTACACGCGAAAAATGAGAAGGGCCTCACACACATGCATGATAAAGTTGAAAGTGTTTCATCTATCTTGATAACCGTTGTAATTAGCTATTATTATGTACAACTAAAATATCTCCTAGAATAGATAATTATATTATTCATAGCCTAGAATTACCCTAACTGATATTGTGTAATTGATAGCCTAGGATTCCGCTAATTGCTAGTATTACGCTAACGGCAATAGCCTAGCTTTTGTATATATTCATTGCTGTACATTATGATTAATCAAGGAATTGATTTCCAACATGGTATCAGACTAGGGTATTCTTGGGCCCAAACCTCAACAGGCCTACTCAACCTCTGTAGCCCAACCCCCTATTGGATACACTCCAACGGATATTGAGGCGGCAATGCATACATTTTCTATCGCTCCACCGGATGGAAATTGGTAGATGAATACCGGTGCAACATCTCATATGATCTCGGACCAAGGTACACTCTCATCTTATTTTAATTCTAGCAATAGTAATCATCGCATTGTTGTTGCTAATGGGCATGTAATTCCAATTCATGGTTACGGGAACACTACTTTCTCACCTCCAAACCCCCCCTCTCACCTCAAATAATGTGTTGCATGCACCCAAGCTCATTAAAAACCTTATCTCTGTCCGAAAATTTACCACTGACAACTTGGTTTCTGTTGAATTTGACCCGTTTGGTTTTTGTGTGAAGGATTTACAGACGGGGAACAAAATAATGAGATGTAACAGTAGCGGAGAACTCTATCCACTATCCACCGCCATCCAGGCCCCACCTTCAAGATCTCATTCCGTTTTCACTGCTTTGTCTCCTGATTTATGGCATAGTCGTTTAGGATATCCGGGAGCCAATACTTTACGCTCTCTCCATAGCAAGCATTTTATTGAATGTAATAAGAACAAACAGTTTTTTTGTTCATCTTGTCCTTTGGGAAAACAAATTAAATTACCTTTTTATGAATCGATGTCATTCACTGCTTTTCCGTTTGATATAGTTCATAGTGATCTTTGGACGTCGCCCGTAGCTAGCTCTAATGGGTATCGTTAATATGTAAATAAGGATAATTTTGGAATAATAAGATCAATTTCTTCTTGAAATTTTAAAGTACCACTTATTTAAAACAAAATGAAAAACTTAAAACGTCATTTATTTAGAAACAGACAGAGTACTATAGAGTATAGAAATATCTGAAAATAGGGATAATATGGTAATGCATTAACGTCATGTGCGTCTTTATCGACGAAATAAAAAATTATGCGAGATGAGGACCTAATGTTGATCATACAGGTGTCATATTAAAAAAAAAAGACTAATCTGATTATTCTCGCATAATATACAATACTATAAAATTAGCTCGTAACTTTAAAGTAAACCAAAAAAAGGCCGCAAATCAGATAATTACAAGAATACATGAAATTAAGATGAATTATTTTCTTTCAAGAACATCAACATCCAGGGTTGAACAAGTCAGTAACTTTGCTTAATAAACAACTAAACCCCAGACTGGAAGGCTTAAAAAGAGAGAGATTAATTAAATAAAAGGAGTTATTGTCAAACTTTGCTTAATAAACAACTAAACCCCAGACTGGAAGGCTTAAAAAGAGAGAGATTAATTAAATAAAAGGAGTTATTGTCAAAATCCGTAAATTATACTCCCTTCGTTTACTTTTACTTATCCAGTTTCTCATATCAAGAGAGAAATAATTTATTTTTCATATTTTATCCTTAACATTAATTACTCATTTCAAATCATTTTTTAAATTTATCAAAAATTCATACATCAATTAATATTATGGTAAAATATGCACATCATTTATTATATTTTAAAAGGTGTGCGAAGTCCATAGTGAGTCTGTTTGGATGGGCTTAAAAAAAGCAGCTTATAAGCTAAGCTGTTTTCAACTTATAAGTTATTTTAGATAAGCTAAGCCAAACGAGCCAAATTATTTTTTTGGGCTTATTTTAAGCACAAAATGAATTTAAGTTGGTTAACAAAACACTCAAAAAAACTGAAAACAGCTTATAAGCTATTTTTTTCAACAACTTATAAGCCAATCCAAACGGACTCTTACACCTCTTACATTTTGATCTAATGCTTTGAAAAGTAAAAGTAAACGGAGGGGGCTGCAAGTACATTGATCTTGTAAATATTGATGAAAAATAGCACTCATCTATAGGAACACACTCCGCCCACATAACAAACAGACCAATCAAGTAACCCCGACGATATGTATTAAATAATACTATTATATCATTGACTTTTTAAGTTCTTGTCTTATTAAGCACGTTGTATACATTGATGCTTCAAAGAATTTTTATATTGACAAGTTTAATATAATCGGTTATATATAGTGTGTTATAACTCTAATATTTTTAGGCTACGATGTCGGATTTGTGGCGAAGAGTTACTTATATAGGTCAATTTTATTTTGTTGAAGTGTGTGACCATCTCATATATATATAAGCTTAAACAGTTAGAGATAACACACTTTATTTACTTAATTATGTCTTCAAAATACCCCACACGTGCGAGCCTGATTCTTTTCATGAACTAAACATGTAAAGATTCTTGTTTGATAATTGGTAGGAGTAAGACTTGGATTGAGGACATATGTCTGCTTAATATTACGTAGAATTGTATAATCATCTCATCTAAAAGTTTAAGTTATCAAAGTAAGTACACTTTTAGTTATTTTACTACGTGTTCAGCATATGCATATGTCCTAATGTACTCAGAGATTAGCACATAAAGAAAATAACAAGAGAGGTTGGTTTTTGTGTGTGTGTCGGTGGGGGAGTCCGGAACCAAAATGTCCAAAAAAAAAACATTTTGAACCAAAATACCCCAACAAAAAAAAAGTTACCAAAATGTCTTTAGCGCAGTAAATTACTGCGCTATAGTGCCTCCTTTTTTTTCCGGCCCTTTTGGTTAACCCTTCTTCCATTACACTTTTTAACGTATTTTGACCATAGATTAATCATGCTTCGGGACCCCGAAACTTCAATATTTTATATAGAACCCTACTTATTTTTGTGCGATTAATAAGGTAGGATCAATACATCAAGGATACGCAAAAGTTCGGATGGCCGTTTTAGTGGCTGAAAAGTGCTCGAACGCCATTTTCGTTTGAAGGCTCGGTGACATTAGCTTGAAGTTCTTTACGAATACTTAAACTTGTTCATTAATAATTAATCAAAAGTTAGTCAAAATGGCAGTATTCATACCAAAAAAAAAATAAACTTAATTAAATTGCATAATTCATTCATAACCTTGAGTAGATGAAAATACTTAACATACTAATTAATGAGAAAGCCAAACTTTTTAAAATACAATCATCAAAGTAAGAAAAAAACATTCATCAATTAATGCCCTTGAGTTGATATTTCGCCACCACCGCTAGATGTGCCACCACCACTAGAGGTACTTCCACCACGAAAGTTTCCTCCACCACGAGAGGTACTTCCACCGCGAGATGTAGTTTGACCACCATGCCGTAAGGGACACTTGCGCTTATCATGACCAACATAATTGCAAAATGAGCATTTCCGAGTGTATCTCCCCGGTGGAACATCCATTTCATTATGAATGCGCGAGTATGCATTCTTTCTGAATTTACAGATAAATACTTTATTTGCAACCATTGAAAATGGATCCGGTAGCCAATAACTCTCACTGCCAAGTGGGTAGAACCTTCCAGCATACGTTCTTTCCCATTGTGATAAAACACTTGAAGGCATGAGAACATGGCATGTGATATGATTGCCACTTGCCGCATGTGCATGTTCTTGGAATCTCACAAATTGTGTGGACGTTACCTCCTTTACCTTGGTGCACACTTGTTGTGAGTTCAAATATGCGCTCTGCAGGGTTGTACTCCATCCGGTCATGTTTCTGAGCCTTGTATTTGTGGTACTCGAACAATTTTGACGGTTTTGGCATCCACCTTAGACCTTCTGCTGCATATGCTTTGGCCTCTTTTGATCTAGTGACGAACCACTCCACAACCTGCTTAAATGTCATTCTCACCATTGCGGTGACGGGTTGTCCGCGTGTAGATTTCAACAAGCCATTGAATGACTCAGAGCTATTTGTTGTCAGCATACCCCATCGCCTACCTTCATCCTGGTGTAATGTCCATTTGTCTTTATCAATTGCATTCAACCAGTGGAAGGCTTCCTCATTCGCCCGCCTAATAATGTCCATCTGCAGGTTAAACTTCTTCTCCTGATGCTCTGTTGCAGCCGCCCTCATCCAATTGCAAAGTGCTGGGATTCGATATGCCTTTTGGAAGTTTGCCTTCAAATGTCTTAAACAATAACGATGGTAGGCAAACGGTGGCTGCCACCCCTGCAAATTGAACATATTGTGCAATATGCCAGCATTTCTGTCTGATATCACACAGATTCCCATGCGATCCTTAATAACGTGTTGCCTTAAGTAGTCCAAAAACATACCCTACGTACTAATGCTCTCATTAGCTGCAATTGCAAAAGCTAGAGGGAATATAGCTCCATTTGCATCCATTCCAACTGCTATTAGCAGCTTTATGTCATACTTCTCGTACACATGTGTTCCATCAATTGATATTATAGGCCGACAATGAGCAAAACCATCAATTCATGGTTTGAATGCCCAAAACACAAAATCAAAAATATTACCGGGCACACCAGGTTTCGATTTGAGCTTCTATTCAACAACAGTACCATGATTGAAGTGTTGTAGAGCCGCCATGTATCTCGGCAACTTCTTGAAAGAGCCCTCCCAATTTCTGTAGACCATTTCATGTGCACGCCTATGCCCAAGATACGTCTTCCTCCTAGTAATAGTTTTGCTATATACTTTCAGGACAGCTGTAATACAATCTTTAATAGGGTACCTGAAAAAGTTGAAATATCAGCATATAGCAACGAGGAACATTATATTAACACCAAAAATAAAATGAACATAGGCGAAGGGGATACCTTGTGTTTTTTGCAATGTCGCCAACTAACACACGAGCAATCATATTGGTATCTAGATTGCAATGATCATCTGGGAGGTCACCCATATCACAAGTGTGCTTTGTGTAGAACTTTGAAATAGTCCACATCTTTTCAGCAGTTTTCTTACCACGGAGCATCCATTCGCAGCCTTGATATTTTCGCTTGCAGACCAATCGCCAAAGTTTTCGTGTGGAATCGTCAACTTTAAACTCCCTCATCGGATGCAATAAATCTTAACAGCCCTTTGCAATGATTTTTTCGAGCTGAAAATCATCCCTTTTTCAATATGAGTTTTTTGTTTTAAATGATCCACTGGCTCTTTCCATAAAATTCGCCGAATATGATCATCATCCCTAGTAAAGACAAAAGCATCTAGGCGATCTTGAAGATGATCTAGATAGGGGATCTCATCGGAATGCCACTGAATCGGCGTCGACTCTTGCTGTTGAAATTGGCTTTGCGGCTGATCCGGAGTCGACTCTTGTTATTCAAATGGTTGTTGTGAATGCAGTTCCTCCTCGTGTGCCGGACTGTCCACCATGTCTTGCAATAGTTCTACTTGATGTTGAGGATTAGTTCCAACCTCAATCTCATCGTTACTTTGCTCATCGTCACTTTCATCCGTATTAGGTATTTCCTCACTATCGCTGGATGATGTCACTATATAATTCGGATAATCCGTCCATCCATAGCAGGCCTTTGCCTATAATTTGGTGCAACCACCACATTCTCCCTACATAAGAAATTAGGGTGTTTTAACTACTACACGTCAAATAACACTATTGATGTTAAAAAAATAGACATACCGATAGTAATCAACTGCACCGAAACTTGAGGAAGGACCGTCGCTTTGAGTTGTTGGATAGGCTGAGGATGTTCCAACCTGATTCCTCCATCCCGATTGAGGAGACCGTCCGATATGATCCATATCCGGTGTATAACCCCTAAATAATATAATCGACATCATTAGTAGCATTCAAATGCCATTACACATAATAATAATAATAATAATAATAATAATAATAATAATAATAATAATAATAATAATAATAATAATAATAATAATATTGTAATAATAATAATATTTTAAAAAATGAATATTTACCACTGCCCGTCAAATTGCTGACTTAAACTATCCAGAGGCATTTGGCTTGTCAAAATGCCTTCATAAGTACTCATGTCAGGGTAATTGTGTTGATAAGTAGGTTCCGCTTGAGTGACTTCGGCCTGAATTATAGACGGGCCTTCCCGACGAGGTCTATTTCGGGCTTCCTGAGGAGCCCTAGCCATGAATTCAAGTCGATTAATGGGCACCTTTTCTATATACATTTCAAGGACGTTTAAAGTTATGCATTGCCTATAATCATAAGGCGCCTTCAAATAATCAGTCAAAGAATCATCGTCGTGAATGTACCACTGTCCATAACTAGTTACACATTGCGGCGTAAATGACACTGGATATTTTCCAATTATATTGAGATCAAAATCACTTCTACTAATTTGTAGTCTATTATACAAAGCTTGGAGTAGTTTTGAGAATTTTAAGTCAAGTGGAAACTTAACATGGTATTTTGGGGGAGAATCGTATCGCAAATTATTTTCCTCGAATATAATTTGTTCGTCCCAGAATAAAGAAACTCTAATTCTTGGAACATCTGCCATAGTTTGAATAATTGAGGAGGAATACAAAATGCTAAAACTAGTTGAAACTTAGAATTTTATGCTTTACGAACTCGGTATTAATAGGATTCGAAGTTTGAATATAGAACCAACGCATGCATGCAATTACAGTGTCTTGCAGTGTTACGTCAAATCAAATAAGTGTATAAAGTGTTGCATAACGCATGAAATAAGTGCGTTATGGCAGAATAGCACAGTAAATTACTACGTTATTCTGTCACAGAAGGCTCACAACGCGGTAAAATAATGCGTTATGTCAGAATAACGCATTAATTTAATGCGTTATACCGGTATAACGCAGTATTTTACTGCGCTATGCCGCCACATCCTATTGTCACCTCAACTGTCAAACAAAAAAACTTCATGATTCGAATCAAACTTTATATAACGTAATTTGACGAATAACTTACCAACACAACATTCCACACAAAATTGAGTTACGATGTCATTTTTTGACCAATTTAGAGATATTAATCGTGTTATATCGTTCACTCCAGCAAACATCTTTGAAGCAATGGGTAGGACCAGGGAACTAGGTGATGATGATTTTCATTACTCAAATAACCCTAACGACAGATTCAATCGAGAATACAATAATAAAATGAGAGAGGAGTGGGATTGACGTGTTAGGGAAGCTGAAGCACTGGAGCACAAGTTAGCGTCAGTGGGCTTAAACGCCCAAAAAAACGTGCTATGTCAATGTCTCGCGGAACTCTACAAGAGTTTAATTTGGCTCTTAATCGTTTTCGTGAAGAGAACAATCGGATGCAAATACGTTACCATAGGGTAGAATATGGTATACATGGTAGCACAAGATTTAGATCCAAATGGGATTCGGACTGTGAAATATCCAATGAAGATTAATATTTTTCTTACAATGAGGTAAGTAGGCAGGGTCATAAAGACCCTCCCCCCCCGCCCTCCCCCCCCGCAGGGTACTTGGGGGTTTGCAACTATATAAGTAGCCCTTTCTTTTGTTATTAGACTACACCATATTCAATGTCGAGTAGTAGAAGCTCACCTTGGTCTTTACTCCTTCCAAAAGAACCAAATAGCAGTAATGATGAGAGTTCAAATCATAACAGTTTTTCGAGCGATACCAGTGATTTCAAACTAGATGAGCTAAATCCCCACCTTCTTATAGAGCGTAATGATGATATATGCAGTGTGAAATATTCAGATCCGGGGGAATATTATTGCGGTTTACGCCGAGAATGGTCACATCGACTTGCCGAATCAGAACGTCTTGTTCATGACTTGGAAAATCTCAACGCTCCAATCCCAACAAGGTACTCCTTAACCATGTCTCAAGTAGGTCCAGAAACTTGCGAGCTTGTCGTGCAAAGGATTAGAAAAGAAAACAACAGAATGCTGGCAAGACGATGTAGATTTTACATGCTACAGTTGGCCAAAGAACAAGCATCATCAACCGGTAGAGAACTAACTGCTACTGAAAAAAGATGTGTCTTAAGAAACCGCCAATATTTTTCTGAGGACGATATTGAGGACTTGTACTCTGATGATGATTAAGAATGTTGTGATTTAGTTTTAAGTTAAATTTATGATTATGTTGTTATTTCTCATTAATTAGTATGTTAAGTATTTTCATCTACTCAAGGTTATGAATGAATGATGCAATTTAATTAAATTTTTTTTTTTGTATGAATGCTGCCATTTTGACTAAATTTTGATTAATTATTAATGAACAAGTTTAAGTATTCGTAAAGAACTTCAAGCTAATGTCACCGAGCCTTCAAACGAAAATGGTGTTCGAGCCCTTTTCAGCCACTAAAACGGTCATCCGAACTTTTGCGTATCCTTGATGTATTGATCCTACCTTATTAATCGCACAAAAATAAGTAGGGTTCTATATAAAATATTGAAGTTTCGGGGTCCCGAAGCATGATTAATCTATGGTTAAAATACGTTAAAAAGTGTAATGGAAGAAGGGTTAACCAAAAGGGCCGGAAAAAAAAAAAGAGGAGGCACTGTAGCGCAGTAAATTACTGCGCTATAGCACTTAACGGAGCCGTCCCCGTTAAATGCTTTAGCGCAGTAATTTACTGCGCTAAAGGCATTTTGGTAACTTTTTTTTTTTGTTGGGTATTTTGGTTCAAAATATTTTTTTTTGGGGCATTTTGGTTCCGGTCTCGTGGGTGGGGGGGGGGGGGGGGAGCGCGGGGGAAGGGGGTGGATATGAATAGAAAGACACAAGCTAGATAACTGGTGGATGATAGAAATCCAAGTGCAGTGCAATCTTACTTCAATCTATGGTCAGGGTGACTTCACGATAAAAACGGAGATACATTGATCTTTGGGAACTGGGTCTATAATAATATCAGTAATGCCCTAATCATAATTAATAGATCCATTCACTTTTGTGAGTGGAGTACTGTGGATTTGAGATTTGAGGGAGAAAAGTGGATATAACGGATTTGTTCTTCCTTTGTAATCATGGAGATGATGGGAGATGGAAATGGAAATGTTTTAAGATGAGGAGCTCCGCACTCGGTTAGTGGTATTCGCATTGAAGCCCAATTAAATGTTAATTCGCGTCGAAAAGTCACATATTAGGGGTAACACTCCCTAATAAAGGTGACTCCGTACTAGGGGAACTCAAACTTGAAATTCTAATTAAGGATGAAAGAGTATTTACCATTCTACCACAATTGTTGTTTATTGATAGAATGGTAGGGATTGGGCTCCTTTCCATTTCTCTTCTCTTTATGTTCCCCAAGTTCTAGCTTGGATTAGGGACACATGACATAGGTTAAAATTAACGGCTAAGATTTAATTTACTAAAGTTAAGGCCCTAACCATGGTTTCAATAATTAATAATTTATCTATAAATATATTAAAAGTTTTTTCTCTCTCTCCCTACTTTTTTTCCAAACGACACTAATGTTGGAACTTTTTAATATTTAGAATTATTGAATTTAATATAATATCATAAAAATAACAAATAATTTTTTTTATAGTAATACCTATATAAACTAATAGCTGTCGAATTTTTGCCAGCAATATTTCATAAGTAAATACTTTCTCAATTTCGTTTAGTATTTTAAAAATAGTAATTTTTCTCATTTTTTCATTAGACTTAGACCTCAATCCAAAAAATTTCAAAGCACCAAAGAGAGGAAGAGAATGCAAAAAAAGGAATAATACAAAGAAACTAATAAAATAAAAATACAAATAAATACGTGTGTTAGATTTTTCTCTGTGTATTATTCTTGAATTAATTTGATTATTCTCGTCTGCAATATGTTTACAGAAGGAAAGGAAATTAGACAGATTAGTATTATCTGGAAAAAAAAAGTAGGAAGAGAGACAATTTTTTTAATATATTTATGGATAAATTAGCCATTAATTTTAACCTATACCATGTCCTTAATCCAAGTTAGAACTTAGGAAAAATGGAGAGAAGAAAAATGGAAAGAAGCCCAATCCAAATATTAATTTTTATTTTTTATCGGATGTCCCCGAAGGAACTAATGTTAGGTTTTAGCAATTGGCACTAAACATCACTTTCCGTACAACAAGTGTTCGTTTGTTTTGGGTACTTGGGTTACTTTCTTTTCTGACTTTAATAATTTATCACACGACAGATTTTGTCATTTTTGACAATGTGGTTCACGATAGTAGTGGAGTTAGATTCTTATTAAGAGGTGTTAAAATATAAAGGAATAAATTCATGAAAAATTAAGAAAAGTCAATATAAAGTATATATACATATAAAAATTACCTAGTTACATACATTATAATTTTCGGACAAAGGAGTGTCGATTAACACCCTTAAATATATGTTGATCCGGTCACTTCACACTAGTTCTTCATTGACGAATTGCCGGAACATGATTATGTATATTCCAACTTGTACATGTTATTGAAGAAAAGCTCATCGCTGATATATCTAATCATTTTTCCTTTAGATCATTCGGCATTTCTTATCAGAAACGTCATGAACAACCGCACCAACGTGACTTAAAAAAAAAAAAAAAGTTCTACACAACGTATATATAAATTTTTTAAAAAATGTTCTCTTTTTCTCTTTTTTTTTTTTTGGGGGGGGGGGGGTCACAAAGAGAGTATTCGTACTTCTAGCCGAAACGCTTGAGACTAAGAGTTTGTTTGCAGAGGCGAATCTAGGATTTCATGAGAATGGGTTCATCATTGCTTTAAGATAAGATATAAAATTTTAAAGTGACATCGACTTCTCGTTGTAGATTATCCCATGGAGTTTTTTTTTTTGCTTTTTGGGACTTGGTATAATTACAAATAAAGGAAAGAAAAGTCATCTGATGCAATATAAAATAAAAACACGTTTTATTACTTGGTTAGTAATATAAAAAGGATGGTCAAAAGACAGCTTTAGAAAATAATAGCAAAAACGTGCAAGAGCTGGGGATTGAACGCGTGACCTTGAGGATGTAAACATAGGGATGGACATAAATATCGAAAATCGAAAAATCGAACTGAACTTGTTTGGTTCGGTGTTTGGTGTTTACCTTCAAAAAATCGAAACCGAAATAGCCGAACCGAACTTTGATGAAACCGAACCGAAGAACCAAAATTTATATATTACTCAAAAAAATTAAAATAGTCCAGACCCATTAAGTTTAAGCCCCAAAAAAACCCAATTGGAATAAGCTCTCTTTTGCTTTTGTATCCCTAATTTTCCACTTCAGTTGAGAAAATCAAATATCCTTAACAAAAAAAAGTGATTAGGATGTGTCTTTAGGATTAATGTATGTCCTTTATGTGTTTTCTTAATTATTCTTACTGTATGTATATAACACCTAGTAATCCTATATTATGGTTATGGTTTTCTATTCTTGTATATCCTGTTTGTTTGATTTGATTTTAATTTGTTAGTTTTATGTTTTGTTGCTTTTGAGAATATGAATTAATGTAAATGGAATCGCTTCTAATATCATATTAAAAAACCGAATTAAAAAAATCGAAACCGAACCGAACCAAACTTAAAAAAACCGAAACCGAAATAACCGAACCGAACTAGTTCTGTTTGGTGTTCGGTGTTCACCTTCAAAAAACCGAAACCAAAATGGCCAAACCGAAGTTCGATAAAACCGAACTGAAGAACCGAACGCCCACCCCTATGTAAACATAGCCTCTACCCAATGCTCCAGTCAGCCTATTTTGACCATGTGTTCCTTTAGTTAATATTAGATATATTTTCATAATTATACACATAATATATCGAGTTTAGTCGAGTGACCATGTGTTTACGTGACCCAAAGTTTATGCATAAATTCGCCCCTGTCTGTTTGGCCAAACTTATTTTTCTCCAAAAGTACTTATTTTTGTTCAAAAAGTGTTTATTTTAAAAAAAGTGTAGTGTTTGGTCAAACTTTTGGTAGAAAATAAGTACTTTTGGGGAGTAGCAGAAACAGTTTTTTAGAAGCTAAAAAAAATAGTTTTTTTCGGAAACACTTTTTTGAAAAACACTTTTGAGAAAAATGCACTCAGAAGCATTTTTTTAAAGCTTGGTCAAACACTAATTGCTAATTGATGCTCAAAAGTGTTTTTAAAATTAATTGGTCAAACACAAATTGCTTCTCACAAAAAGTATTTTTTTTTTTAAAAACACTTTTCAAAAAAAAAAAAACTTTTCAACATAAGCTAATTTTAGAAGCTTGGCCAAATAGGTTATAAGCCCTTTTATAATTTCCACATGCAGAAGGAGTTACCTATACAGTCAAACCACTCTATAATTTTCATTCGATATAATAACATTTCACTATAACGACCTGATTTTCTCCGAAACCCATATTTTATGTTACATTTTACTTCTGTATAACAACATTCTACCTATAAAAGCATGACATTCATTACCTCTCTATAACAGACATACTCAAATATTGTGTAATAATATCTTGTAAGAAATATATTCTGTATAAAAATAAAATATTAAAATATTTATGGTAATCATCATTAATCTCATGGACATAGTAAAAGAGTCAACTGTTAAGCCTTTAGATAGCCTTCAAGGGAAAGCTATTGAATTCCCTTTTGCTGAAAGTTTGGACAAAGTTCTTCGTCAATTCAAGTGTTATATTATCACTAAGAGACTGGAATTTACGAAACAACCTACAATTGCAGAATTCTTACATCAAACTTGAAACCTATAAATTCTCAATTAATTTTAAATGCATATGTTCCTTAGATTTTAACTCTTGATTGGTATGATACAACTAGTTATGGATTTATTCGTAATTTATTAGTGTTTTTAATTTTTCATTAATGAGATATGAAAATCAATTGAGACTTTAAAATTAACAAGTATATTGTGTTCTTTTATATCATAAAAAGTATATAAAAATAAATGTTTTACATACGTAAGAGATTTTAAAAAAACCCATAAGAGATCTGAAAAAGTCATTTTCTTCTATTCAAATTGTAAGAGACCAAGAGATCTTATTTTCTCAGATTATTTTAGACTATGAGATCATATTTACATGTTATAGTAGGTAATATATATTATCTTTCAAATTAAAAATATCATATTTTAAGAAAGCTTACTTATAAATATTTTTCAATTAACCTGACAATGTGAATTTTCTAATATATTGATGCCATATGTATCTTAGAACATGTTTGGCCTAACGGTTTTGATACCAAAAGTGCTTCGTCTTTTTTTAATATAAAAAAAACACTTTTTTTGGGTATTTGAGATGTTTGACCAATTAGTAAAACTGCTTTTAAGTAAAAGCAGAAGCAGTTTTTCTGCAGTTGAGGAGAAGTAGAAAATTTAAGCTTCCTGAAAAAAGCAGAAGCAGATTTTTTTTTTCAAGACAAAAAATCCTACCATTAATACATATTTACCACGTATATCTCTCACTAATCCATTGTTTTCTAATTAATTATGTGTTTTATTTTACCTCGTATAAAGTTAGCTTTCACAGTTTATATTCTACTTATTATGAGAAATTAGCTGTAATTATCTTTTTTATAGAGACATTGTGTGATAAAATTAGGAATGAAATCATTGAGAATCTTCGCAATGTATGAAGGATTCTACTTATTTTTTGTGTTGAATTTTTATTAGTGGAATGATTAACGTTTATTTTGGTTGTAGTTTTGTAGCATTTAAATCATCGTGTTGATATTATATCAATATTTAATATTTTTATTTATCTATGTATTATATTAATTGAAAATTTTAATATGTACTTTTAAATTTTAATTAAATAAAATTAAATATTTAATTAAAGTCTTTCATAATAGATATTTAAAATAATTTCTCTCTATAAAATAATTTAGATAGTAAACGTTCATTGATATTTGTTCTTTCTAGTAATTTGAAACTCAAAATCACTTTTTTAAGAAGAATAGCCAAACACAATATGCTTATTAAAAAGCAGTCAAAAACACTTTTCAAATTAATTAGCCAAACACAAACCGCTTCTCACCAAAAATATTTTTTTGAAAAACACTTTGAGAAAAACACTTCTCAAAACAAGCAGTTTTTAGCTGCTAGGCCAAACAGGCTAAACTTTGTTTGTAGATTTGATACAATATATTATTGAAAAGTAAATGTCAAAGAGGTTTAAAGCCAAGTTGAAGTAACAAATGTAAGGGAATTTCGAAAAACAAGTATGAAAGAATGTATTCATACATCAACCAACGATAATTGTCGGCTAAAATCAGCAGATTGTCAAACGGGGTGAACGGGTCAGGTACTCAGGTTAGGATTAAATAAAAACATACAATGGCTCAAAATTTATTCTTTAATCAAAGTTTGATACACTAAAGCTCCAGCCTCCAAATCAACCTAGGCGACCAAACACTAGCACAAATTATAAAATTAATCCCATCATCAAATATCATTAAGCATTATTTTACTGAAACAATTCCATATCCCAACTACTCGTATTTATTTTCCTTTTCTTTTCTTTTTTTTGTTAATCATTACTAATCTTATGCCTCATGTTTCTAATTTCTTTAATATTCCTTATCACTAATTAAGACATCTAAACAGTGACGGACCCAGGATTTCATCGCTCTGGGTGCTCACCTTAAAATTAATATTTTGAGTGGGATTCGAACTTGTCGCCTTCATGACTTAGCCTAAAGCATACGATCTTTCAATCAGAGCACCAAGATTTATTATTGTTTCTTGGATGCTATTTATTATTTTATCCCAAAATTTCAATATTTTTTATATGTCTATATAAAGTATCCGTCATGGTTAATGAGTGCTCGAACATAAAAAATAATACATGAGTCCGCCCCTGCATCTAAATGGTATATAGAAGAGATAATCCCGTACAAACTAAACTCATGAATTCAAGCAATGATTCATTTGGGATAACAACCACAGCTTCCAATATTAACAAATGTTTTTCGGCGCAATTTCAGTAAAAACAATATACTTATATCAAGTGCAAAAGAATGAATCCACCTAAAAAAAAAAGTCAAAACTGGATAATAGCTAAACTCCTTTTTATATCTTGAAAATAAAGGAAAAAGAAAAAAAAGGGCTCAAATATGACATCATGCTAATGCTGTGGTGAGTGCTAATATACTGTAGTATGATTTGGGGCCATTAATTTAATTTGGAAAATTAATGTTCATAGGAGAATAAATCTACGCCTTCAGATTTGGCTCAAATATTGCTTCCGTTTAAGTTTTTAAGTTTCGTTAATTTGAGGGGCCAAAATCACACGTTTACATTAATTGAAGGTTGAATATGCTCGGACAAATTATACAACGATCAAAACTGGAATAAGACTATAATTCAAAAACTAAAATCATTCTTTTCCCAAGATTTAATCACAACCATGAATTCGGAAGAATGACATAGCATGATGTTTGACATGATCTAAATCTAAAATGTCAGTATCGAAGACTTACCACTAAATCCCTTTAATTGTGAAGAAAAATCGATCGCCTTTGACTCTTTTATCTTGTATGCCTTTCAATATTTTCTTCGAAATAGGGCTCACCAGACATATCCCGTAATGACAATGCTAGCTTTGTTATATTAAAGTCTTGTAGAATTAATGCACTGAATGTACACTAGTTGCAAGTTCCCTAAGTAATAACTTTGTCAATTTTGTCAACAAGTGTTGATAAGGACCTTGTTATAAGGTTAGTTAAGACCCCTAAACTTTTTATGTTTTCTAGTAATTAGTAGTATATTTTAACAACAACATAAACAATAAATAAATTTTCAAAAAGGAAAAAAAAAAAACAGTTGGGTTCATACGGGAGCATGGAAAATGAACGTTTGGTTAGTGTCGTCTTATAGGTGTAGCATTTGCGTGTATGTAGTCATTTCTTGACATTTTGTAGTCAATTTCTGAAAAAATCTTAATTCTTTTTTCGTTGGGGGTTGTTGGGTTGGTAGGTTTTGGTGGGGGGGGGGGGGGGGTGTACTTTCTCAATCCATATTACTTGCATATGTGACTTGACTCACCCCCTTAACTATAAATAAGATGATAATTTTACTATATATCACTCCTAATTAATTTAAGTGTTGCGAAATAAATTGGAAATAATCAGTACTAAATAATAAGGGACAATATGTATAAAATAATAAATTATTTCTTGGTTTTTCAAACTGGACAAATAAAAGTGGACAGAGGAAGTAGTATTTTTTGTAAAATACATGTTGAACTTGTCAATGACGGATGGTTTTTTTGAAACTTGGGGTAGTCTAAAACAAGTCATAGTATTTGTGTAATGACAAATCATTTCATTAAAGACAATAAAAAAAATTAAAATTTAAAATTAAATTATTTTTAAAATATACAAAGGTGTTGCATTTTTTTCAATATAGACTAAAAAGAAATAGAATGGAATATTGTAGGTTGAGAAGCACCATGAAGCTGCAAAACTGACTTGCAGTATTGTAGGTTGAGAAGCACCATGAACCAAAAGAAGGTGACTTTCGACAAGTCACTATCAATGAAGAACGTTTTCGCGTTTCGGCCCAGAACCTCTTGGACTTGCAATATGTTTGTTGGACCACAAGCCCATTATAGTTCGAAAGTCGCAATTCTGGAGATTTCTAATTGGATCTAGCAGATTTGGAATACAATGATAGCCCATCACGAATTTGCAGTTGATGAGAGTATGGGTCATTTGCACTTTTGGCCCTATTTGTGCCACTTTTTGGCCCCTCGCAATAAATAATTTTTTGCTAGACATAAATTCAAGGTAACACTCCATACAATAGACCCTTATGGTATGACTCTTTCCCGGACCCCGCGTAGCGAAAGCTTAGTGCACCGAACTGCCTTTTTTTTAATTATCTCACAAGTTAACGTCCCTCTTCTTAAAGACCAGTCCTTAAAGAACTTATGGCCCACTAGCCACAAATTCCATTTTGGAAGACAAAAATTAGAGACCAACCTATTTGAAGGACAAAAACTAAAGGAATTTTTACGCGTTATA
Source organism: Lycium barbarum (assembly GCF_019175385.1). Classification (NCBI taxonomy): domain Eukaryota; kingdom Viridiplantae; phylum Streptophyta; class Magnoliopsida; order Solanales; family Solanaceae; genus Lycium; species Lycium barbarum. Next base: position 91,905,825 of record NC_083348.1, read on the forward strand.
GCTACTTCTAATACATAATTAGTGGTAATAACTACCTTTTATTTTAATTACTAATAATAACTAAATACTTTTCTAATTTAACTATTATAGCTACACAGTAACTTTCAATTACCATTTTACAAATCTATATTATATTAAAAGCATGAACTCCTAAACTTAAAAGTTAAATTACTAAAATACCCTTAAATTGATTTATTTACTAATAATATATTAACATTAAAAATAATATTTAAAAAGAAGAGGAAGCCAACGGATGCATTTTATAGAAAGTGTCTATTCCTAAAAGTAGTGTCCTTCAGATTTATTAACTAACGTCTTAAATATATGGTTCAACGTTAATTCATTGATTGAATAGAAGAAGTTACATTGCATTAGCAAATCCGGAAGTTGCCGAAAATACCAGACAACCAATAGGGTAAATTGGTAAGACATAAATATGAACATTTCAACAAATGTAAGGACGTATATAGATGTCTATCAGTTTACATTCCTTGTCCCAAATGTAAATTGTTTGACAATTTTAATTTATTTAAAAATATTTGATATTTTAAAGAAATACAAAATCATTTATTACTTTTCTGTTCAGTCTACCCTTATACTATTCTAATTGTTGGAGTGTTAATAAAATAAGATATTTAAGGAGATTCAAAGTGTAGTTTAGACATATACTTCTATCAAAGAAAAGTTTAGACATATACTTCTACCCAAAAAACAGTTTAGACATATACTGTTATAATTATTACTATTAAATGTATTTTTAAAGAGGTGCAAGAACCATGACATATAATATGGACGGGATGGAGTAATAGTTATTTGATAGAATCCTTGGCTTTGACTCCACCTATTAAATTAATGTGAATACTTAATTTTATCTCGAGAGTATTTGAATCACAGATACATCTATATCTATTTATACTATTCTAAAAGTGTGAAACTCCATAGAAGACAGTCGAGTTACAAAAAACTCATCAAAAGTTGATGGACGTTTTTACTCCTTCAAAAGTCGTACTTATTAACTACTCGACATTATTATAATGCAAGCTTTCTTTCACTCTTCCGATACAAAAAATCTACAATATCAATTTTATTTTGTTCATATGAAATTTTTCTTTCTCGTTGAGATTTAATGCATAATGTATGTGATACTCATTAGGATTTCAGTAAGTTACGACGTATTCATTGGATGTTGATTTTACATTAAAGAGTCCAGAATGAGCTTTTTCATTCACCAAGTTAAAAAACACCCAACGTGTTTATTATTTCTTCTATGTATCTCATAATTAATATTCTTTTGTAATTTTGGGGGAAAAATCTATTATATTAATCAAGAAAATGTCTTTATATACATGATTGATGTTTGAGAGACCATTTGTATCGGCCCCATTTCAGTTATTAACTTCAAAAACAAATGATCTTTTTTGTGTGTTTATAAAGGTCCATGCAATACAATTTTAAACATATCAAAATCTTCCATGTTTTAATAATCTGGGTATCAAAAGTATTAAAAGATATTAAAGATATGCATAAGTATGTTATTTTCTCTATATAAAATCATGTGTGACACTTTCATCTCACATGGCTCCTAAGGGATAAAAGAAAGAAGAACCCATTTTCTTTCTTTTTTTATTACCTTTCTCGCGTATGTCTAAGGCCGAATCCATTACGAATCAATTCATAACCATAAGGGAGTCATTGGAAGAACGAGTCACAATACATATTTTGGTCGAAAACCGATAACAATGGGATTTCAATATGCGCATATGCAGGAAAGAAAAGAAAACATCTTACTTGACTTTATAATTAAACAATGAGCCAACACAGGAAAGGTCGTGAGAAGTACAATTCACTTTAATACTTCATATTTTATATTTCCGGCCTTTACCCTAAGAATTGTAAGCATTAAATTTTCTTTTTTAAAAAAAAAACTATAGTGTAAATATGATAATAACATAAAAATACACTTATGAAGCACGTGGAGTTATATTAACAGTGGGAAGCCCTTAAGCTTACAAATTAAATTATTTAAACATCCTTCTCATTTAAATAAATCTTTAATTTAATTAAAATATCCTTTTTATCTATTTAAATATCCCATTTATTAATTAAATTTAAACAGACCCTTCGAATAGACATAAAGCTTATCCTGCTTTGAAGAGAATTGTTGCACTGCGAAAAGGTGAGTTGCCACCCCTTTTTTAGTTTCCTTTAAAATAAAATTCCTCAATGTAACTTTATTCTCATTCTATCATTGCTTTGCGAAATGTTGGTGGAGATCAGAAGAAAAATGTTTATGAATTTTGACTTTTTAGAAGATGTAGTATTACTTTTGTAGTTTCTTGTCCTTTGATTTATGTTATTATTGTATGATTTTGTGGCAGTTACGGTATAGTTCCTCTTTTTTTTTTTTTTTTTTTTTTCAGAATGATTTTTGTTATTATCTGTTGATTCTGCACTTTTGTTATTTCTTTTCCCAGATTGCTTTTTTTTTTTTGCCGAGGGTTTATTAGAAACAACCTCTCTATCTCTCAAGGTAAGGTCCGCGTACACTCCACCCTCCCCAGACCCAAATTGTGGGATTACACTAGATATGTTGTTGTTGTTGTGGTTGACTTAATTTGCAGAAGATCATACGACCAATTACTATCAAGAAAAATACATAGTTATTTTAACACCAAATGATCTTCACTCGCATAGTTACATCGTCAAAGCATAGTTACATCGTCAAATCATTATATCATTTACGTTTTTCTTTTCTCTTACTTAATGTATACTATATTAATATGTATGTATATATTTAGGTGTTTACATATACGAACAAAAAATTTACATATTTTATCTTCCCTTAAACAGGTTATTTTTTTAATAGAAAATGGACCAATCATGCTACTTAAAAATTTAGATCCCTTCCAATGATACAGGGATGATTTGTCGTGGATTTAACAACAACGTCATACATGCAGAAATTAGAACGAGTAAATTCACTAACAAGCATATGTTCATTCCTAAAATTTAACTTTCTCCCCCTAAAAATGAATGATATACTTTCAAATTCGTTTAAAAATACTATTCATTACATTTATGTTTTGCAATAACAATAAATAAAGCACAAGCTCATACAATCCTCAACGTTGTGTTGTATCAACCGCAACACGTTTTCTCACATGGGAAACTGTACGTTACACTTTCAAGAGGAGTTTCAGCATATGTAACAAGAGTTTTGGTTATGACATAACAATCGAAATGAATTAAACAAATGTGCACTCGGACTATCGGCTTTAAGGAAGTACTAGGTGAGATACGATTAATGACATGATTGTACATCATAAAAGAAAAATAAGTAAAAAACAATTGCATATTCTAACTAAACTTTGAATGTTCATCTTAATAGGTTCAGACGATATGCAATTATCTTGACATGACAAACAAGTAACCATTCAGCAATCACCATTAATCATTCAGAAATCAATTACTATATTCATTCGTGTATAGTTTTTTAAGTCAATATTTTTACTTAAATATTGATATCACTTAACAACTCAAATGCCAAGCGATATGATCATCTTGACTACGTGACTTGACAATCACGTGCAACGCACGTGTCGAGAGACTAGTACACCTAAAAATTAGCACCCCAATCCCATATCCTCTTTTAATGGTAACAATATTAATCACTTAATATACATTACCATTCTCTCTCCTTTTTCATAAATTCTTACCTTTTTAAAAAGGAAAGAATATGTGAATGCCCAGTGAAATAGTCGTCTTCTTCCTCTATTTCCCCTTCTGCAAATCAATTCCATTCTCACCAATCAACAAGTTTTTTAGGGTTTTGAGAAGACGAAAAATATATGTATTTGTGTATGTTCTATGATATAACTACCAATTGTTGTGGTTGGTGGCGTATTTTTGTAAGTTTTTCTATATATTTGTGTATTTTGTTCAAATTAATTCCATCAGTTCATGTAGTTTCAAATACATAGGTGACGCAAATACATGGTAAGTTTTCTATATATTTATGTATTTTGTTCAAATTAATCCCATCAAATACATGGGTGATGCAAATTGTTACTCACATAAATACATGAGATTTAATATAAAATACATGAGATTTGATTGGAAACTTCAAATACATTAGTTATGCTATCAAATACATGGGTAAATAAAAAACGAAATCAATATTGAAAACTTCAAATACATTACCACTAAATACATGGGTGATACAAATTGTTACTCACACAAATACATGATATTTAATATAAAATACATGGAGTTTGACTGGAAACTTCAAATACATTAGTTATGTTATCAAATACGTGGGTAAATAAAAAACGAAATCAATATTGAAACTTCAAATACATTGGCTGTTGAATGTTTTCAAATTTTGAATTGTTGATTTTTTACGTTTGAATGTTGAAGATTTGATGAAGGAATAGAAAACGGTTATGGAAAAAAAAATCTAAAATCTGATTTTGTGGAAGAGTATGGTAAAAAATACCAATTAATAACTAATTATATGATCCCACCGTTATGGCCTAAAATCAAGGGATATGTTTTCTTTTTTACTGTGTTTCTATGAATTTACACGCATCAAATACATCCGAAAAAATATCTTAATTTGGAAAAACATAGCTACAAATGGTAATATTTAAAAGAATAGCTATAAATGATAGGAAAATATCATAAGGTAGTCATTTGAGTACAAAACCGTGCAATTTTCTTCGAATTATATGTATGATAAATCACTGGTAAAAACTCCTGCATTATCGTAATGATAACACACTGGAAATCCTTTCTTGCTGCAAGACGCAATGTTCTTCTTATTGGGTCCTTTCACTTCCAAATACGTTCGGTCTTCGTATACCATAAAGATATTTAGAAAAGGTTTAAATTTGACATTACACTATTCAAGATTGTTCAATTTTTGCTTTATGTCAGACTTTTGGTCCATAAATACTATTGCCATCACTAAATCCTCTCTTATTTTTCCTTCCATTAGCTGAACTCTAACTTGAAATGGGTAAATTCCATGTGTCTAGATTCTTCTAGTATGTCTAGCTTTATCTTTCAACTTTTGTTTATAATTTAAAATTAGTCTCATCATGGAGCTCTGTTAGGGGTCAAGAGAAAATAAAAGAAAAAAAAAACATCCTAATAAGTGAGAATTAGACAAAAAAAATTATTGGAGGCAAGTTGCTCAATTTCTGGAGTACATGGACAAATTTGACTCGTTCCCCATTAGGAAAATTGTCTGCAATTAAGGTTCAGAAAACCATGTTATTTTATTTCCTTGTCCTAGGAATGCATTTAACTTATATATGCATTGACAATGTATAGAAAATTTATGCTATCAATTTAATTTTACTTGTTGTAGGAGGTTGTGTATTTTATTATAGAGACAACTAGCTCGACTTATTATAGGAGTTTATTTGAAGTCATCTTTTAAATGACTCATCAAGAAACTTAGTAGTTACAGATTCAATACAAATAGAGATCTAGATAGTTGATTTCCATCGACAAAGACTGGAAGACTTATTCGAGTGGAAGGGCCTAGAAAACCAATAACAAATTAAACCCATTTCTCCATCATGGGTCCGTAAAGGTGAAGTTGCTGCCACCTTGCAATTTACAAACCAAATAGAGCAATTGCTTGAAGAAAAGGGAAATCTTTACAGTATCATTGTGACTGTATCTAGTGGATAAATTAGGACCAACATGTAAAAATTATTCGTTAAGGTATGGAACTTATCTGGACAGCACTTTTATTTAAGAAACAACCCAAAATCCACCGCACCACCTCCACCCAATTATATCACTGCTTAGGTGACTTGAATCATTCACCACTTTTTATCACGTGCTTTACACTCCTGGGATTAATCTATATCTATATCTACCCTCCTTTGTCCTATCCCTGAAGTCAAGTTAAAGGAAAAATCTCCCCATCACGGGCCAGATCAGATGAACATTTATTTTTTTGCACCTACTGTTTATCTTCAATGGTATTTTCTTTGAATTTACTCCTTTCTCTTGAGATTGAACGTAAAATCATTGAATGCCAACTATTCAGATTAGCAAGTTGCGTATTTAGGATTTGAAGTTTATAAGTTTCTAAATATATATGTAGGGTCTAGACAAAAGTTACTGAGTTCATATGCAAATATTTATTTATTAAATTTGTAAATAGATATATAGGGTCCGGAGTTATTGGGTTTATGTGAATCCGCAGTGGCACTCTAGATCCATCCTTTCTGGACATAACATGACCGACGATCCATTAAGAAATCAGTAGACCTTAGTGTACCGCCCCGCCCTTTTCCGCGCCTGTCAGTCCGCAACTAGCTCCAGGCGCTAGTCAAAGTCAGCCTACCGAAGGGCCCACCAGAGTGGGACGCCCACTCACAAGACAAGAGTGGGAGACCAGCCGCCCACTTACAATAATGGGACGCCCACTTACAGGACAAGAGTGGCAGACCAGCCACCCACCTTTCTGCTCGTGGGCCACTGGCCAGCTAAAGCAAGCACTCAACCTGCCAGCTGGAAGTCCATAACAGCAAGCTGTTCAGCACAGCCACATACTTAGAAGCCCACTGTATAGCATAGGGCAGATTTTCCATCTATAAAACGTGTAAGCCTTGAGGGCAGAGTCATTCACTCACTTCATCTTTTGTATTCTTGTAAAGATACATTTATAGCATATATCAGAAAAGGGCACTTGCCTCCCAAAACCTGTGTTCATCTTCTTTAACTTCTTGTGTGTGTTTTGCCTGAGAGTTATTCACTGTCTTCCGCCAGTGACAGAGAGTTGGGCTGAAGCATTGAGCGGTAGTTACGACCATCAACGCTGCCCCACGCCGCCTTAGATTTTAGGCCCGTGACAAGTGGTATCAGAGCGAGTTACAATCATGGCCAACACCAACGAAGAGGCTGTCTACGAAGAGCACCACGGTGGAGACAAGTCCCCTACCAAAAGGACGACCAAACAGAAGAAACAACGGGACAAAAGCCAAGTTAGAGGGCTACCCGCTGTTACTTCCGAAGGGCTGACCTTTCAGCCACAGTCCTTAGGTGAAGCGAGCGACAGTTCGGTGTCGAACACGCTGGTGGAGAAAATCATCCACGCAGAGGCTGGACTATTCGCCTTGAACCAGCGGTTTGACACCTTACAAGGGAACTTAAATTCTCTTGAGTCAATAGCTCTTGACGGACTAGAGCAAGTCCAAAACGAGCATAAAACAGAGAGCGACGAGCACAAGGAGGCGTTGACCGGCCTTGAGTTCAGGCTCACAGAGGCGCTGGCTGGTTTGCAAGCAAAAGTGGAGACCTTGGAAACGCAACTGGAAGCGGCCCAGCTCAGAAACGGTGCTGTTCCAGTCCACATTCGGGAAACCCGAATAGAGGTCCCTAAACCCAGAAACTTCAAGGGTGAAAGCAACGCTCAGGAGGTGGAAGACTTCATTTGGCAAATGGATGCGTACTTTGAGCACGTCAACATAAACGACGAAGCTATTCGCATCCAGAAAGCAGTCATGTACTTGAGCAACACCGCCGCACTGTGGTGGCGGAGAAAGAAGGCGGACATGGAAAAAGGAACGTGTTCCATCGAGAATTGGGAATAGTTCAAGAGGGAGTTAAAGCAGCAGTTTTACCCCCTAAACGTTGTGCACGAGGCCCGTCGAAAGTTGAGGGAGCTCAAGCAAACGTCATCCATCTGCGAGTATGTGAAGGAATTCACAAAGCTCACCCTTCAAATCCCGAGCATGAGCAGTGAGGATTTGTTGTTCTACTTCTTGGATGGCCTTCAAAACTGGGCCAAACAAGAATTACAAAGGCGTCAAGTTGAAGATCTTGACGGAGCCAATGTGGTGGCGGAGTCTTTGAATGATTTTCGCACCGACAATAACAAGGCAAAGGATAACCGAGGGAAGCAAGTAGCTGCCAAGGTTGATCAAGGCACCGGGGACAAAAACAAATTTGTCCCCCACAAGGGTCGTGATTTCAAAGGAGATCGGAACCGCAACCGGGGTTCCAATTCTAATTTTCGTAAGAACTACGACGAAAAGAAGAAGAACTTCACACCAAACGATGGCTGTTATTTGTGTGGACAATCAGGCCATCTTTACAGAAATTGCCCTTCATTAGGCAAGCTGGGCGTAATGCTTGCTGCCAACAAACAAGCATGTGCGCAAACCGGAGCTCAGACCGGTGAACAAGGTGAACAGACGGAGGCTGTAGAGCAAGCTAAGGCTAAAGTGGTAGGCTTGTTCAATCATATGACACTTGCTGCCATCACAGCTAAGCCGCCTCAAATCAGGCCGAGGGAGTCACTGTTCGTGGAAGCAACGTTAAAAGGCAAACCAGTCCGCATCATGGTGGACACGGGTGCAACGCATAACTTCGTTACCGAGGCAAAGGCAAAAGAATTGGGCCTTTCTTATGTTTCTAGTGACTCACTGTTAAAAACAGTCAACTGCCTCCCCACGGACGTAAATGGATTTGCCCCAAAAGTCCATCTCATCTTAGGCACTTGGCAAGGGTTCACCGATTTCACCGTTGCCCCGATGGATGTTTTTGACATCGTGTTGGGTCTGGATTTCTCGTACGAGATCAACACGTTTATTTCACCGCGTCTCAACCAATTGTTGATTAGAGATCCCAGTTGTTCTTGCGACGTGCCGTTAGTTCGTGTGCATCAAGCGGGCGTGCGCTTGTCAGCTATGTAGTTGGTGAAAGGGTTTAAGAAAGGGGAACCTACCTTTCTTGCAACTCTTGTGGCAGCAGAGAATGGTAGAAGTTCCAAGGAAGGGGAAGTAATACCCCTATGCGTGCAACCGGTCCTTGAGGAGAACAGGGACGTGATGCCCGATGAGCTACCCAAGCGGTTACCCCCACGAAGGGAGGTTCACTACCAGATCGAGCTGGTTCCAGGAGCCAAGCCACTCGCCATGTCCCCTTATCGCATGGCACCACCAAAGCTAGAGGAGCTGAGAAAGCAGCTCAAAGAGTTGCTTGAAGCTGGGCACATTCGCCCATCTAAGGCACCATTTGGAGCAGTTGTGCTGTTCCAAAAGAAGAAAGAAGGAACGTTGAGGCTATGCATTGACTATCGTGCCCTTAACAAGGTCACAGTTAAAAACAAGTATCCCATTCCTTTAATTGCCGATTTGTTCGATCGGTTGGGACAGGCCAAGGTCTTCACCAAGATGGATCTGAGGAAAGGATACTATCAAGTGCGTATTGCCAAGGGGGACGAGTCGAAGACGACTTGTGTGACCCGATATGGGGCCTTCGAGTGGCTAGTTATGCCATTCGGCCTAACCAATGCTCCTGCTACCTTCTGCACCCTGATGAACAAACTCTTCCACCCATTTTTGGACCAGTTCGTTGTGATCTACCTCGATGACATCGTAGTATACAGCAACAGCTTGGAAGAGCACCTGAAACATCTCCGCACGGTCTTCCAAGTGTTGAGGGAGAATGACCTGTGCGTCAAGCAGGAGAAATGCACTTTTGCCCAACCACAAGTGCAGTTCCTTGGCCACACAATCAGCCAAGGGGAAATCAGAATGGATAGCGACAAGGTTAGCGCTATTCAAGATTGGGAGGTCCCGACCAAAGTAACTGAACTTCGGTCCTTTCTTGGCCTTGCCAACTACTACAGGCGGTTCATTCTTGGATACTCAGCTATCGCAGCACCACTGACCGACTTGTTAAAGAAGAGTCATGAGTGGAAATGGACCCCTTTGTGTCAAGAGGCGTTTGACGGCCTCAAAGAAGCAATTGTGAAAGAGCCTGTCTTGGCTCTACCTGACTTTACTAAGGTGTTTGAAGTCCACACCGATGCATCAGATTTTGCCATTAGCGGTTTCCTGATGCAAGAGGGACACCCCATAGCCTTTGAAAGCCGAAAGTTGAACGAGACAGAGCGGAGATACACTGTCCAAGAGAAGGAGATGACGGCCGTAGTCCACTGTCTAAGGACTTGGCGTCATTACTTGCTGGGGGCACAATTTACTGTCAAAACGGATAAAGTGGCGACAAGTTATTTCCAGTCTCAGAAGAAGCTATCACCTAAGCAAGCTCGGTGGCAAGACTTTCTGGCCGAATTTGACTACACCCTAGAGTATAAGCCAGGAAAGGCCAATGTTGTGGCCGATGCACTAAGTCGCAAAGCAGTGCTGGCAACCATGGTCAGCACAGCCAGCAGTGATATTATAGATGCAATCAAGCAGGGCATGCATCACGACCCAGTAGCACAGCAGATTCTTGCCTTAGCCAGTCAAGGCAAGACGAAGAAATTTTGGGCAGATGACGGTGTCCTCTACACCACAGGCAGGCGCATTTATGTGCCAAAATGGGGCAATCTGAGGCATACCCTATGTCCGCACGTGTCTTGTGTGCCAACAAGACAAGGTAGAGAACAAGGCGCCTGGAGGCCTACTTGAACCATTACCCGTAGCCGAGAGACCATGGGACAGCGTCACCATGGACTTCATCACATGCCTGCCCAATTATGAAGGCTTGGGCACAAATATGGTGGTGGTGGATCGTTTCTCGAAATATGCAACATTCAGCCCCACCACGGCTAGTTGCAAAGCCAAAGAAGCTGCAAGGTTGTTTCTAAAGGACGTCGTCAAGCATTGGGGCGTGCCGAGGCATATCATAAGTGACCGTGACCCACGATTTACAAGGGCATTTTGGAAGGAGCTATTTAGCTTGTTGGGGTCGGAGTTACATTTCTCGATCAGTTTTCACCCCCAAACAGATGGCCAAACCGAAAGGGTCAATGCACTACTGGAGCTTTATTTGCGGCACTTTTTTAGTGCCAATCAGAAAGATTGGACGAAGTTGCTTGGCACAGCCCAATTTTCATACAACCTGCAACGGAGCGAGGCGACAGGGAGGAGCCCGTTCGAGTTGGCTACTGGGCAGCAGCCCAACACACTGCAATCTCTGCCTGTAAGAGCTGAATTGCGGAACCCAGGGGCATATCATATGGCCAAGGCTTGGGAGGAACAAATGGATTTGGCCAGGTCATATCTTGACAAGGCTGCCCGCAAAATGAAGAAGTTTTCCGATCGAAAAATTCGCCCGACAAATTACAGAATTGGTGACAAAGTCATGGTCAAGCTTAATCCGAGGCAGTTCAAGTCCTTAAAGAGCCTGAATCAGAGTCTGATTCGACGATACGAGGGCCCCTTTGAAATCGTTGCCAAGGTGGGCAAGATTTCTTACCGGTTGGACATGCCTCATCACCTGAAAATATACCCCGTCTTCCATGCGAGTCAATTAAAACCATACTTCGAAGACAAGGAAGACGAGGGTCGAGCACAAGCCAGCCGTGCTAGGATCTTTGAGACTCCTGCAGCAAAAGACAAAGAAATCGAAGCCATCATTGACCATCAGTTGGTCCGAGGCAAAGGTTGGGGCAACTCGAAGGCTCAATTTCTTGTCCATTGGAAGGGACAGCCGCCCGAGGAGGCTACATGGGAAGCATACGAGGACTTATGGCAATTCAAGGATAAGGTCCATGAATTCTTGCAGTTCTGTGGTGCCGCGGTCGTCGCCAAAACAGTTGAGGGAGAGTGTACCGCCCCGCCCTTTTCCGCGCCTGTCAGTCCGCAACTAGTTCCAGGCGCTAGTCAAAGTCAGCCTACCGAAGGGCCCACCGGAGTGGGACGCCCACTCACAAGACAAGAGTGGGAGACCAGCCGCCCACTTACAATAATGGGACGCCCACTTACAGGACAAGAGTGGCAGACCAGCCACCCACCTTTCTGCTCGTGGGCCACTGGCCAGCTAAAGCAAGCACTCAACCTGCCAGCTGGAAGTCCATAACAGCAAGCTGTTCAGCACAACCACATACTTAGAAGCCCACTGTATAGCATAGGGCAGATTTTCCATCTATAAAACGTGTAAGCCTTGAGGGCAGAGTCATTCACTCACTTCATCTTTTGTATTCTTGTAAAGATACATTTATAGCATATATCAGAAAAGGGCACTTGCCTCCCAAAACCTGTGTTCATCTTCTTTAACTTCTTGTGTGTGTTTTTCCTGAGAGTTATTCACTGTCTTCCGCCAGTGACAGAGAGTTGGGCTGAAGCATTGAGCGGTAGTTAAGACCATCAACGCTGCCACACGCCGCCTTAGATTTTAGGCCCGTGACATTGGGCCTATATTAACATTAAAAATGAGTTCATGAGAAAATATATTGTTCAATATCATAAAACTTAATCCTTCGGCGTGCAGCAATATAATCTAGCATGTCCTAATTGAATTGTGCATGATCACATGTAGGGCTGTTCAAAACCGAACCGTTACCAATAGCCCAAACACAAAATTGGCTTATTGGATTAACAGTTTGTGAACGGATTAATATTTTATAGCTAGCGGCTTATCGGTGTGGGAGCGGATTACTCAATTTTCATATTGGATAAACCGTTAACCCGCTAAAAATGTTAAAGCCTCAGACCCATTCCCTTAGTACTGTTCATTGGTAATGATATCTGGTTTGCACTTAATTTTAACTCTGGTGATAGTTCATAGCAAACATAACCCAGTGACAAGTCTGATAGTGAGTGATTTCATTTTGAAAAAGCAAGATTCTTCCCAATGACTCCATAGTAAAACTTTTGATTACAACTATTTTGCTTTGTTTTGGAGAAGAGAATATTGAAATATGGTGTCGTACTTAATAACGACCCAATGCCTTAAATTAGCAGCTCTCAGTGGCTCCTTCTTTGGTTTCATAACGGAATTTGAACTCAAAATCACCGTGATTTTAACTTTCATTTTATCTTAGATTTAACCGATACACCGCCCGATAACTGTCTGATAATTGCTAACCCGATACTGAACCAACCGATATCTTATCGGTTGGCTAGCGGATTAGTACGTTTATAAGCCGATACCCAATAAGCCGAACCGTTAAGCATAACTATCCGTCCGATCCTCAGCCCCAATCAGATGGCTATATAGTTGAAAATGATCGCACACTGCATGACCATATTTCCAGTAAAACGTTATAATCACATCTGCATGACCATATTTCCAGTAAAACGTTATAATCACATCTGCATGACCATCTTAATTGATGAATTTAAGGACCCATTGGGTATCGGGGAATGGAACGAAGACGACAAATAAACGGCATTTTAGTGGCCGCTTTGTGACATTTATAAGTGACTCTATTAAAATAAATGCATGACCATCATTCATCAACTATCTTAACACTCTCTTCTTGGGTAGTATGTTCCGCAAAAGAATGAGAAGTGGAATTATCCACTCTAATAGCGACAACATCTTAAGTAAGATCAATATAATGATGAAGCTTTATCCCAGTTAGTGCTTAAAATGTAAATGATGTTGCATATTTTTTATACATATCATTGTGCTAAATAACTCTGGAAAAGTCGCGCCGCTGTTGTAAAGTTATCCAATTTATTCCACGTGATTAAAATTATTGTAGTGATGAAAAGGCAAAAGATAATATGTCTATCTGTATCAAGTGAAGAGCGGGGAATAAAAGACGAAGTATAACTAGTGAGCATGTTTGTTTGGTGGGGACAAAATTGAAGCAGAAGCAAGTTCATCAGTCCAGTTTCGTATATTCCTCTTGTTCTCTTTACCTTGCTTTTGCTTGCAGCCTTTGGAAGAACTTAGTTTGATGTTCGTTGTCATATGTGGGGACTTTGTCTGTTTGGTTAAGCTCTTTAGAAGATATTCACAGAAGCACTGCAGGCATAGTTAGAATAGTATAAATACCGGCCGGATAAGAATGTATCCCCACGCAATCTCGAGTAGTTAAGCCATTGAAGATGGGTTCAGCTTGGGCACTAACTTTGTTACTACTTGCAACTGTGCTGAGCTCATTTTTGGCTGATGGACTTAATGTGGATCATAAGCCAACCAGGGGAAGATTTTCTCAAGCTAATGTCACTTCTTCCATAACTCAGCATTCGCATGCATTAAGAGATGCCAATGCAAGGAACACAACTTCTGTGAGTGAATTTATGGTGAACATAGAAACTGCTGGAAAAAATAGGGGTCAAGGAGGTGGAGGTGGCGGAGGAGATGCTGATGGTGGAGGAGGAGGCGGGGGAGGGAGCGGTAGGGGAAGTGGAGGAGGAGGTGGGGGAGGAAGCGGAAGTGGAGGCGGAGGGGGAGGTGGTGGCGGAGGTGGAGGCGGAGGAGGAAACGGAGGGGGAGGAGGAGGTGGAGCAGGAAGGGGGAGTGGAGAAGGAGGAGGAAATGGAAAAAGTAGAGGGCATAAGGGAAGACATGACAAAGGAAGTGGTGGAAGAAAAGGAGCTGGGGGTGGCAGAGGGGGAGGTGGAAGAGGAGGAGGTGGTGGTGGTGGAGGAGGCGGAGGTGGAGGTAGTGGAGGAGGCGGAGGTGGTGGAGGTGGAGGCCAAGGCGGTGGAGGAGGTGGAGGTGGTGGAGGTGGCGGAGGCGAAGGCTGGGGTTGGGGAGGAGGAAGCGGTGGTGGTGGTGGTGGTGGAGGAGGTGGAGGTGGTGGTGGTGGAGGTGGAGGAGGAGGATGGGGCAATTGTTGGGGATGGGGATGTTAGGATCATCCTTCAACGGGCAACTAATCTTGGTCTTTGCATGCATGATCAACTTTACATCACTTCTTTCTTTTTACGTAACGCCTGAATGGCATTAAAAAGCTATTGTTTGGTTGTGTGAAACTCATTTCTATCATCATTTTGCAATAGAAGAGTCTTAGAAATCAAAGAGTTGATTGTTGTGGTATTGATTTCATGTAACTAAAGGAATTGTAGTCCACCTCTGTTGTTTAGTAGGTGATTATCAATAAAAGCTAAATTGCACCTCATTTTAGTTCTAAGTGCTTGCTATGGGCGGATTGTTTCTTCTATGAAACAATGGCCCGTACTCGAATTCAGTTCGACACATTGAAGAGAAAGCCTCTTTAATTTGAACTATGGGTGTGTTCGGTAAGCCCGTCAACCGGTTTTGGTTAACCGGTTAAAACCGGTAACCGAACCGGTAAAACCGGAACCGGAATCAATGGAACCGGTTTACCGGTTCCGGTTAACCGTTTAATACATACCGGTCTGGTTTCGATTTTTTTGGGACCGGAACCTGTTAAACCGGTTAAATCGGAACCAGACTGGTTAAACCGGTCAGAATTAATTTTTTTTTAAAATGTAGCCGTTGGGACATTGGGCTGGACCGTTGGCCAACGGTCCATTTGCAAAAATGGTCGTTGCCAAACGGTTCCAAACTCCCCTTTTGGCCCCCCCAATCCCCCAAACTTTTTTTTTAACACTTTAACCCATCCTCCACCCCTATATAAACCCCTCTCCATTTCCATTTTAATCCACACCAATTCACTCTTCTCTTTCTCTCAATCTCTCAATTATAGTTACTTTGCAACAATTAGCCACTTTAAATTTCTCTCAATTAAATATTATAAAGTCTTATTATAGTTTCAATTATTAATTTTGAAATTATAATATTGTTGGTGGAATTGGTGATTTTGCAAAAATTCGAAGTAGTTTTAGTGGACTTGTAATTCTAGCAGCCTTCACTTTGTTGGAAATTAGTCCGACAATTTGGTACCTTCGTTCCAACTCTATCTTTATTTTCGCTATTTAATTTACGCAATTTAATTTGTTGCAATTTATTTTCTTGTGATTTATTTGAGTGTGATTTAAATTAATTCGATTTAATAATGACGAAGAGATTTAGACGTAGTGCCGGTAGTAGTGGTATTGTTAGGGGTGGGTTTAATGAGGAAACATTTGTGAACGAAACACCTAATTTAGCTATTGATGTTGATGGAAATAATCCACTTTTAGATCATGAGGCAATGCAACAACATTATACCGACACTTTTAATGAAATTGATGATGATGATGATGAAACACAAGCCCCCGAAAATCCCATAGGAGATACAGGTCCTGTACAATCACATACACAAGACAAACCGCCTAGAAATCGTAAGCCAACCGCTAAAATTTGAAAATTTATGACTAAGGATAAGGAAAGTCAAACAACTAAATGTACCATATGTGGACAAGTATTTGCTTTTAGGCAAGGAACTAGTAAGGATGGTGGAACCGGTACACTAAATAATCATATGAGACTTCAACATATGGATGTTTGGGGAGAGCAAATGGGTTCAAATGTGGGAGGTATTCAAATAACGATAGACCCACGAACCGGTAAAAATTTTAAGTATGAAAAGAAAAAAGAGCGTGTAGAAATAGCTAAAATGGTAGCTTATGATTATTTACCATTTTCCTTTCCTTCGGGTTTGGGGTTTGTTACTTACATTCAACGTTGTTATAATCCGTTATTTGAGGGTATTCCTAGAAGTACTTGTAGAGCGGATGTTATAGATTTGTATAAAAAATATATATTCTATTTGCGTCATGTATTTAATTCTTTAAATTGTAATGTTTCTTTTACCGCCGATTTGGGTCTTAGTCTTAACAAGTTAGATTTTTTTGCTATTACATGTCATTGGGTTAATGATAATTGGGTTATGCAAAAAAGAATTATAGCTTTTTTATATGATGAAGGGAAAGGACGTCACGATGGAAAATTTTAAGCGGATTCAATGTCTACTATTATGAGATTTTTTAACATTTATACAAAAACACTTTGTATTGCTTTAGATAATGTTTCTAATAATACAAAGGCGGTTGGTCTTTTAAAAAGGGAATTAAACCCCCCGCTAAAAAATATTTTTCATGTGAGATGTAGTTGTCACATTTTAAACTTAATTGTTAAAGATGATCTTGAGTGTTTTGAAGATTCTATTCAAAAAGTTAAAAATGCGGTTGCGTTTCTTTTTTGTAATGCTAATAGGGCAAAACTGAGAGATTTTAAGAATTCTTGTGTGGAAAATAGCCTTAGACCTAGGAAAATTCAAGTAGAAGTTGAGACTAGGTGGAACTACACTTACATTATGCTACAACAAGCATATGAGTATAGGATTCGCATACAACAAGTTCACAACAAATATGATATTAATAATGATGATTGGTTAAATATTACGGATTGGGATGTTAAGGAATGTGTTGAACTCTTACAAATTTTTTATAATGCAACTCTTGCTTTTTCTCGACAATTCTATCCCACAGTAACCGGTATTTTAGCCTACTTAGCCGAAATAGCTATAGTTTTACAAGAGTATAAATATAAGTCCGGTTTTTAAGCAGTTATTTTTAATATGACAACAAAATTTAAGAAGTATTTTTTTCTCATCCCAACTTTATTTATATTGGGTTCTCTTTTAAATCCTTATTTAAAAATGTCTTATACTAGAGCATTGGTTAATCAAATTTATACATTTTTAGAAATTGAAGAGGGAGTTGAACCATCTTTAGCTGAAGCCGAGCTCGCTATTGATGCCGAGTTTAGAAAAGTTTTTAGTCATTATTCTAATTTGGAAGAAAATGCTACACCCGTTGCTTCACGCCCTATTAGTTCTCAAAGTAGCAAAAAGGGCTTGTCGGGTTTGTCGCATTTAAAAGTTTTACATTGACATCCAACTCCTTCTTGTAATGCAAACTTTGATGAATATCACCTTTATTTGACGCAGCCAAATGTGGATATCAAGGAACTAGATGATTTGGACGTCTTAGCATGGTGGAAGAAATACAAGGCAAGTCATTCGATACTTTCAAGAATGACTCGAAATATTTTTACGGTTCAAATATCAACTGTGGCTTCGGAGAGTGCATTTAGCCAAGGAAGACAACAAATTGGAGATCATAGACACTTATTATCCGGATTTAGCTTGCAAGTACTAGTGTGCATTTGCGATTTGATTAGATCGGAGCGACGCAACTAAAACTCAAAAGCGGTGGAAGGCAAAGAGGAAGAGATTGAAGATTTGATAGCAAGTGGAGTGGACCAAATGGAAGACTTTGAAGAGATCTCCATGACCAAATATGATATGGCGGAAATTAACCAAATGATTGACAATTGGTGATTTTATTATTCTACTATTTCTTTGCAACTCATGTATTATTTGCAAGTTAAAAAAAATTACAACTTGCAAATAAATGTTATCCATGAATGAATAAAATATATGGCTCATTGAGCTTTCTTCTATTTACTTATGTTCATATTTTTACTTATATTAAGTTAGGAATATACCTAAAATATACTAAAAATATACTTATAATATACATCTACTTAAATTAAAAACTAGAAAGTTATATACTTGAAAAATAACTAAAATATACTAAGAATATACTTATAATATAAATATACTTAATTTATAAAATACGAATTTATAAACTTAGAAAAAACGTAAGCTATAAATAACTTAAGTTATAATATATAAGTTATAAATATACATATACATATTACTTAAACATATATATATATATATATATATATATATATATATATATAAGTTATATAACCTAAGTATATTGATATATATAAGTATATTCTTAGTATATTTTAGGTATATGTAGTACAACTTAAGCATATAACTTAATATATATATACGTATATGTTGTTAGTCAGTAAATATATAAACTTTACTTATAAACTTATATAACATATGTAAATATACCTACAATATACTAAGAGAAAAGACATCATTTAACCCCTGAACTTGGCACGAAAACTCACTTTAGCAACTAAAATTAAGCTGTATTTATATACCCCCTTAACAACTTTCATTTCAATTATTTTCCACCCCAAATGCTAACGTGGCAAAAAAAAAATATTAATAATTAAGAGAGTGAAAAACAAAAAAAGTGGACCCACTCTCATATATATATTATTATAAATTAAAAAATAAAATAAAGGTTATACAATTAAAAAATAAAATAAACATTATACAATTAAAACATAAAATAAAAATAAAAACCATCTTCTTTACAATCCCCCTCCCACTCCACAGCCCCACCCACCACCTTCTTCCCACTCCACAGCCCCCCCCCCTCCCGCCACAGCCCTGCCCCCAACTGCTTCTTTTTCCCACTCCATAGCCCCCCCCAGCCCCGCCCCCAGCTGCTTCTTTTTCCCACTCCATAGCCCCCCCCCCCCCCCCCCCCCCACAATCCCGCCCCCAGCTGCTTCTTCTTCCCACTCCACAGCCCCCCCGCCACAGCCCTGCCCCCAGCTGCTTCTTTTTCCCACTCCACAGCCACCCCCCCAACCCCCCCCCCCCAGCTGCTTCTTTTTCCCACTCCACAGCCCCCCCCACAACCCCGCCCCCAGCTGCTTCTTCTTCCCACTCCACAGCCCCCCGCCACAGCCCCGCCCCCAGCTGCTTCTTCTTCTTCACTCCACAGCCCCGCCCCCACCACCTTCTTCCTTCTTCTTCTTCTTCTTCTTCTTCACAAATCCCTCTTTCTCTCTATATTCTCATCATTCTTTTCTTTTCATTTTCACCATTTTTTGGTTTCTTGATTTTGATTTTGATTTTCTTTCAAAAAATAAAGTTATGGAATAATGGTTATGGAAGAAATGAGTTTGCTAATAATAATACTAATAATGGCCAACAATAACAACCAAAACAATCAATTTGGACGAATTTAAGTGTAAGTGGGACTAATTTGAGAAGGAGTTGGATGAAATTTATTGGGGGAGGTGATGGTGGTGGTTGTGGATGTGGGTTAAAGATGGTGGTGGTGATTTTTTTTTCTTTTAAGGACATTTCGTCCAAAGAAATTTGATGAAATTTGGTGGGGAGATGATGGTGGTGGTCGTGGGTGTACGTTAAAGATGACGGTGATGATTTTTTTTTGAAGGGCAATTCGTCCAACTGCAGTAGCGGCGGTGGCGGTAGCAGCGGCGTAGTGGTTGCTAAAAGTAGGGTGAGGATGAGGAGAAAGAAGAAGAAAGAGAAAGAGAGAAAATAATAAAAGAAAAACAAAAAATGAAGTGTTGGTAATTTTGACATGGCAATGATGTGGCATTGACGTGGCAATGACGTGGCGCGAGTGTAATACACCTCACATTGTGAGAGTGGTATTATTTTTTTAGGGTGGAAAATAATTGAAATGAAAGTTGTTAAGGGAGGTATATAAATACAACTTAAGTTTAGTTGCTAAAGTGAGTTTTCGTGTCAAGTTCAAGTGTTAAATAATGTCTTTTCTCATATACTAATAAATACTATAATATATATATACTATACAAAAAACAAAAAACAAAAAAGAGGTTTTGGACATTTTCGAACCGGACCGGTCCGGTCCGGTTTCCATTTTAAAACCGGTAAATCGGAAACCGGCCAGTTTATTAACCTGTTACCGGTCTGGTTAACCGGATAACAGGCTTAGTGTTCGGTATGGAGGAAAACATTTTCCGGAAAGTGTTTTTCAACACCCCCACCCCCTGCGACCCAACCCCCCCCCCCCCAAATTAAATTGAAAAAAAAAAAGATTTTGATTTTTGATTTTTGATTTTTTGCATCACCCACCCCAACTACCAAAACCCAGCCACTCCCGCAACCCATGCATCACCCCCGCACCCCACCCCACAAATATTTTTTGAAAATTTTTTATTTTGGGTTTTCTACACCAACACCCCCCCCCCCCCTCTGCCACATGGACACCCTCTCCCCCTAAATTTTTTTTCTTTAAAAGTTTTTTTTCAGCCCCCACCCTCACGAACCCCCCCCCCCTACCGACACCCCACCACCCCTTCCAAAAAAAATTAATTTTGTTTTTTTAAGTTTTCTTTTTTGATTCTCTACACCCACTCCCGGCACGCACCCCTACCCCCTCCCGAATTTTCTACTTCCTATTTAATTTTATCTTTATTAAAAAAATTATAAAAATTGCAAGTTTGCGTGGTTAAAAATTAAAATTTTTGGAGGGGGTGGTGGGGTGTAAAAATCCAAAAAAAGAAGTAGTAACTTTTAAAACTTTTTTTAGAGGGGGGTTGGGGGGGAGGGGGGGTTGTGGTGGTGCAGAAACCCCAGAAAAGAAAATTAAAAACTTTAAAAAAAAAATGGGGGAGGGGAGTGTGGTGCGTGGGTGTGGGTCGTCACGTTTGGGGGGGGGGGGGGGAGGGGAGGGAATGTGGTGGTATAGAAAATTGAGAAAAAAAAATTAAGAACTTCAAAAAAACAAATTGGGGTTGGTGTGGTCTGGGGAGGTGGGGTTAGGGTGGAGTTGGTGGGGCTTGGGTGGGTATTTCCAGGAAAATATTTTCTACCAATTAAACGAACATGAGAAAATAAGTAAAAAATTCACTTATTTTCCACTACCCAAACGAACATGAGAAAATAAGTTGAAATTCACTTATTTTCTAAGAACACATTTTTCAGGAAAACATTTTCCTGCATACCAAACACACCCTATATCATACAGATCAGTCCCAATGAAGGAAATAAGATCTCCTTGCCTCTTACAATTTGAATAGAAGAAAATGACTTTTTTTATATCTCTTATGATATTTTTTTTTAATCTCTTTTGTGTGAAAATTGAAGATCTCTTGTAAAAGGGTCATAAAAATAAAGTTTGTAAAGGGGCAAATAACAATTTCTAGGGGTGTCAAAAAAATATGAAAAACCGGCCGAACCGACCGAACCTAACCATACCGAACCGATTTATAGTGTTTTTTCAATAAAATCGTGGATTTTTATTTAAGCTTATAACCATCCCGAATAATTAGGGTGGTCTTTTTAATTTATACAAAAAATCAAAAAATTCCCGAACCGAACCGAACCGAACCGAATAGCCTTACATGTATGAAATATATTTTATATATTACAAATATGTTAAATGAATAAATAAAATATATTTTATAAGTTCTGTTTCAAATATAATAGAGAATTTTGGCCACTAAATTTTGGGCCTTTAGTTGATTGGATTTAGTTTCAAAAGGATACCTCATATACGCAGTAATACGGTCATAGATTTAGATTATTTAAGTAGGCATTTTTGTTATAGTTAGCACTAACAGAAGTTTACCTCCATCTTGGTCTCCTCTACTATGTTGCTTGATGTATATGTATCAAATTCAAGTTGTGATTTTTGTGACCTACAAGCTAATGTTTGTTTTGGCTCACTTCAACATTGTTGTCTTTGACAAGTTATTCTTCTCCCTGGTCAATCAGTGAGGATTCACGTCGCGATGATGCCATCGTTGTTGTCTTGCTACTTGATATAACACATTTCAGTTTAATTACTTTGTGTAGTTTTTTTAATAGCTTTTACATTAAATTTTCATAAGAAACAAATAGAAGCTTTATTTGATGGTGTACTACAAATAGGTTTGTGGACGTCTGTGTCGTTAAATTTTAATGGAGGTGTATTTTTAGGTGACACTTTAAAACTAAAATGACCGAAAATTAACCGAACCGTACCGATATCGATACCGAAGAAAAACCGAGATGATGGGACGATCTCGAAAAGTCTAATTTTGGTTATACAAAATAAAATAACCGAAAAATTAGGATGATATAATTTTTTTAAAATAACCGACCGAACCGTCCCATTGACACCCCTAAGTTTCTCCCGTGCCAATGGTACTGGCACAATTTATAAGCAACATTACCGGATAAATGACATATCAGTTAGTACTAGTAATTCCAAACAGTTGATACTGCTCACTAGCCTTATATGTTGGTTGATAATTTTGCCCTCTGCGTGTTTCTTTTATATCATTAGATGTTATGACGTTGCAAAAAAAAATACATCCTTTTTTTTTTTTTCATTTGGAGGATCTATAATGTATTCACACTTCTCCTCCAGCGTGACTTGAATTGTGGACCTATCGGTTGTAGGTGGAGGTGCTTTACCAATTGAGCAATCCTCACTTGTCAAAAATATTATAAATATCATATCGATAAATTTTTATTGGTGAAAATACAACTGAAATTACAATTACAATTGAAAAATAAAATGAAGAAATAAAAGTATCTACAGGCTGAGGCACGGATATCTCGCTCTTTTTAAGGAGATTCAAGTCCACTGCAGCAAATTTTTACCGGTCTAGAAGTAATCTTCCTGACTTGTTCCCTCCATGATACAACAGCCCGACCACATCGTATAACTCATCAAACTCTGGACAAGATGTTGAGTCCAAAGCTCTAACAAAAAGAATGCCTTCCTTCAACTAAGTAAACTCTCTTTTATTTTCCTCACTTTTTCAAGAACTTTCCAATTTATTTTTTCTACACCTATAAGGTAAGGATGACAAACTATTTATAGTTGAAAAATCCATTCTTGAATTGAATTGGATGAAAAGAATGTATTAGTGGGGAGATTAAAGAGGTGTAAATATGGAGAATATGGGTGAATTATGATTAGGAGGTTACAAAGAAAATAAAGTCACCATTTTGTGCATTAACGTGTGAATAGTAATTAAGCAACATAATGGACACATTCATATCATCAATGAGATTGTGGCTAAATGAGTTTCAAGAAACCTGTAACATCCCGTAAATTCGAATTAGGTATGAATGTATGAATCTAGTATAAAGGTGATATATTTTAGCTATACTAATCTATTTGGGATGAACTCGGGTGATAAACAGTCGTTTTGAAGTCAAACCAAAACGTGAAGTTCTTAAGGCCTTCTAAATTCGTCTAAGTCTAGGACAGTCTGTACTTGTGGCCTGTTTTCGGGTACTTGCGTTAGGAATTTGTGAAAATTTCCTTCTTGAAAGTTGTAGCCCTTTGAAATACCTTTCCAACGGTATATTATGGGGGTAAAGGGGACATCTGTACAAAATGTTATGGCCATTTTACTGAAGGATTACAAAGCAGTCCGTTCACTGGTCATGTTATACGAACTTGTTATACGGCCCATATAACTTTATACGGACCGTATAACTCGTCCGTACTTCAAGAAACTTCAAATCGATGTTCTGTTTTCAGCCATGATAAAATATGGTCATATTATACGGACCATATAACTTTATACGGACCGTATAATATGTCCATATAATTTCCGCCTCACTTTTGTATAAATTCAAGCCTTCAGTTCTTTTATTTCATTATTCACAATTCCAAGCCCTAGCAACAATCCAAAACATCAAGGTAAGTCAATCCAAACCCTTCCAACTCAATTCTAACATATACTCTAATAATCTAAGCAAGAAATCATTGTTCCTAAACTAGGGTTTTCAAGAAAACCCATCTCAAGGTTCAAGAATTCAAGATTTTGGAAATCTTCTTGAAAGTTAAAATCTTTAATCCAAGTTTGGAGCATTACCAGGTATGTAGAATTACTATCTACGTGTGGGAACATCATTGTTCTTCCCCACGCCTCAAAATCCATAAATTATGATTTTCTATTAAAACTAGGGTTTCTATACCATGCTCATGATACCCCTAGGCTCATGTCCATGATTATATTATGTATGAATTGCTATTATTCTATCATTGTGTTCTTAATAACTGCATATGATTATTGAGAATCAGTCCGTAATCCATGGAAACCCATATCTTGTATTCCATGGGTTCTTGCATGCATGTTTTAGCTAAAATGATTATTTCATGAATATCCTACATGTCTACAAATTTTCATGCAACTATATTATATAATTACTTTCATGCTATGATACAAGATACATAAAAGCATAATACAAGTTATTTCATGAAACCACATTTACAAGTTATTTCATGATATCCATGTACAAGCAAGTTATATTCGTGAAAACCATGGGCATCAAGTGCCACTTATTTTACATGTTCATGTTTTTGGGAGTTGCATTAATTACCGAGAAGGCTTTAAACAGCCTGAAACTACGTAGCCACCGTAGGATGAGGATTGTTCCACCTATGCTTAGGAAGATCTCTCATAATGACTGGATCCTTTCATAATATTATTAAATCTCATGTCCCTGGCAAGGTATGAGTGTTCTGCTGGTAGGACGCAAGTACCAGACCATGTTGTCGGTTATATTTACTGTTCTCCCTACTCACGATACTTTACACGTGTTATATATGTATATGTACTCATGTTCATGATCATGTTTCAACTCAGTCTTTGTTATGTTATTTTCATGTCTCATGTTATTTCTTTCAGTTGCTTTACATACCAGTACATTCAATGTGCTGACGTCCCCCTTTATTGCCCGGGGGCCTGCATTTCACGATGCAGGTACTAATTTACAGGATGACGCATTTGCTCAGTAGGATAGCATTCGTATCAGCTTATTGGTGAGCCCCATCTCATTCGAGGTTTAGTCAACTCTTTATTTTATGATTAGTTATGCATCTAAGGTATGCTGGGGGCCTTGTCCCAGCGAGTATGTTTTTCATGTTCAGACTTATGTTAGAGGTTTCATAGACTAGACAAGTCAGTTATGTCATGTCACATTTTCGGAGTCGTATAGCCATTTTGGCTCATTCATGTTATTTCCACACTCATGTTTAAACGAGTATTTTGATTAATTATTATGACTTATTGCATTTTATAAAGGCTCATCATGCATTCATGTTAAATTCCGCTCATGTTATGCCTCATGATGATTCAGCAAGCCATGTGGTTCGCTCGGTCACATGCAGTAAGGCACCGAGTGCCGTGTTTCGCCCAGGCCATGGTTCGGGGCATGACAAAACCAAACCTCAGTCAACTGTAAATTAGTTGACTTAGGTTTACTTGGACGATATAGAAATAAGCAAGACCTCATTCTAGAAAGACTAGATAGGTGTTTTGCTAATGATGCATGGATCCACATGTACCCAGAGGCCACTATTACCCATCTGCCTAGAACTCGCTCTGATAGTGGCCCTTTACAAATTAGACTATCCAACACCATCCATGATAACAGGGACAAACCCTTTAGATTAGAAACTACGTGGTGTAGGCACCTTGACTTCAATGATTACTCTAGACACTCCCAAGACCTTACCCTTTCCACCAACTCCTTTAAACTAAAGCTCATCCAATAGACCAAGGAAGTCTTTGGAAATAACTTCTTCAGGAAAAAAAAAGGATTCTTGCAAGACTAAAGGGAATCGAGAAATCTAATAGTTACCCTTACAACTCCTTCCTCCAGAACTTGAAAGTCACTCTTCAAAATGACTATGCTGAAATCCTAAACAAGAGTTTGAATTCTGGAGACTTAAATCTAGAATATCTTGGCTTACTGAGGGAGATTCTAAGACTAAGTTCTTCCACACCTCCACCATTAATAGGAGAAGGAGAAATAGGATTCTCACTCTTAAGGATGATGTAGGCAACTAGATCCATGATCCAAGTGCTGTGAAATAAGCGATCTCTAGATACTACATCAATCTTTTCAGTACTGACCAGCTAGATTCCCCCCAAAAATGCTCTACCAACCCATCTAGTAGAGGATCACTAACCATGGAGGAAAAAAACCAGCTTTGGGCACCCCTGACCATCAAGGAAATAAATCAAGCTGTTTTTTCCTTTAACCCCTATAAAGCTCCTAGCCCATATGAAATGCACCCTTTCTTCTACCAAAAATTCTGGCCTACGGTCTCTCACCCTCTCATAAGTTTCTACAAAAAAAACATTCAGTACCCTAACAATGGAGGAAGACATTAACCAAACCTATCTTTGCCTTATCCCAAAATGTGCTAATGTCATTATGCTTAAGAACTTCATGCCAATAGGTTTATGCAATACCTAATACAAAATCATCACTAAAATCATTGTTCGTAGGATCAAACCCTTACTCTAGAATATTCTAGGGCCCAATCAGGCTAGTTTCCTAGCTGGAAGAAGAGCTGCTAATAATGCGATCATAGTTCAAGAATACATTAATTACTTCAACCTTCTTAAGGGTAGAATGCTAATATAATCTTGAAGATTGACCTAGAAAAGGCCTTAGATAGAATTGAATGGTGTTTTATTAGAGATACCCTCTTCTACTTCGATTTTCCTCATGAACTTATTCAATTAATCCAATCCTGCATATCTACCTCTTCTATATCCATTCTTGTTAATGCGGGTAAGACTGACCCCTTTAAACCTACAAGGGGTATTAGTTAGGAAGACCCCATATCCCCTTACCTCTTTATTCTTTGCATGGAAAGACGTAGTAGAGACATCAACCACCAACTTGATCTTTTAAATTGGTTTCCTATATCCACCTATAGGAATGAGCCTAAATTATCCCATCTATTCTTTGCTGATGACCTCACTTTCTTTGCTAGGGCCAATTTAAAAAACCGCAATACTATTATCAATATTTCGAATAATTTTAATCTGTACTCTGGTCATCACATCCTAGGGTTGAAGAATGAGCAGCTTTAAAAAGGAAATGACAAGCAGGAAGGAGAGTAGTAACATCGTATTATCCTTCCGAAGCAGTAGCAGGCCAGGCACTGGTCTTTCTATCTTTCAAGTGGGGACAGCTATGATCATAGTAGCTGCGGTGAAGTAGGCACGGGTATCAACGTCTAAGCCCACAGTAAACATATGATGAGCCCAAACAACAAATCCAAGAACACCTATACTGATCATGGCATAAACCATTCCTAGATACCGGAAAACCGATTTTCCCGAAAAAGTCGAAACGATATGACTTATGATACCGGATCTACAGAAGATCAACTATGCAAAATTTAAAGTTGTTTTCTCCAAAAATTGCACTGACACTAACAAAGACCTTACTCGAACTGCCTTGGTATCAAGGCTAATGAAAATTTTGTAAAGTACCTAGGCTTTTCTATTATACACTAGAAACCAAAAAACTCTGATTACCAATTCATCCTTGATAACCTAAAAACTAGTGTTGGCAGGATGGAAAACTAAATTTCTTAATATAGCTGGTAGAACAACCCTAAGAAGCATTCTCTCATGCAATACATCAAGCTTGCAACTAAGATTACCCAGCAAATCAACAGAACCCAAAGGAACTTTGTTTAGGCCACAACTGCTGATATAAAAAAGATGCATTTGGTAGGTTGGTAAACTCTCACTAGACCCAAATAGGAGGGAGGACTGGGCATGCAGAAGGCTGAAGTCAAAACAAGGCTATTCTAACAGGTTTGACTTGGAGACCCATTAAAAAGCTTGATTCCCTTTGGGTTTCAACTCTAATTGCCAGAAACTGTAGGATCACTAATACTAATCAATGCTCTAGAACTTGGAAGAACATCCTTGAAGAGTATAAGTACTGTAGGCAAGGTGCTCAATGGGTAGTAAACAAAGGGAATATGGTTAACTTCTCGACTGATCATTGGATCACTAATAGTACTACTCTTAGGAAACTCATTGACGAGGCCAAAGTGCATAGGAAAATTCGCTCGTACTTTGTCAAATTCTAGTATAGTTTAAGATATCGTCCCACAGAAATTGGAACCACCTAGGCTACAGATACGTATTGTCTTGGTTACTATTTGAGAGAATCAAATTGATGAAAGGAGAGGTTTTGAAATTAAAAAGAAAACAAACAACTTATTAGAAAAATTAAAAAGAAAAGAGTTGGGAGTCGTTGAATCCACTAGGCACAATTATAATAAAATCTTATTCTAGTATATTCCACGAAGAATAGGAAAACTTATTTAACTTGATTTGTGTTATGAGGAATAAAGACCTCTTGCGATTAGCCCTTAAAATCACTAAACTTATTTGAAACAATCCCTCCGTGAGAATTAAAACTGAAAGAAATAAGATAGAGACCCCTCAAATCATTAAACTTATTTGAGTCAATCCCTCCGTGAGAATTAGGACCGAAAGAAATAAGATAACAATTTTAAACTAACAAAATTATTTGAATTAATCCCTCCGTGAGAATTAGGACTAAAAGAAATAATATTGAGAGTTTTGAATCGATAAACTAGCTTGAATTAATCCATACGTGAGAATTAGGACTAAAAGAAGCAAGATCAAAGATTTGAATATCAAGACATGAAAAAATTAAAGTAAAGAAAATATTATAACATCATACCAAGTTTCTTCAACTATCCTAACGAAAAGAAACTACTCCATTAATAAGTATGTAAGAAAGAAATTAAAAATAAAATACTACTCCTACAAATATAAAATAAAAAGAAGAGAAATAGAGCAAAGACTATTTCTTATGTCTTTCTCAAGATTGGATTCTATTATATCCTTTGTAAGCAAAGTGATGCTTCTATTTATAGGAGAATGTAGTGTCTCCCCCTACGAATGCATTCTTTGAAGTAGTGCTCACATCCGTGACCTTACTTGATGGGTGAGAGTATGACAACGGTAGTCGCACACGTGAATTTTGCAACTCTTTCCTTGATGCCCACAGTTGACGAGTGTGAGTATGAAGCGGCAACACCAGTGAATTTCAACACTTGACAGCTGTGAGTATGAAGCGGTGACACCCGTGGATTTCAACACTTGACGGCTGTGAGTATGAAGCGGTGACACCTGTGGATTTCAACACTTGACGGGTGTGAGTATGAAGAGGTAACACCCGTGGATTTCAACACTTGACGGGTGTGAGTATGAAGCGGTGACACCCGTGGATTTCACAACTTCTTCCAATGTTGACTTTTGTAATTCCCACATGTAAAACTCCACGGTTATGACTTATGAATTCGTGGTTGCACCTATTGAATTCTTTGCTTACTTCTTTGACAATTCGTTTCTTCTTTATTCTTCTGCAGTACTCTTCTTCCTGTAAAATTCTGTCAGAAAATATGAGAGAATAAGATATAATTATTCATCCTTTATTTTAAAACTTATTTTTTTATGTATAAAATTACATGAATAATTTACACCCATCACTCATCAGACTAATAGCGATGAAGAACACTATAAAGTCCTTGATGTTCAGACTAATGGGGTGTGGAACTTTGACATTTTATCCTTTGATTTACCTTCACACATCAAGGATATCATCAAAAATACCTTTAGACATACTCTCAGCAATGAAGAAGATTTTCACCACATGAGACTCCAACAGTGGGGAATTTAGCACCAAAAGTGCTTACTCTCTTATAAATAATACCCCCATGGAGCTTAACTAGACTTTTAAATGGATTTGGAAATTAAGAAGTCCTAATAAGATCAAATATTTCCTCTGGTTGTTCAACTATAACAGAATCCCTACTTCCTTCTATCTTCATTCCATTGGCTTTAACATATACCCTGCTTGCAATCAATGTGGCCATCCTACGCAAGATATAAATCATATATTCTTCATACGTGGCATTAGTAGACTACTGTGGCAGCAAGTTGTTCAACACAACTCCACACATAATGCCACCATTAGCTTATTCACCAACCTTGCCTCACTGATGAATAACTAGAACAACATCAAGAATCTGAACTTTGACAATTTGATCGGCTGGGGTAAACTTCTTCCCTATATAGTATGGGGTATAACCGGAATAACAATCTTTTCAAAAATTGGTATGATCAGGCATCTTTATGGCCAAGCAATTGAATATTCCTTAGTTTGTAGGCATAATCATGTAGCAACTCCTAGAACTAGAATCTCCATTAAATGGAAACCTCCAGCCCCTAAATATTATAAACTTAACACGGATGGATCATGCTTTGGCAATCCAGGAAAAGGGGGGAATCGAGAGGGGGGGGGGGGGGGGGGGTAGTAATAAGAGACTGTCGAGGACAATGGGTGCTAGGATACATGAAAGGACTTCCTCATACGACCAAAAATCTTGTTGAACTAACCACTCGTATGCAGGGCCTTCGATTAGCTGTGAAGCACCATTTAAAACCAATTGAGTTCAGTGTCGATTCCACAGAGGCAATACACGTGATAACTCATGGCCACTTATAGACAATAATTTGTTGAACATCAATTATAATACTCCATAGGTACTCTGGATTCAATTAACATACCTAGGGCTTTCCAAACTAAGCCAAAAGTGTTATCTGTTTAACTAGACAATTTACTTGCTAACCGCGCTTTAACGACGTAGAATTACAAAGGTAGTTAAATATCAAAGTATTGGGTCATAGTGGATAGACAATTTACTTGCTAACCGCGCTTTAACGACGTAGAATAACAAAGGTAGTTAAATATCAAAGTCTAGAAAACATAGTGGATAGTAAATGATAAATGCTAAATGAAATTTCTTAAACAACACCTAAGCCCAATTGTAAAACTAGCCCAAGATGTCCTAGATCTCCCGTGACGTTGAGAAGAGAAAAAAGGGGAACTTTCGTAGATACAACAAGATATAAAAGAGTTAATTATATAATATATAATTAATTTAGATATTACAAATTGTGCAACTTAAAGCTAAAAACAAGAAGATTATTGCTATAAATAAAAATCCAAAAATAGGAGATTCCCTATATTAGTGATAACACAATTAAATGCATATAAAAACACAATAAGTGCTTACCTAAAAAAGTTCTAGCACAATCTATTAGCAAGCTAATTCATGAATTTTAACCCAAGAAATAATTCTAATTCATGAACAAGTATATTATTGTAGTATCTGTTATATATATTATTCTATCTATATGTTGTATATTGTTACCATATATGTTACATAAAGTACAATTGGTTGGCACGCAGAGTGTATATTCATATATTAGGTATATGCAATATACATACTTAGATATATTAATTTCTACTATTATATCCACAGATATTTTGTTGTCATATTTTCAGTTAAACTTGCCAATTTGAATATACCATATGCTTTTAGGTATATTTTCATGTACTTTTGTTATACAATATATCATATATTTTTGTGTAGTTTTCTTAATATTAATACATTCAAATAATTTCTTTTGCTCACAAAAAAAAAAAAAAATTGCATCAGTCATCAAGTGAAGAAAAAAAAAGAATAAAGAGGACGAAACGAAAGAACAAAAAAATCATTTTAAAACGGTAGATGGAATATGGAAAATTACATTATCTCTCATGTCCTTTTTAGAGTTTTTTTTTTTTTTTTGTGGGGTGGGGTGGGGGGGATGATTTTGAAAGAAAGAGAAAGTAAAACGTGGATATGTATTAATGGTAGTAACACCTAAAATTAAGTATTATTGACATATTAGGAATGTAAAAAGTTGTATTTTTGTAATTAAGAAGTTCAAATTTTGAATAAGTTGTATCTATGTTATTTTTTGAAAGTAATTTTGTAATCTTTTTAATTACCATTTAAAAAAGTTGTATTTGTGTGACTTGCTTGAAGAATTGATCTTGGTGATGTTAATTGGATACATAAAGAAAGGGGGAAAAAACGTAAGTAGACAAGAATATAAAAATATTTACATATTGTTAACAAATAGATGCAGTAAACATTTAGTAGCACTTTAATTAAGAGTTCTATAATAAAGCAATTTCCTATGTATAAGGAAACCTCCCATGTTCCTACTTTTTTGTTAGTAATATCTTCCAAATCGGTCACATCTAGTTTTAATACCATAACTTCTTCATCCCTATTAAATGCATATAAAAGGTAAAAAAAATATTAATATATATATATAAATTGTATGATACATAATACTTTAAGCATATACACGCTTGTAGCTCCTTTGATTATATAAATATCATATAAGTAATATTTTAAAATTAAATTTCTATCAGAAAAAACTTATACAAAATATTTATGAATTCTTCTGTAATTGCTTTTTATATATTATATACATTTAATTATACCTTGTATAAGCTTTTTTTTAATATATTGTTTACATTTTATTAAACCTTGTATACAATTCATATACCACATATACTTTTATTATATCTTGTATAATAAATTTTATATACCTCGTATAATTTTGTTATACATTTTATTAAACCTCGTATACATTTCATATACCACGTATACTTTTATTATATCTTGTGTGATAAATTTTTGTACCTCGTATAATTTGATGTGCTACAAATAATATTCATATATGCAATATACATAATATAATAATTCTCTTTCGAATCTGTTGTGAATTTGCTGGATATATTATTTTTTAATAAATATTATTTTTTAAAAGATTTTGTAATAATTATTTTAATATAACTCAATCTATTTTTTTATAACCTTAGCCTCACACAAAATTTTGAAAACTCTCAACCGCCAATAGGAAAAATAGAAATGAATAAGAAGATGTAGTAGCAGTTGAGGGGTGTATAAGAAAAAGAATTGATAAAGATAGATATTTATCTGTTGAAGAAGAGAGATAATCAATATAATAGATATGGGTTTATCCCTTAAAGAAGGGAGATAAATGATAATAAAAAATGAATAAATATTATTGAATCCCTAATTTAGAGAGATTCTTTTTGGTATAATATTTTTCTAAATATATCATAAAGGTATAAAATCTGTTATTTTTGAAGAATTTTAAAAGTTGTGCTATTTATGTGTTTAACTCTAATAGCTTGACTTATGATGTAAAGAAAGACTGGAAAGTTGGGTATGACCTTTTGGAAGCCCAACCTAAATGCTTGTTTCGAGTCCGAAAGAATTGCACCAAGCTGCCAAGACAATTCTCTAGGCCCAATTTGCAGAATTGTCCTTCGCTGGGGATGGTCTTTAACTTTTGGCCCTAAAAATGGTGGTCCCTTAAGGCAGAATTTGCCCCATGCAGGCAGAACTAGGACCTTAAAGGCAGAATTTGTGCATGGCCAGAATTTGCAAAATTCTGCCTTCCTTTTTTTTTTCCTTTAACTGAGCTGGGATTCAAATCCACAATTTCGGAGTATTAGACGAAGGACAAAAATTAAAGACCATCACAAATGAAGGACAATCTGCGCAAAAAAAAAAAAAAGATTTTCTAGTGGAAAGATCTGGGCTACTGAAAACTTCTCTCAACTCCTATTTCGTCTCCTTAGGCTGGTTATTCAGAAAATAGATCACTATGGGTGTGTTTAATATAGGAAAAATATTTTCTGAAAAATAAGTGATTGTTTTATTTAGTTTTTGGCGGTAGGTAAGTAAATAAATATATCATCTCAAACATTTATATTGTAATATAGGTAAATACTATTTGATGGGAGTGAGGTGAGGCGGGGATCAAGGTTGATCAAGAGATGGAGGTGAGGAAAAGACAATGAGCTTCGATAAGGGACTTGTTTTCCCAAATAAAAAATATTTTTCATAATATTTGACCAACAAAATATGGGTAGGAAATTTTTCTCCCTAGCAAACACAGCTTACGTTGTGGACGGGAAACAAAAAGGCTAAGAGAAGTGCATGCTTGTGTCCATAGCCTTGTCCCTTGGTCAAGACTATATATCATTTCCTTTTGTTTTCGGCAAGACTCTGAATAGGCTTTGCAGAGTAGTGATTGTGATTCCTGTCCGGAATATGGCAGTGCTAAAGTTTACGGACAGGATAGGACGCATTTTTGTATTCCTTTCATCTCAAAAAGATTATTCTCTTTTAATTTGGTATAAAGTTTAAAAAATAAAAGGAAGATTTTTGAAATGTGTGGTCCAAAACAAGTCTTAGATATTTGTGTGGCTTAAGTTAAATTGTTTCTAAATATAGAAAGGTGATAATCTTTTTGGGACAGACTAAAAAGGAATGGAGGACAATCTTTTTGAAACGGAGTATCTTTTCCCCCAATTTGTTTCCCAACAATTTTTAGATTTTAGCTTATATACACATTACACGTCGGTTCTTTTTCTCCTCTTTTCTTGGTCAAGTTACTTTTCTATTGTCTTTTGTTTAAAATTTGAGTTGTCAAAAATTTTACAAGATGATTTTTTAAAATTTTCTTATGTGCGTAGAAATTTAGAGAGTGGCATGATGAAATGCGAGTGAAGGATCTTTTGTACTTTTTGAGCAATTTACACATAATTCAATAAATGCAAGCCATATATATGTCTCATGTACAAATTTATCAATAACCATAGTTAAGTGATAGTATATATTCACTCTTTTTAAAACTATTAAGGCTAATTCATTGATTTAGTGTAATCATTCGGTGCAGATAAATTTTGCTTCAGAATCTTACACTTGTATACCTACAATCTCACTTGTAAACCTCCCCCAATTGTTCTTGTAGTCGATTAAATAATTCTCTAATAAAGCCACTAGGTCAATTTAATTACTCAAATATATATTGACCCAAGAAATAGAAGCAATTGGATTAATAAATATCAGAGACTTGTCAATTGGTCCCAACCCTAAACAAACTTGGCAACAAATTTCTTTTTTATCCCCACTCCAATTTCAGCTCGAAATGAGTGAGCCTTTCGCAACAGGTAGTGAAGTAAAGGAGTCCGGAGCCTAAAGAGTATAAAAATACACGGTTTTTATCAAAAGGGGATGTCCAAAAATTTATATACCAAAAGGGGTATATCGTGGGCTGATCCACGTTATACCCCAAAGTTTTTCACGAAAAATTAAAAAAAAAAAAAAATTGAACGCATAACGTGGATCAGTCCACGTTTTACTAAATATATTTGTAAAACGTGGACTGGTCCACGTTTTACTAAATATGTTTGTAAAACGTGGAAACGTGGACCAGTCCACGTTTTACCAATAACGTTTTTTTTTTTTTTTTTTTTTTTTTTTTCGAGCACTAAAAATTTAGTAAACTTTTTTTTTTTGTAACACTTAGTGTGTTTTTTCATACTTTGATCAATAATTAATCGTGCGTGAAGACTCCGAAACGTCAATATTTTATATAGAACATGATATTTTTTTCTGCGTACAATAATGTAGGCTCAATACATCAAGGATATGTAGACGTTCGGATCGTCATTTTAGGGGTTGAAAAGGTGCCCGAAGTAAGTTTTGTTTGAAAAAACTTAGTGTTTTTTCATACTTTGACCAATGATTTGTCGTGTGTGAAGACTCCGAAACGTCAATATTTTATATAGAACTTGATATTTTTTCTGCGTACAATAATGTAGGCTCAATACATCAAGGATACGTAGACGTTCGGATAATCATTTTAGCGGTTGAAAAGGTACCCGAAGTAAGTTTTGTTTAAGGTTTAAGTGTTTTGTTTTTTAAGGTTTTGATTTAAGCGTGTTATTTTTTAATCACGACAAAACATTATTTTGAATATAAATATAATTCTAAAAAATATAGGGAGAAAAACTAGTTGTAAAGTGGTCAAACTTTAGATGGTCATAACTTTGCGCTCGGACGTCCTTTTTATGCGTTTTTTTTTTTTAACTTGCGTATTTTTTCGAGATTTACGCAGACAAACTGCCATAGGCGGTTTGGCCGAGCCGATTTTTGAAAAAACACCTTTTATTCCATTCAATTTCAATTTTCTCCCAAATTGTCCTGAAATTTTCAGTTTTATTTACTTATAAGATGATGATACGCAATATATTTCAACGTAAAAATCCCAGGATAATGTAGCTGTGAATGTCAATTTCACTTCTGCGGTTTCAATTTTTGAAAATAAAGCTGACTAATTTTCTCGACATATAAAGTTGACTAAAATAACCTTACAGTCAAACACTAAGTTTTTTCAAACAAAACTTACTTCGGGTACCTTTTCAACCGCTAAAATGATTATCCGAACGTCTACGTATCCTTGATGTATTGAGCCTACATTATTGTACGCAGAAAAAATATCAAGTTCTATATGAAATATTGACGTTTCGGAGTCTTCACACACGACTAATCATTGGTCAAAGTATGAAAAAGCACTAAGTTTTTTCAAACAAAACTTACTTCGGGCACCTTTTCAACCCCTAAAATGACGATCCGAACGTCTACATATCCTTGATGTATTGAGCCTACATTATTGTACGCAGAAAAAAATATCATGTTCTATATAAAATATTGACGTTTCGGAGTCTTCACGCACGATTAATTATTGATCAAAGTATGAAAAAACACACTAAGTGTTACAAAAAAAAAAGTTTACTAAATTTTTAGTGCTCGAAAAAAAAAAAAAAAAAAAAAACGTTATTGGTAAAACGT
Organism: Lycium barbarum; assembly: GCF_019175385.1. Lineage (NCBI taxonomy): Eukaryota > Viridiplantae > Streptophyta > Magnoliopsida > Solanales > Solanaceae > Lycium > Lycium barbarum. The sequence goes on from NC_083348.1 coordinate 91,942,535, forward strand.
GGACCAGTCCACGTTTTACAAATATATTTAGTAAAACGTGGACTGATCCACGTTATGCGTTCAATTTTTTTTTTTAAAATTTTTCGTGAAAAACTTTGGGGTATAACGTGGATCAGCCCACGATATACCCCTTTTGGTATATAAATTTTTGGACATCCCCTTTTGATAAAAAACCGTGTATTTTTATACCCTTTAGGCTCCGGACTCCAATTTCAGCTCGAAATGAGTGAGCCTTTCGCAACAGGTAGTGAAGTAAAGTCGCTTTAAAACAACAGGAGCAAACTGAGAGAGAACAAAATGGAAAGTGTGGATTCTATTCTTAGATTAATTAACTGATCAACCCAACAAAAAAACAAGTATTCATCTGAACATGAAAAACATGAATATTCAAAATTGTATGTAATGTTTCGCAAGTTGAATTTGAAATTTAAATGGCACGTCCCATGGCGTCCATTGGTTTTTGACTTTGACATGTCGATATCATTGCGATAACAACAATGTTTGTGGTGAGAAAACTATTACTACTATTACTATAATACTTTGAACTCCATTAAATTTCTAATTAATTGAAGATTATGAAATTTGTACGGGTAAAACCACCAAATAACAATGCGCCAGGGATACTACCATTACCAGAAAAAAAAAAAAACATTTAATCAAAGGCGTAAATCACATAGGACGTCACCAAACGGGAGGTGGTTAGTTTTATTAATATGAAAACAGATATGTCTCAATCACAAACAAATGAAGTCGGCTTACTAATTTTTTATTAATAAACTGCAAAAAAATGACACATAGAGTGGGATTAGACCAAATTAACTATATAGAAACCCATGCTTCGTCCGTCCATTAAAAAAAAAAGGTGGGCCTTATACTACACAACACCAATTAATATTAAAAAAAATAAAAAAGAGGAAAAAAAAGTGAAACCCACCATCTCCAAACTCATGGAAAAAAAAAAATAAACCTCATATTAACAAAATCAAGCAATATCAAAACTATATAGAAGCATGGGTTTAGACCCATGCTTCGTCGTCCATCCATTAAAAAAAAAAGGAGCGGGCCCCATACTACACAACACCAAGTAATATTTAAAAAAAAAAAAAGTGGAACAAACTCACGGAAAAAAAAAAGTGGAACCCATATTAACAAAATCAAGCAATATAAAAAAAAAAGTGAACCCCATATTAAAAATACAAATAATGTCAAAAAAAAGTGCAAACTTTGTATTCGTAGCAAACACTAATATAATAAAGTTTTAGATACGGAGCACAAACTACAATGTTATATTAATCGTGTTTTGAACATAGTATATATATATATATATATTCACGGAAAAAAAAGTGGACCCCATATTAACAAAATCAAGCAATATAAAATAAAAAAAATAAAAAAAAAGTGAACCCCATATTAAAAATACAAATAATGTCAAAAAAAAAGTGCAGACTTTGTATTCGTAGCAAACACTAATATAATAAAGTTTTAGATACGGAGCACAAACTACAATATTATATTAATCGTGTTTTGAACATAGTATATATATATGTGCATAATAATAGTGCAAACTAATAATGTCCAAAAAAAAAAAAAAAGTGCATCTCATATTAAAAAATCAAACAATATTGATGTAATTTTCAAAGTATCCCATTAAGTCAATAATGATGGATTCATTGCCACATGCGTATCAATCCATTAGTGAGAGCAAATGAAATTATTGTACAACAAAAAACATGGACCCCGTATTATTGTTTTTCTTCAAAAAGTTAAGTAGCCAAACCATACAAATCTTTCTTTTTTTATATTAGCCTGAGATCTAATCTAGATATTGAACTGTTGTATTTGCTATTCCGCCATGTCATTTATTTGTTATGTTTACTAAAATAAATATACTTAAAATATTTATATTTTAAAATAAGATAGAATTTAATTACTTTTTTATTTTTATTCTTACTCTAATAAATGTGAAAAGAGATTAATGTCGTAAAAAAAAAATATCAAATGGAGATCAAATAATTAATAAGGTAAATTAGTCAGATTATAATTCTAATCGGCGTTTTCTTAAAAAACCATGCAAAAGACAACATGACAAGTAAAATGAGCTAAACCGAGAATATTTACCAAAAATTAAAAAATAGTATTTCTTCGTTAAAATAGAAAATCAATTTCTACTTTGTTTCGTTTTAAACATGTAAAATTAATTTAATAATTTGAATTAGAATTATCCAAATCAAAATTTGATAAAAAATAATAAGTATTTTACACCTTTAAATTAATCGAATTAAAATTGAAAGTATCAACTGATGCTTAAATATTGTTATTGTTTTATCTCAAAGAGAGGGAAATAGTTTCCTTTTAAACAAGTTTTCTCTTTTAAAAAATATTAATAAATTTTTGCCGATTTTGTATTCGTAGCAACACTAATATAATAAAGTTTTAGATACGGAGCACAAACTACAATGTTATATTAATCGTGTTTTGAACATAGTATATATATATATATATATATATATATATAGATATATATATTATCACTATCCAAACACAACTACATTCACATAGATACACTATAATCTAAGGTGTTGGACCCGTGCGCAGCACGGGCGTAGGCCGTCTAGCAGTCAAGAAAAATATAACTTGACAGAAAGAGTCATGCCTTCAATTTTCTTCACTAATCGAGGATTTCTATACACTTTTCACCTTAAAATTAACAAAATTTGGACAATATTTTCTCTCTCTATTTTTTCGGTCATGAAACGAGTTTTGAAAGTAACAAAACATCAATATTTGATCAATTACTAACCTTACCGACTTATCACTCCTTAATCCTTTCACGTTTAGCTAGGTGGGTTAGATTTGCTTGTTGATAAAGAAGTCATAATACATAAGACCGTCTGGAGAAAGTGGTTGGGACAGCGCCACTGCGAGAATTTTCCACCCAACCCTTATAATTCTGTGGGTAAACATAATGGTAAATAGGTCACCTTATTTCCCCTATAGTCATCTTTCATAACTTGGTCTGCATGGTTAGATTAGTTTATTAATGATGATGTCAGAAATTTTATATTGCTTTTACCTAAAGAAGCCATTTTTAGTTTCCTTTGATCATGCATTCTATTTTCTAAATGGATATGTATTAGTCGCTCACTTAAGCACTTCAACTTGCTATTGTTTACTAAGAGTCTGTTTGGCTGGGCTTAAAAAAAACAGTTTATAAGTCAAAAAAAATAAGTTGGGGTAGCTTAACTTATTTTTTTTGGCTTATAAGCTGTTTTCAGCTTATAAGCTGTTTTAGATAAGCTAAGTCAAACGGGCCTAATTATTTTTTTGGGCTTATTTTATGCACAAAATGGCTTTAAACTGGCCAGTCAAACACTAAAAAAAGCTGAAAACAGCTTATAAGCAACTTATAAGCCAATCCAAACGGGCTCTAGCTCGGTTTTTGTTGGAGCAAATCCTCTTGAGCTTATCCTATATATGAAAAACAATTACAGATAGTACCTCTGTCTCAAAATCGTTATCATGTTTTTTCATTTAAAATCCCTTCAGAAAAATATTAACCATGGTAACTGTTACACCTCGGAAATTTTCCGTTGGTACGCAAGTGAATGAATATCGGAAAGGGATTACGAGCAACGAGTTAGCCAGGACTTAGTGATGTCTTGGAGAAGAGTTATAACGTCCCTTAGATTGGTATTGAAGTGTTGAACAAGTGTTAAGAAGGTTCCGCAAAGATCGGAGATCAAACGAAGTGATGAGAATAAGTTCAGTGAACTGATGAGTTTTACGGCTCATTATACGGACCGTATAATGTTTTACGGACCGTATAATGGACCGTAAAACCATCACAGTGGAGGTTGGTTGCTGGTGGAATTTTACGGTCAGTTATACGGACCGTATAACGAACCGTCAAATGGTCACAGTGAAAGGGTGCAGGCAGACCCATTTCACGGTCTATTATACGGACCGTATAGCCATTATACGGACCGTATAGTGGAACCCGACGGATCAGTGGAATGTTATTAAATAAAGGACCAAGTTCACGAAATCATTTCAACATTTCCTCCCTCTCTCTAAAACATCTCTCTACATTTGTTATACAAGTTTTCAAGGATTATAAGCCATCAACAACATTAAATAAGTGAATCAAGAGTAAGAACCCATCAAGGATCATCTAAAGTCAAGAAATCCAAATGGAGAAAAACTAGGGTTTTGCTCAAAGTGGAATATTATCAACTAAAGCTTGTTCCTACAACATCTAAGGTAAGATTCATGATATTATATGTTGTTTAAGGTATTTGAGAGTTAAAATGCTTGGTCATTAGAAGAGAATAGCAAAATGGGCTATGAATGATGAATAGTGACGTTTTTGAGACATAGTTTGAATTGAATCATGATTGTTGTTGTGTTGTGATATGAATGTGTTATAAATGACGTTAAGATCATGAAATAGACATTGTATATGAATGGACGAAGTTGGGTGTTGTGACCATAAATAAGGATAAATGGAAGTGAATTAAGAATGTGGATGATGTAGATGACTAAAGGCTATTATTATGATGTTGTGAATGTATTGTTGACGTTTGGAAGTTGAATTACGATATGGAGGAATGTCGTATAAATAAAGGAAATGTTGTCCGATTTTATCTAGTTTTATCCATGTGTGCTAATTGTCGATTCTAATGATGGTACGACTTTAATAAAGGTAGAAACGTGAGCATCGGAGGAGTACGTGCAAGTGTAAGATAGTTCGACGAAAAGTTATGTAAGGCTAACCCTTCTTTCATAAGGCATGGTTCTTTGGCCAAACTCTTAAATCCTCTATATGAGTATGTTGTCTCCAAATGATTGACATTCCGAGCTCATAAGCTCACAATCCTTGATATGTACTACGATTGTACTATGCACCCCATATGACGAGTAAGCCTAAGATAAAGATGTAGCGATAACGATGATAATAATAATGATGCTAAAGGTGCCTACGGGCTATTATACTTACTTGTGCCTATGAAGGGCTATAATGACGCCCCGAGCTTATAACGCCGGGTAGGATATATGTATATGAATATGTATAAAGTATGTATACGATTACGAAACGCGCGCACACCTCTGCAGATGGTACGGATAACCCTGAAGCCTTGGTAGGGCCAGGTATGAGTAACCTTGAGCCTTGGTTGGCCAAGTATGTATGAAACACCGATCCCATGAGGTCGGGTATGTTATGTAAATGTTATGTATATGAAATGACTATGTATATAATATGAATATGAATGTGATAAGACTATGTATAAGAATACGAATAAGGGCATGTACACGAACATGAGCACAAGTGTGGTACGAGTACTATTATGGAATACGGATGATGACGTAGGTGTACAAATACGTATGAAAAATGGAAAGTCCTACGAAAGGCAGGTAAGTGCTATGACGATGATATTATTGTCTCCCCCTCCTATGTTATTTCATATGTTGTTCATGATGCTTATTTATCGATGTTGCTCATGCTTTACATACTCAGTACATTCTTCGTACTGACGTCCTTTTGTTTGTGGACGCTGCGACATGCCCGCAGGTGCACAGGGAGACAGACTTGATCCATAGCTGCCTATTCGGAGATTACATAGCAGAGCTCCATTTCTTCCGGAGTCATAGCTTTTGGGTACTTATTCTTTTGTGTATATAATTATGGGCATAGTGGGGTCCTGTCCCGCTTATGTGATACGTTATACTCTCCTGAGATGCTCGTAGTCATGTGTGTATGGTTAGACATGTCCGGCCTTGTCGGCCTATGTTTTGTATATCATTTTGTCGGCCGCGTTGGCCCACGTACATTGATGTGGCATAGATGCCTATGGTGATATAAATGTACCGTTTTCCAAATTGGGACTAGTTGACGAATGAATGGAAATGTATGTATAATTATGTGGCTCACCTAGATGTAAGTATAAGAGTAAGCTAAGAGGGTGCTCGGGTGGGTTAGCACCGGGTGCTCGTCGCGGCCCCGAGTCGGATCGTGACAGTAACGTTTTGACTATTTTCCCTCTTAAAATATTTCACTATGTTATCTTTCCTAAATAAATAATTATTGTATTATATATGTATGTCAACTTCATCGTTGATGTACTCCCTCTTAAATGCTATAACTAACACAAACGGTAAAATGGGAAAAGCAACTTAATTTTATCTTGATTTTTTAAAGTGACAAGTATGTTTAGTGAGGATGACAAATAATTTGAGATGGAGGCAGTACTCCGTTTCATTTTACTTGGTCCTTATACTAAAAAGATATTAATTTTATTTGTCCATTTAAACAAATCTAGAAAAATTTATTATATTCTACCAATATTACCCTTATCATTAAACAACAATAACATACCCAGTGTAATCTCATAGGTGGGGCTTGGGGAGGGTAGTATGTACACAGACCTTACCTCTATCTTTGTGGAATAGAGAAGTTGTTTCCGAAACCCTTGGCTCAAAATAAAAAATACAGAACAAATGCAGCAACATATGATAATACATATTGAAGAGTAAGCAACCACGCGATAGCTAAATAGTACTGCAAAACATAAGAACTACACTATAACTAAATAATATTAATAAAAAAAAGGTAAGAGGAGAGGAGTAGGCTAGCTCGTATCCTCTCCCACACAAAGTGCGACACTACTTAGTTATCCATTAAACTTCTACCCTAATCCTCGACCTCCATACCTTTCTATATAAGATCATGTCCTCAGTCAGCTGAAGCTTTTCCATGTCCTGCTAATCACCTCCCCCCAATTCTTCTTCGGCCTACCCCTAACTCTCCTAAACCCTACTACAGTCAACCTCTCACACCTCCTTACTGGCGCATCCTCGCACCTCCTCTTTGCACCTCTTTTTTATATAGTTATCACTAAATAACTATATAAAATACTACTCCTTCGGTTCAAAATAAGCGTCCAGTTAGCCTTTAGCACACCCCTTAATAAGTACCCACCCTAAAAAATAGGTATATAACTAAACTATCCTTAATTAAATACTGCCTAATTAATATAGTTTCTTTATTAAATAAAAACTCACTTATCTAAGTAGAGGTGAATTGTGAAGAAAATAATTAATATTCCTCCTTGATTATGTAAGTAGCCACTTGTTTTGAACAAAAACAAAAAGGCTAAGTGGACATTTATTATGAACCTGAGGGAGTAGTAATCAAAGTTAGATTTTCAAAATATAATCAATAAGATTAATTTAGTAAAATAAACTTGTAATACATACTTTCTTAAGATAAGTGTCAAGTTAATATGGCCAAATAAAATAAGACGGAGGGAAAAGTGTTATTTAACCTACTCTTCTTAGCTTATTGTGAAGAAGTCTCACGTTGGTGGTTAATGAAATGGGTGGTCTAGATCTTGTTATATGATCTTGGACAATCCTCACCTCGTAAGCTAATTTTTTAGAATTGAGTTAGACTCAAAATTTATTTAACATGGTATCAAAGTAGGACCCGTCCCACCCCAATAATGGGCCCCAACATTAAATTGTTGCTCCAGATTTCAGCCCTAGCTATGAGGCTTGGGGTGTGATGAAGTTTCACATCAGCGGTTAATGGGATGCTAGTCTCTTTATATGTTCTCGGATAATACTTTATCCATGGACTAACTTTTCGAGTTAAGTTAGAATCAGTATCCATTTCTTTTAACACCAATCAATTTAATGGGAACACCTATTTAGAAAACATGTCTGAAATATACTGTAGCATACATCACCTCCACTAATTACTTTGACTAATTACTTTGGATACCACCTAATCAATCATTGATTAGAGCTTCTAAATTTAAATACTAATGACATAGATATTGTGAAAGTCAGAGCACAATCACTGACAAACGGCATGCGTTCTTTAATCAATTGTGGATTGTGGATTGTGAATTGATTAATCTCAAGCAAATTAGCATTCTAAATCCAATTTTTGACTAATTAAATTTAGTGTTACTTTCTAGTTTTGGGAAACTCTAATGCCCTCTCTTCTTGAGTTGCTCAAAATATTGTGAACAATCCCACATGCCACTAATACTATTTAATAGTGTATGTATGATCACGTGATAAGTTAGGCGATCGCGTGCAAGAACTTGCCTAGAATTGTACGAGTAGATATATGGGAGTGTCACCATATGCTAAATAGTAGTAATGCATATGAAAATGTAAAGGAGAATCGAATAGATATAAGGTTGCCTAGTACTACTTACTAATATAAAATTATTATAAATTGAGCCGTCAATGTCTCAAATTTAGATGAAGTTTCTTATCTAGTTTTGCTGTGTCTATGGATCAGAATTCATTCACTAATGATATAGAAAATTCCATCATTTAATTACAATTGACAGTCAATGGGTTCAAAGTAAGCATTATCACCAGAAGTATTTTCCACTCCAATGATCATATTAGCAAGAAACTAATATTGAAGGAAAGAATGGGAGAAGGATATGTCCATGTCAAAGACTGTTAATGCTAGAGTATGAAGTGAAACCATAACAAAATTAAACTAGAAAAGCGCGCCCCTATTAGCAGCCACAGTCCCTGCAAACTGTCTTCTCTTTGTAAGACTTTTTTTTTTCACACTTCTCTTTGTAAGACTCTGCTCTTCAACTTTCTACACGAAAAGCTTGTGATTCCTCTCCTCTACCAAAAGAGGTTCCTAAAAAGTAAGATACGTATTTATCGGTCACAAAGAAATTTTGGTATGGATTTTAACCATGTGTCTTTGAATTGTCTAACCAAATAGTGTGGACCACCCCAAAATATCACTAATCTCTTTGATTTCATTTTTCCATTTGTTTATAACGAAACAAATTGTAAACTAAAGAAAAGAACAAAACGAAATAGTGAAAAACTTAGAAATATAGTACCGGTAGTGCAAAATCAATTGGTTAGGATTAGGCGAATGCTTATGGCTCAAGCCATGAATATTTCGGAATTGGGATGATGTTCAGTGCTAACCCTAAAAGGCTCATATAATCCTCACTCTTCAACGGCCTACTTACTAAAAGTTGAAACGTTCCAAATGCACTTGTCATCTTGCTTTTTCCCTCCTATTTTTTTGCACAATAATACAAACACCAATAACAAAGAATAAAAACATGACTACGCAATAAGAAGACTCTCCTTCTTTTTTTTCTGAAAAAAGCGTTTCTTTTCCTTCTTTTTTTCTGGGAATTTTATCAGGGAAAGTACATCAAAGACTTCTCATCCGTTACACTAAACTTCGAAACCTACCTCACCAAATCATGGGTCCATGTTAGGAATGTACAATCTAAACCGGGTCTAACTCTCTTACTAAACCTGCTCTGTTTTTTTACCTTCTACTACCTTCACTCCGGTTCTCTTTTTTCTTTTTTCCTAACTAAAATTAAAATTCCCTACACTGCAAGCACCTCTATTTTTTTTCTTAAAATGATTAAAACATCTTCAAAAACTCTGAACCGGGTGAGCTAAACCGCTTTCTTCTGATTCCTTCTTTCTCCGCATCTCCAAAACTTTCCTGTGATTGTTCGAATGCAACTCACTGGAAAACGTCGGGCTGCATGCGGGTCGGTATTCGGGTAACAGCCGACCCGATTTGTAGCGGACCCCACAAGCGTTACAAAGAGTTTTTGCACCCATTGGACCGGCTCTCCACTGTGGGGTTTTCTGAACCCCACAATGACTGCACCGCCGTGGTTGCTGTGGCCCATTTCCACCCTGAACAGACTGTTTTTTCTTTGGTTTTTTTGCAAGCGGTTTGCCTGGTGACTCGGCAGTATGAACCGGAGTTGGGTAAAGGACCCAAGGTGTAGCAGGAGATGAAGACATAGTTGTTGTGGATGAAGATGAAGATAAAGATGAAGAAGAAGATGACTCGGTTAATGAACCTGAACCGCATGGCCAAACTCGAATGCTTGTCCTTCCACGCTTGGTTCTGGCTTTGGTTTGAACCGGTGTTGCAAAACAGGACGACTTCTCTTGAACCGGAGTTTCTCCATGGCTTGACTGGTTCTCAACTGGCTTAACCGGTAATTTTCCGGCTGGATAAGCATGTGAGTATCCAGTAAACGAGTCTTCAACAAAATGAGACAACCATTCAAGGCTATCCAAGTCATCCGCCTGTAGAAAAAAATTTAAAAAAAAAAAAACCGTTTTTTTTCCTTCAGTTTAAGAACTACTTTAAAAACAAAAACGTTTCTTTTCATAAAAAACCAAACTTTATAGCAAAAACTTACCGGAACAGTGAGTTCACTAACAGGAAGAGAAGCAAAATCTTCTTTAACAGGAACCGAAATGGTGACTATGTCCTTTTCAACCTCAACTTCTTTACCCTCTGTTTTTTCCAGAGGCGAAACAGGGAATGGTTTGTGAACAGAGTTATCTTCTTCTCCCCGTTGATTTTCTTCTTCCTGTACTTGGTCTCCTTCACCTTCAACAAAGCCATTAAAGTCAAGAAGGTCGTCAACAAAGAAGTCTTCGCTTTGACCGTTACCGGTGGTCAACAAGTCATCCCCATAGGCCTGGTTTTGGGTCATTTTCAACGGTGTCTCAGGCATAAAACTGCTTTTCAACGCTCCCTCCACACAGTCCATTCCCTGTTTTTCAACAACATTAAGAAAAACCGTTAATTGACAACACAAAAAGATTAAAACTTTGGGGGTTTAAAAGAAGAAGAAATTAAAGTACCTGGATAGAAAGAGAGGAGGAAGAAGGTGGATGAGGAGATAGGGAAGAAATGGGAAAAGGGTTGAAAGGAGAGAAAAAAGAGTGGTGTTGAGTTTGGTTAAGCATTGAATGAGAGACAGATAGGGGTAAAGAAAACACACAAATATTATTGCTTTCTTCCTTAAAACTTACTCCTAAATTTATTTATTTTTTTCTTCCTTCAAAAACACCTCCCTTTTTTATTTTTATTTTCTCTGTTCTTTGTACTTTTCTATGGGGGTTTTCATTTGAATAGTAATGAGTATTTATAAATGATCTTTTGACTGGCAAAGATTTACTTAATAGATTGACTTTATTTTTGTAATATTACACAGATTACATTCTAACAAGTAACAACTGAATTATTCCAATTCCCAGAATATTCTAATGTAAATTGGTGCTACTACAAGATTTACACTTTTTGTTGGTGGGAAATTCAAAATTAAAAATAATTTGCTTTTCTATTTCTCACTTGAAGTACTCAAGTTTATGGAAATGACAAAAGCGACCGAACACCAAGAGGAAGTTTTCTTCCTATCTCATTTAAGTCCTAATTCAAAATCATATCTTGTAACGTTTTCTCTTTTTTTTATCAAAATGGATCTTACAATGTTAAAATACTCTTTACTTCACACGAAAAAAAGATTCAGTTTTACTAAACGTCGTAATTAACAATATCATAAACCCTTATTATTTCTAAAATGGCTAAATGAATGAAGCGTTATGGAGCCAAAGACCTTAGAAGGCCATGAAAGAAACGAAACTGCCAAAGAAATTGTTACTTATTTTCTTTTAGGGGGTGAAACTTTTCTTCTTTTGAAAGATTGGTCCCATCTCTTTTGACTAATTACGTATGCTTATCTTAGCTACCGCTTTATTCGGCGCTCTTGATGGCAATTTACCATTCAATTTGCTTTCCCGCTCTTTGCACTTTTCTAATTTCCTACGGAAAATCTCATATATTTGTTTCCATCATATGTGGAAATTGCTCCATAATTACCTTCCCATCTTCTTGCTACTTAGCAAAATCACTATAGATTCACTATACATAAATATATGATTTCAAACTAAAATCAGTTAAACTGGTTATTACCACAATCTAGCGTGCTTTTTGATCTTTTCGTTTTGCTGAAAATTTTCAAAAAAGGTTGTGGCTATTTTATGATTAATTAATACTCCTTTTGTCCACCGTACAATAACTATTTGGAAAGTCAAAAGAGCTTTTCTTTGATTACGATATCTCCATATGCTTTTTAAATACTACTTTTATATTATTAATAATTGTGCTTACTGATTTATAATGCTTTTTATATAGATTCTAAATTTGAATTTTGTTTCAGAAAACTTGAAGGTTCCAATACTATGTCCGAATTCAAAACGAAAATTAGATAGTGGACTCTCGTGCACCAAATTGTCTCATATAAAGTGGGAGGGAGTAGTAACTGTTAATTAATGCCTGTTGAGACGTAAAATTAGATCGTAATTTTACTATTTCTTTATCTTGCAATTTTACAAGAAAAAGCCATTCTAATGGACAACTTTGAGTTGGAGAGGAGGAAGATGAGTGAAATCACTTCGCATGCGCATGTATTGCCCGTGAAGGATGGTTGTAATCTGCACGTAAAGTATACCACTGACCTAATTAGCGACTTTGGGTGGCTCGTGTAATGCAAGAATTCACTTGATGATGTTCATTGCATAATGGGAAATTAAAGTTACAATAAATCCAAATAATGTGACCTACATTGTATATTACTATATTGTGGATTTCCTTTTTTCTTTTTCTTTCCTTTTTTTTATATTAGGTGCTAAGCGAACTTTTATATTCAGTCATGTGCAATAATCGTGGTAAATCATCACCATGACGATCTATAGATGATGCAATTCTTGATTGAACATCAATTTCTTTGCACCTCATATAGCATGTTTTTCGAACTTATTAAAAAGATATTTCACTTAATTCCTTATCATTTTGCGTTTGTGAAACAACCTCATTCATCCATTAAAAAAAAAAGAGAGCCGATTATGGCATGCGTTTTTTAAAGGTCAACAATGACCTTCAAATATGATGGATTATAAGAAGTATTTTCCTCAGCGATTAAATTTTATGTAGTCGCATACTCTATAGAAATCAAAGTTTCATACCTCTCTTTTTTTCTTTATTTTTTTTGTTTTAATTTTTCAAAACCTCAAGCTTCATTGGATTTTATGTGGAATTTAAATTTTTTAAATATGTCCTGATCCATTTTATTTATATGTATTATAACTAGTACTGTTACAATTTCCTTTAACTATTCAATTATGCATAAAGCTTTAAAATTATGTATACATTTCACTTTTTTTTTGAAATTTTGGAGTTGGAGTTGAAGTTATGTTTGGCCATAGTTTTTGCAAATAGTATTTTTTTGGTTGAAATACACTTATTTTGGTTGTGCAAAAAGTGAAAAACTTGAGTTTTTCTTGTTTTTCAAATTCCAAATACAACTTGAAGTTGTATTTGAAATTTTCATGACCAAACGCTAATATTTGAAAAAAGTGAAAAAAAATCCGGAAAAAGGTGAATAATTCTTATGCCAAACGGGTCCGAAAAGTATAATTTGCTTCTCATTGTTTATCTAAAACCTTAATATAGAAGGGAAAAAATAAAAATACATTTTGTTGGAGCGCCAATAGAGTGAAGGCCAGGACGCCCTTTCATATATATTTCATTTGGTTCTGAACCACAGTCCACACCTATGATATATCATATTTGTCTCATATAGAAATATTGTTGTAGTTATGTAGTATGATTTGATCTTGTGCTATTGGAGTATTGGTTATATTATTATAAACAGTCTAACTCTATGTGCTCCTTTTTATGAAAGTAGCTCACTTAATAAATATTAGTGTACATTACTTTAATTTGGGCTTTTTCTACAAGTGCCTTTTTATTTCTCAATCTCATTCTCTTTACATTCCTTCCATCATTATAAGACCAGATGCGAGCACATTCGAAGTCTCGTAGCAAAAAGAACAGTAAAAATCACTAAAATTGAAGGACAAATAATATTTTTATTTAGTTCAATTTAGTTCCACTTCTTATTTAGAAAGAGTACTGCTGATATTATATAGCATGACTATGGCAAGGTATATATAAAATGGAAACTAATTTTATATCTGGTATAGTATACAGTGTAGGGAGTAATATAATTAAGGAAAACATACAGACAATTATTGTTTATTTAGTATAGTATAGTTTAGAGTGATAATAAAGAATGATGAGAATGTAGTGCATGTAATGATAAGGAAGATGGCACAATCCCTTGGAAGCAAAGAGTGCTAAAAGTAGATGAAAGCAGAGCAATTTGATTCCCACCAGCATTTGTCTCCTTCTTCACCAACTCGAATTATTCCTTTGCGTCTGTCACCTCTCATCTATTTTAGAGACTCTATATATAGGACTAATAACAACTAAGGAGGAGGGCATTTTAATACCTGCATGGATAGTTCTGTTCTTTTGGGATAATACATAAAAAGTTCTACTATTAAATTTGACTCGAGTTGCAACTTGCATACCTGAACTATGATGTTGTTTATAGAGACTGAGATACGAAGTTTAATCCGATAATATAAACATAACATAATTTAGGTGTGAAAATTACAAATCGAACAAGTTTCGAGAATTTTTTTAATGTATTATCCCTTAGATCAGTTACTTTGTTTTCACTCTTGTACTCTATCCCTGTCTGATTTTCTTTCTTTCTTTTTCTTTTTAAAGTTTGAAATGTGTTTAAAATTTTCCAATTTTTCTTAGGGTTATGGGTGGCCCTATTATTGATATTAGACAATCATTTTATCTTTCTTTTTATGATTGTACGAACAAAAACATATAGTACTAATACTTGAAAGCAAGAAAAATCTTCCATAAAGACCAATTTCCGAATTGTCCCCAAAAATACTAGAAATTCCTAACTCATAAATTAAACTCCTAACTCCCCCTCTGCGCCAATGTTGGCACTTATTACAGCGAGCGGGGAAAGAAATTGCTACATTTAATCGGATTAAAACTAAAGTTTTAGAGATATTAATCCTCCTCATTTAAAGTCATCAATATTTTATAAGAAAGATATGTTAGATAGTTTGTAATATATAGAGGTCTTAAACTGAACAGATACATCTGTTTGTGAAAAGATATGACTATTCTAAAAATTAAAATCATTTTTCAAATTTTATAAATATAAGGACACTTTTGAAGTAGCATAAGAAAAATCTACAGTATATTAGGACAATTTGTTGAATCCTGAAGAAAATTGCTTATAATCCCCAAAAATATATGCGCAGTATCTCTTTAAGTACAGTGCTATCACGTTAAAGCCTTTTCTTTTTCAATTTTTATCTTCCTATTTTTATAACAAGGCAAGATATACCAAATTTACATTGTACAACATTTAAACTGCCGGCTCAAGGTTGTTCATAGGCAGGCCGTTAACACGTTATAAAGAAAATCTGCCAGTTGACTGCCATCAAAAATCGTTTCTACATTTTCGAGGTTAAGTTTTTATCATATGTAGACTTTGGAGTATAGTATCCTAGACTACTTCAAAATTTTGAAACTTTGAATTGAATAGAATAACCAAAGGGAAAAAAAAAAGGTTATTGCACATTATTGGCGCCCACTTTTATTATCCTCGGCGTTCCAAAATGCAGTCTCCTCGCAATGTGCAGCCTACCAAAACTCAGAATATCCATATCTGGATAAGCTGTTTTGTGCCATTTTTACCTTATTGCCCATTACATGCACTTCAACTCTAGCTCCACGTTTTATAATTTCGAACTCAAAACTCATCTCTATTGAATGGATTAAATTAAAGTTGCAGTAATTTTACACACTATCAATGTAATTTAATCAATTATAATATAGTGCTATCATATTTTTTAAGTTAGTAAATTACCTTTACGATAGACAATTCCTTGCATAATTGAATCTTAAGTAGCCTAGTTAGTAGTGCAAAATTAACATTATCGTGCATAAAAGGTCAATTCATCTAAATCTAGCTTATTCTTAATTCATGAAGTGCCAAAATTATACTATATAAATAGATAATTTCGGGTATTTCTATGTGCCCTCATCAGGGCCGGCTCTATGGCTAGGTGAGGCATATGCCTTAGGCCCCTAATTTTGGGCCCCCAAATTTTACCAAGAATAAATTATATGTTAGTAATTTTTTTTAAAGAAAAGTGATTATTTATGATTGAAAGTACAACGGTTTTCTTATAAATTTATATTATTTTATTCTTTTTAATTATTTTGTTGTACTCTTTTTCTTCAAATATCTTATAAGTTAGAGTAATACTTTGTCAAAAATAAGATTCAATAGTCAAAAAGTGTTGAACAAAGTAAATTGCAACTTATTTTTTGTTTCTTTTTAGGTTTTCAAGCTAACAAGCATATTAAAGTGGGGTATACTAAGTATAACAACTTCTTGAATCAGATTCAATCGTTCTAACTCTATTATTTTTATCTAAAATTTGTCAACATATTACTTATAAAATCATCTTAAAAGTTCCTTAATAATTGCCTCAATGGAAAGATGTTTTTCAACATTGAAATTGATAAAATCTGACCTAAAATCAACAATTTAAAAAAAAAATATTCAAAGAAATCAATTACAAAAAAAATTATTAATTAATAATTTTTCATCTAAAAATAGTTAGAAATATAGATTTCAAATAATATAATATGTGAAGTTTGTTTAGGTTTTAGGCTTCTAATTAAAGTTTCGTTTTAGACCTCTAATTATATTGAGCCGCCCCTGGTCCTCAGGAGACTATAATTACACTTCTCAATTTATTTTCATGAAAATTTAAGTTAGCGGTAGCTTTTCTTATATTATTTGAAATTATGACAAGGCAAACTTTTATGAGCACAGAATATTTTTTGGCATAGTTTTGCAATAGGTAAATATCTATTCCTTTGAAAAGAAAGGTAACGTGCAGGGAGAAGAGAAGCAAGAGAGACAAACAGAAAAGGTACAGACTACGGAGTTCTGTGAGAAGGAAGGAGGTTTCCACTTTCCTAAGACGTCCTCATGTGTAGTACTACGTACCATTTTTGCTTCATTATATTACTTGGAAGTTGGAATGCCAACTTTGCTTATTTCCAATTGCTTTAATTGGTCCCACGCCTCTTTCCAAGTTTAAACTGAAATTGAAATCTTTATGAAGTTTGTAAATTTGTACTTGTAAAAGATTATAAATTTGTTAGTATGTTTTAGAAGATTTGATAAAGTACTACTACTACTTCTCTTCTTCTTGAAGTTTCAACCATTGAACAGCAACTTCTCTTGTAGTACTATTAATTATATGTTCATTTTTCTTTCTTTTTTAAATTTGTGTTTTAAACAAACACATTGAAGCAACTTCTATAGTTCTCCTACGGGTTAGTCACTTAGTTTAGGCTAGTAATGTATCGAAAGTTATCTACTTTTAGAATGTATTGCTTTTAGTTTCAGCCAGTTTAATACCTAATTTAATGCATAAATGACTCAACCCATCTAAATTGACACTCATACATACTTGCAACCTGCAATTAGAAAAAGTTACTCATATGGTGAAATATTCTTTGCCAAACAAGGAACACACAATTAGTAGCGGTGGTAAGAATGCCTAACAGTTTTATTTCAGGAACTAGAGGGAAAGCACATTGCTCAAAATTTGGACCACTACTTCACATGCTTTGCCAAAAGTTTATTGTAGATTATTGAAGTAGAATTCTTCAAATGCTGGCGCATGAAAAAGGTGAAATACATTTTACATCAATAGTTTACCACTACAAAAGTGAAATACACTTCATATTCATATATAACAGTTATTTTACTGTGAATTCAATCCACTAAAGAATAACGCTTCAATTTCAAATGTGTCGAGGTTGACAATATGAATTATTGTCACCATTCCATTTTATTTGTGTTCAGTATAATTCTGGCTACTTTACGTATAGGTAATTTGCCTTCTAATGCATATTATGAACTCTGTAACTGAAAGTTGTTTACCTCATACTTATCCTTATATTTGTGAGATTTTAACACTTAGAATTGGGAAATTTTCTCTTGTATTGAATAATTCAGCTGTACATTGATGTGTATATTTATACTAATCTATCAGGACTAAAAATATAAATCTACTCTTTACAAGCTATGTAAATAAATAAAATAAGTATGTAACTACCCTAACAATTTCTGTAAACCTAATGATGATCTAGAAAGATCCTATACAAGTGTCATTTATACGGTGCATTGAGTATATATTTCTTATGTTGTGTATGACTTCATATCCGATTGGGCCTGTTGGTTGGGCTGCTGTTTCTGCTTCAGCTCATCTTCACTTTGTCAGCCCAACATCACTATTTTATCAAGCCCAAAATATTGAAGACCAAATAAGACCAAAACAAAACCCATCTTACTTCAGACCATTTCCACCACCGACACACCACCATTGTTGTCTTCTTCATCATTCTGTGTCGCATCTGCCATTCTAACATTGGTGTCATTTGTTTTGGTCTTATTTGGTGATCTTATTTGGTCGTCAATATTTTGGGCTTGATAAAATAGTGATGTTGGGCTGACAAAGTGAAGATGAGCTGAAGCAGAAATAGCGGCCCAACCAACAGGCCCAATCAGATATGAAGTCATACACAACATAAGAAATATATACTCAATGTACCGTATAAATGGCACTTGTATAGGATCTTTCTAGATCATCATTAGGTGTACAGAAATTGTTAGGGTAGTTACATACTTATTTTATTTATTTACATAGCTTGTAAAGAGTAGATTTATATTTTCAGTCCCTGGTAGATTAGTATAAATATACACATCAATGTACAGCTGAATTATTCAATACAAGAGAAAACTTCCCAATTCTAAGTGTTAAAATCTCACATGGTATCAGAGCTGCCATAAGCTCGATCCACTATTAAAATCAATCTTCAAATCATACAAAAGAAATGGGAGAAAACAGCTCTTCGACAGTCGCGACCAATGTCGGAAAATCAATTTCATATGATCAAAATCACCCTTACCATCTCAACAATTCTGATTCACCTGGTATGACTTTAGTGAATACAGTTTTTCATGGTAAGGGATATCCAGGATGGAGGAGATCCATTCTCTTGTCACTTTCAGCCAAAAAGAAGCTTGGCTTCATAAATGGAGCTTGCAAATGCCCAGATCCAACATCTGCAGAACATGAACAATGGATCTATGTTAATGACATGGTGATTTGTTGGATATCAAATGCTTTGTCAAAAGAAATAGCAGACAGTGTCAATTCATCAAAAACAACAAAGGAATTATGGGACAGTTTGGAACAAAGGTTTGGTAAATCGAATGGAGCCAAGTTGTACCATCTTTAAAAGGAACTTTCAGGGCTCACACAAGGAAACTATGATATTGTTGTGTATTTTACTAAAATGAAAAGATTATGGGATGAGTTGGATGCTTTAGATGTTACTATTAGTTGTTCTTGTGTTTGTATTTGTGATGGAAAAGCAAAACTAACCAAGTCGCTGGAAAATCAGAGGTTAATCCAATTTCTCATGGGCCTGAATGACATATATGCTCAGGCTAGAGGAAATATCATTATGATGAATCCCTTACCCACCATGGATATGGCCTATTCATTGCTACTACAGGATGAAAACCAGAGGGAAGTATATGCTAACTCACACTTTGCTTCTGATTCTTCAGCTTTCATGGCTACTGGACAAGACAAACAGTCCAATGCTCAGCTTTTGGCTCAGTTTACAGCATTTATGGCCAATTGGCAGGGGAGGAATATTCACAAGTTCAAAAATCAGGCATTCAAAGGTGGAAATCAAGTTCAAAAATTCAGCAACAACAACTCAGGGCAAAGAATGAACAGAACACAGCAGAAATTCAGGATAAGGAAGAAGTACAACCCTAATGTATCATGATGATTGTTTTAGACTACATGGCTTTCCAGAAGACTTTGAGTTTACAAACTCAAAGAATTACCCAGTTCAAGTCAAGGGAAATGCTGTCTTGGCATAGGAGGAGGATGAAATCAATACAGGACAATGAGCTGATTTTAATGGTGCAGGAAATGGACAGCAATTCAGCAAGGAACAAGTTGCAGAGATGATGCAAATGTACAAACAAACAAAATCAAATCAATTAGCAAACACAGGAATTAATGCAAATGCAGTGGCTGGTACTATTCTTAAGTACTCAGGTTTAATTTTCACTAGTTTAAAATCAGACAGATGGATCATTGACTCAGGAGCCTCAGAACATATGTGTTTTGACTCTACTTCTTTCTTATTTCTCATTCCTCTCCCTATACCTTTGAACATTAGTCTACCTAACTCTTTCAAGGTAGGTGTTACTCAATGGGGAGCATCTTTGTTATGCCTGGTCTAGTGTTGAAAAATGTCATTCATGTTCCAGATTTTAAATATAGCTTATTATTAGTTCATAGTTATGTATGCAATTCAAATTTGATGTCTTATTCACTACCATTGGATGTCTATTGCAGGGCCATTTAATGAACAACCCACAAGCTTTTGGTGAAGTTAGAGAAGGCTTATATCTGTTGGATCCTGGTACTTTTAAGTCTAAATGTTGTTTTAGTCATGATGTATTTACTTTTTCAAAAGGAAGAAATTCCAAGTCTAAATCAGTGTCAAAAGAATCTGTTCCTAATTCTGTTCATATTAATGTTGTCCCTAATGTAATGCTTTGGCATCAAAGGTTGGGTCACTTACCTTTCTCTCCAGTGAAACATTTAAAGTTTATTCCTAATCATTCTACTCCTAATGTCATTTGCAATACCTGTCCTCAGGAAAAACAATCTAGGTTGCCTTTTCCAGTCAATAGTATCAAAACTAAGCACATGTTTGATCTAATACACATTGACACATGGGGGCCTTATAAGTCAAGCACCTACAATGGATACAAATATTTCCTAACTATAGTTGATGACTTTATTAGGGGAACCTAGACTTTTCTAATGAGTACCAAGTACAATGCATTTCCTATACTGAAAAGTTTTCTTTCTATGATAGAAAGACAATTTAATATCAAGGTAAAAGTGATCAGATCTGATAACGCCATGGAATTGGGCAAAGGTACACAACAAGCAGCTTTCCTTGCCTCAGAAGGAATCATACATCAAATGTCATGTGTGGCAACTCTTCAACAAAATGGGATTGTTGAGAGGAAGCACAGACATCTTCTGGACATAGCAAGGGGACTAATGTTTCAGTCTAAAGTTCCTGCATCCTACTGGGGAGAGTGCATTCTCACTGCAACTCACATCATCAACAGGCTGCCCTCAAGTGTACTCAGACTCAGAGGTAAAACAGCATATGAGGTTCTGTTTAAGCAAGAACCTAATTATGATTACTTGAGGATTTTTGGTATTTGTGCTATGTTTCCACCTTGTCACAAGGAAGAAGTAAGTTTGACCCTAGAGCGAAGGCATGTGTTATGCTAGGCTATCCTTTGCACCAGAAAGGGTATAAAGTATTAGATTTGGAAACAAAGAAAGTATTTGTATCCAGGGATGTCAAATTTCATGAAACACAATACCCTTTTTGCATGACTCAATCTCCACAGAATGAAAACACCTTCCCCCCTTCTATACCAAACATCTTCACAGACAATCATGATACTGAGAATGATACCGAGGATACGCTCTTTTCTCATAACACAAATCCTCTCTTTACACAACTTACCCCTTCCTCACCTATCACCAACACAACTACACCTTATCCTCCTTTCCCAGATCATAATACACCATCTTGTCATCTTGATCCCCCACAGTTTGAGAATTCAAATCAACCATCACCTGCACCTACATTTGATCTTATTCCTATTCCCCTTCCTGTTCAGACCAGTGAGCCTAGGAGAACAGGAAGGACAACTACCCAGCCTTCTTACCTAAAGGACTATATTTGCAGTAGTATTGTTTTCACAGATTTAAACAGAGCTTGTTTCACTCATCCAGACCCACCTCCTAGCTATTCTTTCTCTTTCCTATCTCACAATAAACAATCTATCCTAAGCTTTGTTTCCACTATAATTGAACCTAGTAGTTACAATGAGGCATCACAACACCCAGGGTGGAAGGAAGCCATGGATCTAGAAATTCAAGCACTACAAGACAATAACACATGGGAGGTGGTTGAATTACCTTTTGGCAAAAGAGCATTACCTTGCAAATGGGTGTACAAGGTAAAACATTTATCAGATAGTACCATTGAGAGACCTAAGGCACGGCTCGTTGTGAGGGGGGATATTCAAAGAAAAGGCATAGACTATAGTGAGACCTTTTCACCTGTGGTGAAAATGACTACTATAAGATGCCTGCTTACTATAGCCATAAAAAGGGACTGGGATGTTCAGCAATTAGACGCGAGTAATGCATTTCTGCATGGTGATTTACAGGAAGAAGTTTACATGAAATTTTCAGCAGGATTTCTGAGCCCTAGTCCTAAACATGTTTGTCTTCTAAAGAAGTCTTATATGGTCTGAAACAGGTCTCTCGACAATGATACTCTAGACTTGCAGGAGCTTTGAATTTTAAAGGGTACTCTTCTTCTTTAAATGACGATTCTTTGTTTTTTAAACAAGCGAATTCACTTACTTCTATCATAGCAGTATATGTTGGTGATAGCCTGATTATAGGAGATGATTTGGGAGAAATTAAGGCTATTCAACAATTCATCCATACAGAGTTCAAAGTCAAAAACTTGGGTCACATTCACTATTTTCTTGGCATGGAGGTTTTGCGAGAAAAATCTGGTTTCATAATCAGTCAAAGAAAGTTTACTATGGACATGTTGGAAGAATTTGATGTTAAAAAATTACCTTCTGTGAGCTCTCCTTTAGATCCATCAGTCAAACTACAGGCAAATCAAGGTCCTCTTTTCAAAGATCTAACTTTTTATCGCCATCTTGTGGGGAAGTTGAATTACTTGACGAACACATGTCCAGATCTGTCCTTTGCAGTACTTTGCTTAAGTCAATACATACAAAATCCTTCCTTGATGCATTTCACCACTGCTTTGAGGGTTTTGAAGTATTTGAGCTCAGATCCCGGCCAAGGAATACTTTTATCTTCAAATCCATCTTTTTCTTTGCTTGCCTTTTGCGATGCGGATTGGGCATTGTGCAAAGATTCCCGGCGATCGGTGAGTGGATTCTTCATCACACTTGGTGGCTCTCCGATCTCATGGAAATCGAAGAAGCAGATATCCATTTCCTTATCCTCTGCAGAAGCAGAGTATAGGTCCATGCGAAGGGTCACAGCTGAGATTACTTGGCTCATCCGTTTATTAGCTGATTTGTCGGCACCAGTCACCCTTCCCGTCACTCTTCACTCCGATAGCCAAGCGACGATCCATATAGCTCGAAACCCGGTGTTCCATGAACGCACCAAGCATGTGGAGTTAGATTGCCACTTTGTGCGGCAACAATTTCTTGCTGGCATCATCACCATTTCATTTGTCCCACCGAAGGATCAACTGGCCGATTTATTTACGAAACCTCTCTCTGGAGTTTCTACAAGGCCATTCTTGGCAAGTTGGGAGTTTTACCACATCCCTCCAACTTGAGGGGGGATGTTAGAATGGCAGATGCGACGCAGAATGATGAAGAAGACAACAATGGTGGTGTGTCGGTAGTGGAAATGGTCTGAAGTAAGATGGGTTTTGTTTTGGTCTTATTTGGTTATCTTATTTGGTCTTCAATATTTTGGGCTTGATAAAATAGTGATGTTAGGCTGACAAAGTGAAGATAAGCTGAAGCAGAAACAGCAGCCCAACCAACAATCCCAATCGGATATGAAGTCATACACAGCATAAGAAATATATACTCAACGCACCGTATAAATGGCACTTGTATTGGATCTTTCTAGATCATCATTAGGTGTACAGAAATTGTTAGGGTAGTTACATACTTATTTTATTTATTTACATAGCTTGTAAAGAGTAGATTTATATTTTCAGTCCCTGGTAGATTAGTATAAATATACACATCAATGTACAGCTGAATTATTCAATACAAGAGAAAATTTCCCAATTCTAAGTGTTAAAATCTCACAATGACATGGGTTAATTTCATTTACACTCACTAAACTTATTCCTTCTAATTTTAAAGTCACCAAATTACATTTTGTAACAGTGATATCACTATACTAACTATTTGTGATACCATATATATTCATCAAACTAATTTTTATAACAATAAAATCGCTAAACTATGTGTTAATTGCCAAAAAATAAAAATCACCAGAATATCAAATTTCTAGCATCGAAAATGGCATGTCATATATAGCCACATCATCATATGGTACTGTACACGTGCATGCCATGTGAAAAAAAAATTATTCAGAAATTTACATTGGCATAACCTATATTTTAAATATAAATAATTAACAAAGCATTAAAATTTAAACGGAAAGAATAAATAAAGAGGCAGTTAGCCACCAATAAATTCCCACCTCCCTTACCCAAAAAATGTAACATTGTTGTAAATAGTAATATGTTTGTCCATTTGGGACTTGGAGAGGAGAATACTTGGTCACAAAGTTATGTTGATGTTGCCACGTTAGCCCATATGGCTATCACTGTAGCAATATAACATTCTCAAGTAATGACGCTATATATAGCCATTCATTCTGTTGATGGAGAGAATAACGAAAAATTAGTAAAACAAAGTATAATATTGCTCGTTTCTCTCTCTGTGTGTGACTTTTACTACTTAGTTCCATTTTATAACACGTTATCAGCACGAGACTCTACCATCTCGAGCAAATAATTTAAAAGCCTCAAAGGTATTGACTTACTTTTTTCTTAACTAATGGAAAATCTTACTAAACGTGAATTTATAGCCTTAGATATATCCAGCAATAGCTATATGTCTTGGATTCTTGATGCCGAGATTCACCTTAATGCGATGGGTCTGGCAGAGACCATCAAAGATAAAATGAGGCATCAGACCAAGACCGTGCCAAGGCAATGATATTCCTCCGCCATCATCTTGATGAGAATTTGAAAATGAAATATCTCACGGTTAAAGATCCTCTTACGATGTGGAATGATCTGAGAGATAGATATGATCACCTGAAGATGGTCATACTACCACAAGCAAATTATGAATGGCTCCATTTAAGGCTATAAGATTTTAAATCTATTAAGGCATATAATTCTGCAATGTTTAAAATTATTTCTCAGTTAAAATTATGTGGTCAAAATGTTACTGAGCATGATTTGCTGGAGAAAACATTCTCCACTTTTCCCGCCTCGAGTATGCTCCTGCAGCAGCAGTACCGATAAATGAGGTTCAAGAAATATTGTGAACTCATTACACATCTTTTAGTTGCTGAACAACATAACGAATTATTAATGAAAAATCACGAAAGTCGACCTACTGGTACTGCTCCATTCCCTGAAGTGAATGAGGCAAACTTTCACAATTTTAGGCGTGGAAGAGGTCGTGGCCCCAGTCGTGGTCATGGCCGTGGTCGAGGAAGGAATTTTATTCATGATTCTCGTATTGCACCAAATAATACTCTTCATCACCAGCAGTGTAAAAAGGAGGAGGAAAAGCATGAAGCTGTGCAAAAGAAAAATGCAGAAAATAAATGCTTCCGATGTGGAGGGAAGGGGCATTGGTCACGTACCTGTCGTACGCCAAAGCACCTAGTTGAGTTGTATCAAGCCTCCCTCAAAAAGGCCGAAAAGAATGCCGAAGCAAATTTCATTTCTGAAGATAATATTGAACTCATACATCTAGATGTGGCAGATTTCTTTGAACACCCTGAAGGGAAAATAGATCATCTGATCGGTGATGGATCTGTAATAACTTAGATATTTCATACATGTCGTTTGTATTAGCTAATGTGGTTATGTTTCCATAGTTATGTAAATGAAGTGTGTGTAATGCTTTGTTTAATAGTAATATATGTAATAAAACGTGTGTAATGTTTCGTCTAATCATAATATCTACTTCGATGTTTACTTTGTCTATTCTTTCGTTTTGAAAAATATATGGAAAATCCTCAAATATTATTTGGATCAATGACCAATCATGAAGATATTTGTGTGATTGACAGTGGAACAACGCATGCCATATTCAAAGATGAGAAATATTTTTCTCACTTGCTTAAGAAAAAGGGAAATGTTAGTACAATTTCTAGAAATTCGAAATTAATTGAAGACTCTGGAAGAGCTACTATATTTCTACCTAAGGGGACGAAACTTGTTATAGAATATGCATTATTCTCTTCTACATCCCCAAGAAACTTGTTGAGTTTTAAAGATATCCGCCGTAATGGGTATCACGTCGAGACATTAAATGAAACAAATGATGAATATCTTATTATTACAAAGAATGTCTCCGGCCAGAAATATGTTTTGGAAAGTTTCATCACTATCTTATTTTAATCCACGTGCCCCTATATGTGAGCAGGAGATCCAGAAGATCATCCACTTGCAGAAAATAGCAAATCAAATGCCAGACGCATTTACTGATTTGAAAAGAATAACTTAGTCGCATATCCCTGCGGAGAATGTGCCTATTCGAATTAATGTTCCGAAGGGACAATCTACTAGTGTCATAGCCTCTGAATCTCATCCACGCCTGAAGCGTGATAGGCCATTAGGCTCCAAGGATAAAAATCCTGGAAAAATAAATACAAACAATGATCAGAATGACACTATGAAAGGATCTCATGAAGAGATTCAAGATCTGATTAATCCTGATATTCCTAAAGAAATCAGCACACCCGAGACTCCAGTAAGTAAAGAACTATCATTAAGTTCTACTGGTGATGAGGTCAATTTGAATCGTTTGAAAATTGTGCTGAATAGTGTTTTTGCATATAATGTTGCACTAAATATTATGAAAGGCAGTAAGGATCAGGAACCTCAATCTATCGAAGAATGTCAACGAAGATATGATTGGCCAAAATGACAAGAAGCAGTTCAATCAGAATTGAATTCACTTGCTAAACGTGAGATTTTTGGACCTGTAGTCCAAACGCCTAATGGTGTAAAACCAGTTGGCCACAAATGGGTCTTTGTACGGAAAAGAAATGAGAGAAATGAAATTGTGTGATACAAAGCACGCCTTGTTGCACAAGGATTCTCTCAAAGACCCGGCGTCGACTATGAAGAAACGTATTCACCAGTTATGGATGCTATAACATTTCGATATCTCATCGGTTTAGCTGTATATGAAACCCTTGAAATACATCTGATGGATGTGGTTACAACTTATCTTTATGGCTCACTTGATAATGAAATTTATATGAAAATTCCTGAAGGATATAAAATGCCTGAAGCATTTGGTTCAAAGTCTCGGGAAATGTATTCAATCAGATTACAAAGATCATTATATGGTCTACAACAATCAGGGCATATGTGGTACAATCGCCTCAGTGAGTACTTGATAAATAAAGGTTATATAAATGATGTCATCTGTCCATGTGTTTTTATTAAGAAAACAAACTCAGAGTTTGTTATACTTGATGTTTATGTTGATGACATAAATCTCATTGGAACTCCAGAAGAGCTCCAAAAGGCGATTGAATATTTGAAGGAAGAATTTGAGATGGAAGATCTTGGAAAGACAAAACTCTGTCTTGGTCTGCAAATTGAACATTTCGCAAAAGGGATCTTTATCCATCAATCTGCCTATACTGAGAAAGTTTTAAAACGGTTTTACATGGACAATACGCTTCCTTTAAGTACTCCTATGGTTGTTCGCTCACTTGAAGTGAGCAAAGATCCGTTCCGACCTAAGTAAGAAAACGAAGAGCTACTTGGTCCTGAAGTACCATATCTTAGTGTAATAGGTGCACTTATGTATCTTGCTAATGCTACAAGACCTGACATAGCGTTTTCTATTAATTTACTAGCAAGATACAACTCTTCTCCTACACGAAGACATTGGAATGGAGTTAAGCATATATTGTGATATCTGATGGGAACTAGCAATATGGGTCTGTTTTATACTAACAAAGGTAGTACAGATCTTGTTGGTTATGCATATGCAGGTTATTTATCTGATCCACATAAAGCTCGATCTCAAACAGGTTATCTGTTTACATGCAGAGGTACTGCTATATCATGGCGATCCACAAAGCAGTCCGTTGTTGCTACTTCTTCGAATCATGCTGAGATAATAGCTATTCATGAAGCACGTAGAGAATGTGTGTGGTTGAGAGCAGTGATACATTTCATCAGAGAAAGATGTGGCTTGAAGTGTGATACAAAAATACCCACAATATTATATGAAGATAATGCTGCATGGATATCTCAATTAAAAGGAGGCTTCATAAAAGGAGATAGAACGAAGCACATTTCACCAAAGTTACTCTTCACACGTGATCTCCAGAAGAATTATGACATTGATGTGCAACAAATCCGTTCAAGTGACAATCCTGCAGATTTGTTCACCAAATATTTACCAACTTCAACTCTTGAGAAGATGATATTCAAGATTGGAATGCAAAGACTCCGACATCTGAATTTTGGTCTTCGTCAGGGGGAGTGAAATACGTGTTGTACTCTTTTTTCCTTAACCAAGGTTTTGTCCCGTTGGGTTTTCTTGGTAAGGTTTTTAATGAGGCAGCTCTCAAAGCGTATTACTAGATATGTGTACTTTTTTTTTCTTAATTAGGATTTTTTCCCACAGAGTTTTTTCTAATAAGATTTTAACGAGGCACATCATCTATTAATGGGCATCCAAGGGGGAGTGTTGTAAATAGTAGTATGTTTGTCCATTTGGGACTTGGAGAGGAGAATACTTGGTCACAAAATTATGATGATGTTGCCACGTGAGCCCATATGGCTATCACTGTAGCAATATAACATTCTCAAGTAATGAGGCTATATATAGCCATTCATTCTGTTGATGGAGAGAATAGCGAAAAATTAGTAAAACAAAGTATAATATTGCTCGTTTCTCTCTCTGTGTGTGACTTTTACTTCTTACTTATTTTAGTACTTAGTTCCATTTTATAACAAACATGATTATTTCTTTTTCATGCTAAAAAAGTAGCAGTACTAGTCAGAGTACTCTATAGCTTATTGATTTTGTCTCAACCACATTTTTAAGTTTTTATTTAATTTAGAGTGAATCCCACTTTACCCCTTAACATTTAAGGGTTGGGAAAGGATACCCCCCTCACATATTGAATGGGAACGATAACCCCCTATCTAATATTTTCCGGTGAGAATCTTTTGTTCTTAATAAAGATCTTTTTTTCTTCTTCTTTCTAGAATTAAATATAATATATAACTCTTATTATTGTTCCATTCACCTATTCTACTGAAAACAATGTATAACAACTACTTGAAAAAATCTGTTAATAAATTTCAAGCTAAATGTCGTTGGTTTTTTTTTTTTTTGGACTAGAGGGCCAAGATCTTAATTATTATACAATCTAAATACAGTCTAATATCAGTACCCGTGCGAGCGGACGATATTAAAAAACACTAATCTATGTTAAATTTTGATGTCGCTTGTTTGAGGACATTGTATCATAATAAAATGTTAAGTATCATCTAATTTTCGATATAATACACTCAAATTAACGATATTTCTGTGAAATTAAAGTAAACAAATTAAATATTTTAAAATATTATTTGATTTAATCTTTAGATTTAATTCATAATACACACACACACATACACATCTATATACAATATATATATATATATATATATATATATATATATATATATATATATATATATATATATATATATTCCGTAAATACTTTTATTACTATGTGTATATGAGAAAAGTATTTACGGAATATGACGAAACTTTCTCTTGTTATTTGTCGTAAGATATATTGATAAATTTAATAATTACTACTTAGCACTATTTTACATAAGCAATTGAATTATCTTCTTTTTTGTTTCCAGTTCACAAATTTTGTTTTTTAATTTTAATTGTTAATATATACATATACAATATATATATATATATATATATATATATATATATATATATATATATATATACACACACACACAGAGAGAGAGAGAGAGAGAGAGAGAGAGAGAGAGAGAGAGACAAAAGATTCAAAACTTGGACATATAGAGAAAAATATACGTAAGATTTAACAAAGATTAAATCTCGTTTCAATGGCTAGTTTAGTGACTTTTTATTATTTTATTGAAATTAATTACTTATTCTCACCGGAAAATATTGGATAAGGGGTTATCGTTCTCATTCAATATGTAAAGGGGGTATCGTTTCCCAACCCTTAAATGTTAGGGGGGTAAAGTGGGATTCACTCTTTAATTTAATAAGCACAAAAGTTTAAAATCTCAACTAAATCCTACCCCGCAAAAATCTGAGTTAATTCCCTAGATAATCACTCAAGTTTGGGAAATTGCCTCCAAATATCATTTTTGTTTCTTTTATGACAACAAAGTCACTCAACTATCACTATTTCTCTTAAAATATACTAAACATCTTAAAAACCTCCTTCTCTCCTAGTTGATATGACATGCCATTAAAACTCATTTTTTTAATAATAAACCCATTTAACTCATCAAACCCATTTAACACATATTTTATACTCAATCAAATATGATCCGGTTAAAAAGCAGCAAAGGATTCAAACATACTTTCTATTAAGCCATTTTTTCAACTCTAAGATTATGTTATCTTAATATAAATTACAATTAAGTAGTTTTAACTTTCTATTCAAATTCAAATATTTTTAAATATCATATTTTTTTCAACATGAAACAACATATTCTTTCCTATTAAAATGCAATTACATAGATAACACATAAATTACCTTCGCATAAGTGAATTTTAAAATATTCTAAGTGAATCTTATATTTTAAGAAATAAAGTTTGTGTAAATTTTTCCTTTATATTTTGAGTTATTTATTTTTAAATATGTAGTGTATAAGTTTTTGATATTTCCAAAAGAAAAAATTTAACTCGGAATACAAAGGAAAAACTTTACACTAACTTAATTCCTCTTTCCTGTCAATTTCAGTTTACTTCCATCCCTTTCAACAATTATTACTTCATAAATATCTTTCCACTTGATTCTCCACTTTATTTGTCGTTTAATCTAAATTTCTCATTCAAGTTCATTTTTCACCACAATTTTTTGCCACCTAAGACTAAGATACTTTTATTATTGGTCGTCATGTACCTTAATTACAATACCTTGTTCAGTTGTTATACTTCATTTTTCAGTTTTCACTTATTTCTACTTGTTTAGCACTCTCCGACTAGTGGAATACGCCCAAGAAATTCTTGGTTTTAAGTTGACGAGAGAATTCGTCAAACAGTTTGTTTCATAAAATATAATATTCAATTAGATGTTTTAAAAGTTAAACTTATACGGAAGTAATTTTTGTGTTATCTGTGTAATTTTATTTTAATGTGGAAAGAATACGTCGTTTAATATGGGGAAAAATATAATTAAAAATAATTGAATTTGAATAGAAAGATAAAACTACTTAAATTTTAATTTAAATTAAAAAATAATATATTTGATTAGAGAAAAAAGAATCTTAGATTTGAAAAAAGTGGCTAAATAAAAAGTATGGTTTAATATATGTGCTGATTTTTAACCGGATCTTATTTGATTGGGTATAAAATATAAGTTTGGTTAAATAAGTTTGATGAGTTAAATAGATATATTAGTAAAAAATTGGCTTTAATGACATGACATGCCAACTAGGAAAGAAGGAGACTTTTGAAGTGTTACGTATATTTTGAGAAGAATAGTGATAGTTGAGTGACTTTATTATCTCAAAAACAAAAATAATATTTGGAGACAATTCTCCAAACTTGGGTGACCATCTAGGAAATTAACTCCAAAAATCTCCATCTAACTATGTGCCTTAACCTTTTCGGTGAGTCAATGCTGCGGTACCCAAAAAGAATGTGCATTTGCTAAATTTACATTCCAATTTTTCAAGCTCAAATCTTTTTGAAGGCTAATATTAATGTAGTGGTCTCTGTGTTTTAGGTATTAGAATCCCTTTTCATTTAAAAAACAGTCAAGTTTAAAATTAAATGTTCATATAAACACTCTCCATGTTGAAATCATTCTAACTATGGCTTAATAATATACTCCTCTGTCCCATTTTAGCTATCATTTTTTAGCTCAAAAAAATTGTCTCAAAATAATTGTCACTTCTGAAATTCAGGATTAAAGTTGATAATTATTTTCAACTATATCCTTAATATTAAAGGAGGATGCAAGATATTTAAGAGGATAAATTAGTCTACCTTTATTTAAATATATAGGGATAACTTAGTAAACTATATCTTGTATTTTTTTTTAAAATGAGTGTAAGAAAAGCTAAAACGACAGTTAAAATGGGACGGATGGAGTATGATTTTCAGTAATGAGTACCAATGCAGATTTGAATTTTGGACCTAGGCTTTCACTCATATTCAGCTCCAAGTAGTGTGATAAACGTGAAATTCCAAATTTCTGATCACGTAGAAATTATGGACACTCCTATCAACATTCACATGTAAGGTCTAGCAAGACATTGATGATTGAATTGACTACCATTACTTGTCCATACACTGACTCCCATTCTGCTTCCTCTCTCAAAGTTGTCTCCTATATATATCTTCTCATGTGGTCACCCTATTAGACAAGTGGTTATAATACCAGCAAGGGGGTTGTAATGGTATGTCCTGAATCTGAGATCACATGTTTGAGCCTTGACTAAGGGAAAAATTCTATTAGAGAGCGGCTTTTCTTTAAATAATAAACCTTATACCGCGTGAATACGGATTAATTAATTGGAGCCTCAATGCGAATATTGAACCGGGTGCAAAAAGACAAGAGGCAATAATTTATGCAATGAGTCCGGAATTTTTCTATCCTGATTAAGTTAACTTGCAATAACAAGTAATTTTTTCATAGCAAATTCATATACTAACTTGAAAAATGGAAGAACATGTTATATTCACAGCTCTATACATTGTATTGATAGTGAAAAGTGTATAACATAAAGACTTTATGTAGCACTCCCTTTGGGAGGATGCCACTTGCGAAATAAAAGCAAATTTTATAATTACAATGTTCAGAAAAAATTTATTTAATAAGATATTTGCAATAATTTAGTAGCGGAAATAGGCCCACATGAACAAGTTTCAAAAGTGCATGCCTAAGTGTATCACATGGATCACGTACAAGTCCCCAAAAGTATACAAAATGAACATGCTCATGCAAATGTGATCTTCATCTAAGCTTCCAAGTAACAAACTATCGCTAAGCATAAAGCTTAGTGACACATAAACTTAACTAATATTTCATATCAAAAAGTATGCTATGTAAGGAGTACAAAAATAAACTCTAGGAATGAGCATATCAAAATCATCATCAAGTACTTAATCAATGTACGACATTTCAAGAGAACCACCAAACCATAAGATTCATTATACTAATATTTCAAATACCAAGTGTAAAGCTTTCGAAGCTAATTCATGAAACGTCATTCAATTAGTTAATTTAATAGTGAGCTACATATCAAAAAATGATTACAAGAACTAAATTCAAGGAATAGACTTATCAAAGTAAGCTATGTACGATATTCAAGAGAATCAAATATCAACCCAAGAAATAGTTCCAAATAACAATATTCATATCTCTAATGTCAAGAAAGCTTCCCAAGCTAATTCGAGAAAGTCATTGTTATACCCCATTTAAACGGGTTAAATTAGAGTACAACATTGTGGTGATTCTCAATTAATCGTGCAAAGAGTCGCCACCTAATTATTTATTAAGGTGAATTAGGACACCTAAAATAATGCTAAATTAACTCTAGTTCAACGGTCCACTTAACTTATATAATTCTAGGTAAGGGTTCTAATTATCCTAAAGGGAAGATGTTAAACATCCTTTAAGATCCGTTAAATACGGTTAACCGGCCAAACTTAGGTAAATTGAAATCAAAATAAATATTTGTCTTAAAATATCAAATAGGCGAATAATTAATTTAGAAAGAGAAAAAAAGAAAATACTTTTAACCTCAAAATGAATTAAGAAAGATGCGACTTATATTTAATAAAATGGTTTTCCTATTCAAGAAGGTAAGATTAGCCATCTTAAAGTCGAAAGACTATTTTTCCCGAAAAACAGCAAAGACTTAAAAATGGTCATTTCCATTTGTCAACTTGTAAAGAAAATTAAGTAACTGTTTTAATAGGCAGCCAGAAAGTATTTAAAAAGGATTTAC
This sequence comes from Lycium barbarum, assembly GCF_019175385.1. Lineage (NCBI taxonomy): Eukaryota > Viridiplantae > Streptophyta > Magnoliopsida > Solanales > Solanaceae > Lycium > Lycium barbarum. The sequence continues at coordinate 91,976,490 of NC_083348.1, forward strand.
CAATTGAACCAACATTCAGAGCTTTTAACTTTGGTCAGAGACTAAATTCCCATTGCTTTCACGTGAAAGAGACAAATCAAATTCCATTAGATTGCTCCTAAACCAAACTAAAATTCATTTGGAATTGTGAAATAACTCACAAAATTATACCCATTATCCCCCTCTACGTAGGTATTCTAAGGCCAACAATCTTAAAAATCAAACACATAATCACACATAAGAAAGCAAAATAGTTAGTCAATCATAGGATAATCTAAATGCAACAGTATGCTCCTTCTATTTAGAGGGAAAGAAGTGAGCGAAGAAGCGGATGCGGGTACTATATTTCCCCTCGCTTCTCTTCTCTTTCTGTTCGGATGCATCTCAAGGGAGTGAAGGAGTTGGCTGAAAAGAAGACACGGATTCCATGTCTGGCGACGGCAGGAAACTATGCAACAGTGAGAGTCTTTTATGAAGACTCCATTTTGCTCCGGAAGTGTACATGTAAAAGAAGGAAAATAAAAGATTAATGATGTAGCTCAACTTTAAAAGGATATTGAATAAAAAGGATATAGCCAACTAAGTCATACAACAAATATACTATTCAGGACACGCATTATGCAAAATGCCGAACGAGATTTGTAACTTGCAATTGACGATTTTCGAACCAACACAAAACAGCTAAATTACACGTCTATTATACATAAAGTGATCCTCAAGTCCGTTAGATCCAAAGTACGACGAAATTATTTCTCTAAGTCTAAGGCATGACGAATGAAAGATAAAGCAAGGCGTTAGATGATATTCCTTAAAAAGAGAACTCAATACACATAACTTCTATTAACAGATCGTACGAAGACTAAAAAAAAGCTATGTTTTTGTGCATAAACATATGGAATAGAGCTACAGGTAGTGTGTCCTAGAATCATGGCCTTATATTTTATTAGAGAAAATACATAGACATGGTGTGCATAATATATCTAACTAACAAAAGCAATCACCATCTTGGATCATTTTCTTGCAGAGAAATGTACAAACAACATTATAATTTCCACCATATAAAGATACCGAACGAATTAATAACCTATAGCGAAACTGACTTCGTATGAACATCCAATCCTAAAACAAAATCATTCTTTAAGAAGAAAACATGACTTTAGATTTCTACAGGACTCAAACTAAACCGAAATATAATTCTTAATATCATTTTTATTATAGCTAAGCTAAACAAAACTCAGTCTTTGACACATAATTTATTAAGATAGGCATAGTGTTTTATCACAGAGAAAATAAGGAGCGGGTATACCTTTTGCGGGTGCAGTGAACGGGGCTTTGGACCTCCGATCTACGCTCGAACACGAACGATGTTCAGATTCAAGATTTTGGCAAAGATCACAAGAGAATAAATACTTAGTGCTTTGAGCAAAACAGTACGAAGAAGATTAATATTTTCAAGGGGATAAGTGGCGGCCAGAAAAAAAAAAACCTCCCCCTCGGCTGAAACACAGAGAGGTATTTATAGATGAACGATTAGGGCTAGGATTCTGGATTTAGGCGGGATAGATTTCCGAAATTTCAAAGGGTTACGGGTTGGCCTTTGAAGGAGCCGTTTGGAAGACGTTTGACCTTTGATATTGATTTTCCCCTTGTACGAAATCTGCTCTTCTGAAAAGTATTTGGCCTTTTGCCTTCATGACAAAAAGGGATCTTGTTTAAAGCAAAGACTTACACCAAAATGGAGGAACAAATCCTGTGTCGAGAGAAAAGAGAAGCTGGAGCTTTATCAAAAAAGGAAAATGGAAGATAGAGAAGAGAGGGATGCGGCTGCTTGATAGGTTTAGAGCTTGTGTTTTGGAATTGAGCAGCTGATTATTGCTAGGGCTGAGTATTAGAGCGAACTTGGGCCGCAAATTGACCAAAATTATGGGCTTTGGGTTCTGGACCAATTTCTTTCTTCCATGTATATTTTGGACTTCTAAATTATCAAAGATCTTATATCCATACTATGTAATAATATTAGATACGTATATAGTAATAAAAAATAATAGTAGTTGTAGCCAACAACATCAATAATAATAATAATAATAATAATAATAGCAATAATTATAATAGTACTAATAATAGTTGTGGCAGTAATAAAATAGTGGTAAAAATAGATTTTTGATATTTTACTAATTTAGAGGCTCGAGAAAACAAGTTGGAAGAGAGGAGGGTCAAAATTGAGTGTCAACAGTCATTCAGTTAGTTAATTTCGCCCAACACATATGTCATTCCATCACATCAAGCATAATCAAATAACAAGAAGGACCGAAGCTTAAATCAAGAAGGGTCGTCACCGAATAATCAAGAGAATCATTAGCCATGTTGAAAGTGGCTTTCCACTCATACTCGAGAATGGACAAAAGTCCATCATCAAGACGAAATGTAAATCCAAAGTTAAGATGGGCAAGATCCGAAATCAAGAAGGGTCGTCACCTAATAATCAAGAGAATCAAGGGTCATGTTGAAAGTGGCTTTCCACTCATACTCGAAAATGGACAAAAGTCCATCGTCAAGATGCAATGTAAATCCAAGGTCAAGATGGGAAAGATCCGAACAATACCATGAGGTATGTCATTATAAGTGACAAAGTCACTATCACAAGGACAATGTCCCGACAAGAATGCAATAATGCTCAAGCAATCCCTATATGTGGGTGAATTAAGTCGTCTTACAAAAATACTTCACATAACACCAATGTAATTTTAACATACTCATAACTCACTTACAAAATTATACCCTCAATGATAACGTTGTCATATTGAAGTGTCTTAAGATATTCTTTCTAAACCAACAAAGCAAGTAAACTATTAAAGTAGCAACAAAATCAATATGACAACAATTTAATATAGATACCATTTCACCAAAATTCAAGCTTCTCGCAATATCTCAAACAATATAAATTGAACGAAAAGTTCAAGTTTAGGTGCAAACCTTGGAGCTTTAGTGCTTCTACAGCTCAAACAAACATCAAAAAGTTATAAATCCCCAAAGCAACGATTAAATAAATATGTCGACTTCCTTTGCCAACTTCCCTTAGCTTGTACAAGAGTATATATATACCTTAAATACACAATCAAATATCTATTTAAGTTCAGTGGTTTTAGCATGTCAATACTAAGTGAAAATCACCCTAAACTATCAAAACAGAAATTCTAGACAGTACTACTATCTTGTAGTGTGGCTCACTTTCAAAGGGGTAAACAGCAAAAATAGACTTTGTGGTCTAAATGAAAGTTGTATATATATATATATATATATATATATGTGTGTGTGTGTGTGTGTGTGTGTTGGGGTTTTAGAGAAATTTAAATCACTTCTATAGCAGTTTTTTACAAAACGATATGCTCAAAATACTAACAGTAGTACATGGAGGGTTTATAAAATAGAAATCTGGGCATCACCTGCCCTGTACTTCATCACCCTTTTTCGAGTAAATACAAGCAAAACTAGGTTTTGGATCCTGGACGAAAGTTGTAGAGCTATGAAATAGATTTCTAGAATAGCCTGGATCACTTAAAACTAAATTTTATACAAGGAAATATGCTGAAAACACTAACAGTTGTCCAGTTCAAAAGCTGGTTTTGTAAACTTACCTCAATCGTGTGGAGTAGTTTGTGGCTCAACCAAAACAAGTCTTGATGATTGATTTAGTGGGAGAATTTGATGAGAGGAGAGGAGTTTTGGGGTTTTATTTCTTGGAGAAAAAGACATTAGAGGTGGTGGAGAGGATATGAGCCAAAAAGGTATATACATTACTTGGATAAGGATGAAAAAAAAAAGTGGCTGCCCAAACTTTTATATATCTATTGTATTTCATAATAAACTTATCAAGAGGATGATAGTGGTAAACATAACAACATCACGAAACTTCCTTGTAAATATTAACACAATCTAAAGTAAGCAATTTTCATATATCGTCAAATTCACGTAAGGAGTGCGAAGTAAATATTCCCTTACTATCAAGATATGGTCAATCGAAAATTCAAGTGTTATTTTAAAAAAAATTCAGGGTGTTAGAGCTCTGTCCCCCTTAAGAAATTTCGTCCCGAAATTTACCTTATACTAGTCTCGAAAAGGCATTGCAATCAAGTCTACAGAAAAAAATTAGATTTTGAATCATGAAAGGATAATCTTTATAAACTCGGTTAACAACAACCTGGTGACCGAAAAGATTTCCGACAAGCACATCAAAATCAAATCTCGTAAAAATCACACATCTAGAAAATGCAAGTGATGAGAAACATAATAGTTTGTAGAGCATAGATCAACATCCTCATTAGCTTTATTAAAGAGGAGGCCATGTCTTATTTCCTATTGAAGAGAAGATCACATTGCATTAGGGACATCTACATGATGCATATGAACAACACACACAACAAAACATGTTAAAAGGAAACGAGTATACCAACAAGTCACAACAAAAGTCCTAGAATTACAAACCTAAGGCTCTGATACCAAAATTTGTAGCAACCCCTTTTCGAGTAATACAAGCAAAACTAGGTTTTGAAGCATGAATGAAAGTTATAGAGCTATGAAATAGCTTTCTAGAACAGCGTGGATTACTTAAAACTAAATTTTATACAAGGAATATACTGAAAACACTAACAACTGTCCAGTTCAAAAACGGATTTTGTAAACTTACCTCAATCGTGTAAGGTAGTTTGTGGCTCAACCAAAACAAGTCTTGATGATTAATTTAGTGGGAGAATTTGATGAGAGGAGAGGAGTTTTGGGGTTTTATTTTCTTGGAGAAAACGAAATTAGAGGTGGTGGAGAAGATATGAGCCAAAAAGGTATATATATTACTTGGATAAGGATGAAAAAAAAAGTGGTTGCCAAACTTTTATATATCTATTGTATTTCATAATAAACTTATCAAGAGGATGATAAGTGGTAAACATAACAACACCACGAAACTTCCTTGTAAATATTAACACAATCTAAAGTAAGCAATTTTAATATATTGTCAAATTCACGTAGGGAGTGCGAAGTAAATATGCCCTTACTATCAAGATATGGTCAATCGAAAATTCAAGAGTTAGTTTAAAAAAATTTCGGGGTGTTACACATTAGGTAAGCAAACTCTTGCTAGTCAATCCCTCTCGACTCATACTTTAAGATGTTAAGATTAATGTTTTAATTAATTTTGAAACATTTCATCTGATAAAATTTTTCCAAACTAAATGAATGTGAATTTGAAGATACATTCTTCATTTAGTATTTTACGTTTTAGGCTCTTGAAAGTTACATGAAAATTGCATGTATTTTAAGAAAAATTCATGAACCTATTTTAAATACTATTTAATGAAAACTTTTATGTTATGTAATTTTTATCCTATAAATAGTGTTTCATTCTTTTGGGAAAGACAAGCACTTCAAGAAAACAAATTCCCCTAAAAACTTTAGAGAGACATTAATCAAAAGGTGAAATCACTAATTCAAGAATAGAAGAGCAACTTTCTTGAATGCTACTTGTTGTGGCCAGTGTTTTAAAAGGCGTTTTCGGGGCGAGCCCTAGGGCGGGACGTACCAAAAATGCCCCGGGACAATGGGTCGGGGCGAAAGTCCCAAAAGGCGTACGGCCAGCAATTCGGGGCGTACGCCTGGGCGTTTGGGGCGAGTTTTTTTGTTGGGGCGTGTTGAGGTGTAAGCCCAGAAAACTTCTTCAAACTAAAACGAAATTTGTTAAATAAGTCCTTGGTATAATGCCCAAATTCTCAAAAGTCAACATGTAATTACTCAAATGTTTTAAAAAGGAACTGAAACATTAAATTTAAAAGTCAAGACCTTTTTTTATTGCTAGAATGCGTAATATATGTTCTTTTCCAATTATTTATCTTGTCTTCCACTATCTCAATAAAGTAACGAGCAGTCATTTGTACTTGTAAGTAGCGTATAATAGATTGTTCTAATTAGTTTTTTTTGGGGGTGGAGCATATATATATATATATCACTTATTTATAGTTTTCTTCAATTTTTTTACGCTATTTCACCTATTTAAAAATATTTATTATAATTATATCATTTTATAAAATACTAAAAATTAAAACCCCGTGGGGCTTACGCCTCACTGAGGCAGACGTAAAACGCCCCGCCTTACACCCTCGCCTTTTAAAACACTGGTTGTGGCTTAGTTGAATTTCGAAGATAGAATTGTTATTTATTCTTCTGTTTGCTCGTGGGAGAGACTCCAACTATCTTCAAGAAACATCTTAACGTGTCTTTAAGCCAAACAAATTTATTTTTGATTTCTTATATTATTATCATCCCTGTTCTAACATAAGAGGGATATTGTATACTATTTCGAAAGAAATGAATCCTATAACATGTAGATTAATATTCTGAGTTTTTAACAGAGAGCAAGATAACTACTTCTTACACTCAACCGCGCACTAGTGGGACTATACACAAGTTTTGGTTAGGCGGTAAAGACCTTACTTGCGTAAACGCATTAATTCTACTCCATTTATGAAAATTAAAGAGACAATCTGAATTAGTTAATTTGAGATGATAAACGTTTGAGCATGAAAATATATAAACATTCACTTATTTAATTGAAATGAGAAGATGCTCACATGGTATACTGGCAGTTATGTAGTGATTTTCATCAGCATCCTGCCTCTCAAGTCTCAATGTGGACCCATCTTACGTCTGAAAATTCAAATATCAAGCAAGGCGGTTTGAATTGAAATAATTAAAAATCTTGTGAAAAAAAATATTACTAGTAGTTCTCTAGAAATTAAATTGTGAAAACCAAAGTAATTCTCAAAAATTGGTGAATTTATGTGTGTGTGTCCTCTCTCATGTTTGCCTAGCCAATAATTCGTTGGATTTAAAGTTTGAGTTACAAGATGAGGTGTAGTGTGAGAGTCCGGAGCCAAAATGACTTATTTTTGCAGCCATTAGCCTAAAATAGTATGCTTTTTTTTTTAGACCAAAATGGATATTTCGTTGGATAACCAACGAAATACCCACACACACTGTTTCGGTGCCGAATGAATTCTTGCATTTCGCTACACACACATGTAGCGAAATGCAATATTTTTTATTTATTTTATTTTTGCATTTCGTTGTCCAATTCACGAAATATGTTTTTTTTTTTTTTTTTGCAATTCGTGAAATTAATGAAAGAAATTGTTTTTTTTTTCATTTCGTGAAATTAATGAAAGAAACAGTTTTTTTTTTTTTGCATTTCGTGAATCAATAAACGAAATTGGAAAATATATATATATATATATATATATTTGTATTTCGTTGATATATCAACGAAATAGGAAATTATATATATATTTTTTTGCATTTCGTGTATTAAAAAATGAAATAGGATAAAAAAAATATTTCGTTCATATAAAAACGAAATTGGAAAATATACATACATACATATATATATATTTTTTTTGCATTTCGGTTATATTCCAACGAAATAGGAAATTATATTTATTTATTTTTGCATTTCGTTTATATTCCAATGAAATAGGATAAAAAAAATATTTTATTTTTGTATTTCGTTTATATAAAAACGAAATAGGAAAATAATTGGAATATTTTTTTTTATATTTCATTCATATATCAATGAAATAGGATAAATATATATATATATATATATATATATTTTGTATTTCATTTATATAAATAACATACCTATTTGCATGTACAAGAAAAAATATCAACTCCTAATTACACCAATTAAGATCACAAAATTCAACGATAATATATTATTAAAAAATTAGTCGCACCAAACTAACCTGATTTGATAACTTTAGGATTACTGGAATTTCAAAGTGCAGCCCGAACTGATGTGGAAGAAAGAAACTGTTTTTTTGAAATATGAATGAAATACAAAATATATATATATATATATATATATCCTATTTCATTGATATATGAATGAAATATAAATATAAAATTAATTTTCCAGTAATAAAATGCCATAATTTACATATTTTTTTAATTTTTTTTTAGTATTGACCGTTAGTCAAAGGGCATAAATGAGCCAAAAGTTGGACCCCATTTAACATTTCCGTCAAATGTAAAAAAAAAAATAAAAAAAAAAATTGCATTTCGTTACATACCTGACGAAATACAATTTTTTTTTTTGTATTTCGCTAGGTTACTAGCAAAATGTAATTTATTTTTTTCTTTTTTTTTAAATCCACTTTTTCGTGTTTTGTTTTTTAAGTTTCCTAAAATAAAATTATGAAAATATAAATTTTTTAACTTTATAAAAAGTTATGATAATTTATAAGTGGATTTTTTTAAAACAAGCGTGTTTAAAAAAAAAATTCTAAAATAAAATTATGTTTTGATTAAAAAATAACACGCTTGTTTTGTTTGGAAACTTTAGGTTTAAGTGTTTTATTTTTTAATCAAAACATAATGTTATTTTGAATATAAATCTAATTCAATTAGATAAAAACATAGTTAAAAAATATAGGAGAAAGAGTAGTTGTAAATTGGTGAAAGAGTAGTTGTAAATTGGTGAAACTTTAAACAGTCATAACTTTGCGCTCGAATATCCGATTTATGCAAAAAAAAAATGATTTTTCATATTTTTCCGAGATCTAGCAGCGCAAACCGCCATTTGGCCGGGCCGATTTTCTAGAAAACCTCTTTTTTCCCTTCTAATTTTAATTTTCCCCCAAATTGGCGGAAATGTTTTAGTTTTCTTTACTTATAATATGATGATGCGCAATAGACTTCAACATAAAAATTTCGGAGTAATGTAGCTGTGAATGTCAATTTCACTTATGTGGTTTCAATTTTTGAAAATAAAGCTGACTAATTTTCTCGACATATAGGATAAAACTATTTTTTTTTATCCTATTTCATTTTTTAATACACGAAATGCAAATAAATAAATAAATTATAATTTCCTATTTCGTTGGTATATCAACGAAATACAAAATATATATATATATATATATATATATATATATATATTTTCCAATTTCGTTTTTAGATGAACGAAATAAAATAAAAAAACTATTTCATTCATTGATTCACGAAATGCAAAAAAAAAAAAAAAAATTGTTTCTTTCATTAATTTCATGAAATGCAAAAAAAAAAAAAAAAAAAAAAAAAAAAAAAAAAACAGTTTTTTTCACGAATTGCAAAAAAAAAAAAAAAAGGAAGCCTATTTCGTGAATTGCACAACGAAATGCACACAAAAAAAAAAAAAATTTGTTGCATTTCGCTACATGTGTAGCGAAATGCAAGAATTCATTCGGCACCGGAATAGTGTGTGTGTGGGTATTTCGTTGGTTATCCAAAGAAATACCCATTTTGGTCTAAAAAAAAACATACTATTTGGGGCTAATGGCTGCAAAAATAAGTCATTTTGGCTCCGGACTGAATTGAGAAATGGAAGAAAATGAAATTTGAAGCGTATTTATTTTACTGTCTTAATAATAAATTAATGTAACTAATGCCTAGAAAAACACCCCCACCAGATAAAATGTAACTAATGACTAGAAAAACTCCATCATATTGTTTCCTTTTCGCAGAGAAGAATCCAGTACACTTCCAGAAACTGCAGTATATATTTTCAACATCTTGGGCTAATTACGAGCCCAATTGAAGGCCTTCTCAAGTTATAATGGATAGTCGCATAGGGTTTAAAAAATATAGACCCAAGGTAGAGTCTTAGAACGTCAGTGAACAACTGACCTCCCAATTCAACTTAGCCAAATCAGCAGAAATCTCATACTGATTGTTACATTCAACTAAATATATAACCCCTTGGATAAAATAAACATCGAAAAATGCTTCATTTTAGCATCAAGTAAATCTACTTTCATAACTTAGTCGTAGAAGGGAGTGCTTAATAGCTGAAACTTAAGGTATTCCAGCTCTTCCTTCAACCTTTGAACCCTCAGATTTCATCGTCTAGTTTGAAGAAAAAAAACCTTGGATGTTATGTGTTAGTTTAGAATATTATAATAAGCAACCACAATAATGACACAGCATCGACAGGGTGTTTGGTCTAGTGGTATGATTCTCGCTTCGGGTGCGAGAGGTCGTGAGTTCGATTCTCGCAACACCCCCACCTCCGTCTTTTCTTTTTCCAAAAGTTAGTTCTTGCGGAAACAACTTCTCTATCCCAAAAAAGTAGAGGTAAACTCTACGTTTTTTTTTTTGGATAACCATGTAAACATTACCTACAAACAAAAACAATACTCCTAAAAAGAACCTACATTGGTATGCTATTAAAAGTTTGTTCTGTTTTGTTCAAAAGCGAAAAAGCTTATGCACCAGCCGGGAATCGAACCCGGGTCTGTACCGTGGCAGGGTACTATTCTACCACTAGACCACTGGTGCGTGTTTGATTCGTTGAGCCTTTTACGGTAAGAAATTCGGCAACTGCTTGGATCATAGTAGTACTAATTGGACTTGTATGCATGTTAGGCGAACATCGTATCGTCGAAAAAGGCAACAGCCGCTAAGAGTTGATCATCTTCCATCGCTAGTGCTACTCTGTTCTCTCCGTATTGTCTTTCGTAGAGATGGCCCGACGTCGCGATGCTGTTCACTCTTTAGATATTAAACAAGTAAGAGCTAATTGGAAGATTAAGAGTGTTATCATATGTGGATTAATTATTTCCGTCCTAGTTGGAATTTTAACCAACCCTAACGTTAGTTACGTAACTAATCCTAAGCCTGAACCTGATCCTGAACCAGAACTTGACCCTGAAGCAGAGAAGATTGCACACGCACTCCTTTCGTCTCTTCATAAAAAAACGACAACATTGTCAAATCCAACTCAAAATTGTCACTTTGCCTCTATCCAAGGAAGAAGGTCATATCAGGAGGATCGAGTAACATGCGACCTTGATCTTAATATTCCTTTCTTCGGGCCTAATAGCGGCGGCATTGAAGTGGTGAAGGTTGGGGCTGTGGCAGTATTTGATGGACATATTGGATCGGCTGCTAGTGACATGGCCTCGAGGATCTTTCTCGATAAGTTTCTCCTTAAGAATTACGGTGAACAATCTTCTAACTTTACGGAATTTCTAAAATCCTCATTAGTTGATACCATTGAGGATATTGATGTAGCATTCTCCAAGGCTGCTTTTGAATATCACCTTTATTCGGGATCTACTGCAGTTGTTGCCCTCGTGTATAATAATAGCAAAGCTTTAGTGGCAAATGTTGGAGACTCAAAAGCGTTTATTTGCTCTGCTTCTTTGGCTAAGGAGTTGACGAGAGATCATAATGCAGATAGGTCGGATGAGAGGGCTAGGGTTGAAGCTTCTGGAGGAGAATTCACCCCCATTTATGATGCTCCTGATCTCCTCATGGGTCACTTCCCCATTACTCGAGCTATCGGCGATGTTCCATTGAAACAATATGGCATTATAGCTACTCCAGAGGTGACTGATTGGCTACAATTAACTTCAAAAGATGAGTTTTTGGTGGTGGCATCTGACGGAATATTTGAAAGCTTAAGTCCCCAAAAAGTTTGTGACTTTCTAAATGAGGCAGAGGGCCAACATTTAGATCCCTCAGTATTGGCTCAACAGCTTATTCAGAAGGCATATTTAGATGGCAGCACCGATAATTTATCAGTTGTTTTAGTTCCCTTGGCATATTCAGGGGGATCTGCTGTAGATGATTTACCAACTGATATTTAGAAAAATCTTATTATCTAGGAAAAAGTTGGTATGTATTGAAGACCAGCGTAAAGCTGTGGTTACATTAATTCTCATCCTGTTGAATAGTTGTGCTTTTTCCACAGAAAGTGAAAAACTGACTTCCATTTTCTGTCTGTACATTCTAGCATGTTTGCTCTAGGAAAAAGAAAAGCTTTAAAAGAACTGAAAGAATCTGAAAAGTAATAAAGACAAACAGTAAATTGAATTTGGTGACAAAAGAGAGTGACAGCACAGTTTCATGTTTCATACAATACTCTTGTTAACAAAAGAACCTACTGGGAAAGGACAATAGCATCTTTCCATTTGTTTTACAGGCTCCTAATGCCCTCTTAGAATCTGTCCTTAATAGAAAAAAGAAAACCTGGGGTGGTCAGAATAACTTTTGATTTTCATGTATTTGAGTGAGTACAATTGAAATACAATGCGAACAATTATGTCGAAAACGAAAAATAAATAAAGAAAAAGGAAATATTGTGTTTGAAGGTTTCCTCTTGGCAGATACTATGTGTGCCTACAAGGAGGAAGTGGAGCTCCACACAAGCCATTATTTCCCAAAAATGCAGACTTTGGGATATTGGCTTTATGGGGAGGGATTCTACCAGTTAGTCGATTTCCCGACACATCAAATTCTTGAAGGTCTTTCAAATTCAGAACTTCTGCTGGTATGGCACCTCCCAATTTGTTATTTGATAGTAAAATTGTTTTTAGTTCCTTCCAATTCCCAAATTCTGTTGGAATCTCACCTGTTAACCCATTCTCGGCTAGTTTAATTTCCTGCAATCTTGTCAAATTTCCAAGTGATTTCGGTATGTGCCCTGTCAATGGATTGTGGGACAAACTTAGTGACACAATAGATGTCATGACAGGTTCATTTCCACTGTTTTCATCTACTGGTCCATTGAACATGTTGTACGCAAGATTAATTGAATTGTAGCGGCCAAGGGGGTCTTGAAAATTCTTGGAAAAAATTGCTTTCAAGTTGCCTGAAAATTTGTTGGATTGAAGATCAAGATCCATCAGCAGTGACAGGTTCCTGAATTCATCAGGGATCGATGAATGGAAGGCGTTGTTTGACAAATTCAAGAATGAAAGGCTAGTCATATTTCCAATCCATTTAGGTAATTTTCCTGTCAAACCATTGTTGGATAAATCTAGTGTTGATAATGATGACGAAGCCAACCAACTTGGGAGCTTCCCTTTAATCCCAGTCTTCGCTAATATGAGACGAAACACTTTTAGTTTCTTGAACCAACTTGGTATTTTTGAAAGCCCCAGAGGATTAAGTGACAGATCCAATGTTTGTAACATCACTAGTTTTACAAGCTGATGAGGAATTTCACCACTGAGCTTATTTTTTGACAAATCTAGTGTCTGTAGGGACTGTAGATCGCCAAAACTTGATGGGATTTTGCCTGTAAAAAGGTTATTAGCGAAAAACATGTCAGTGAGAGTTACAAGATGTCCAAGTGTTGCAGGTAGTTTTCCAGTAAGCTTGTTGTTCTCAAATATTAGCCGTTGGATTTTCGGAAGGTTGCCAATAGAAGGTGGCAAACTGCCACTCAGCTTGTTCTCCGATAAACGGAGGAATACCAATGAGCTAAGACCAGATATTGATGAAGGAATTTTTCCTTTCAGTTGGTTTTGATTCAGATACATTAGAACTACTTGGGAAAGGTTTCCAATTGAGTTTGGAAGCTTTCCAGATAACTTATTTTCAGACAAATCAACATATGTAAGATTTTTGAGTCTTCCTATACTCTCTGGAATGCTTCCAGAGAACTTATTTTGACTCATATCAAGCTTGGTCAATGATAATATACTCCCAATTGAAGATGGTATTGGCCCTGAAAACTGATTTGCTGAAAGACCAAGTTCTGATAGTGAAAAGGAATTTTCAAAAATACTTGAAGGAATAGTACCAGAAAGAGTATTATCACTGAGATAAAGCTTCTTCAGCTGGTCAAGATTTTTAAATGTAACAGGTATAGATCCGGAGAGCTTGTTAGTATCAAGAATTAGGTAAATCAAACGTGATAACTTGCCAAATTCAGGTGGAATTGGTCCTGTTAAGTCCTTTAGATTACTAAGATCAAGCAATTCAAGAAAAGAGAGTTTAGAAAGAGAAGGAGAAAGAGTCCCAGAAATTGAAGTATCGATAATGAAATCGTCCCCTGAAGAGAGGCCAGGACGAGAGACATTGACAACTCTGCCATTGGATTCACAAGCAATACCTTCCCAAGATTTGCAGCAATCAGTTGTAAGTGTCCATGTTTGCAATAAGTTTGAAGGATCAGAAGTAACTCTCTTCTTGAAGTCTAACAGTGCTGTTTTATCTACTGGATGACAAGATTCTATTGGCCATGGAACAAAGACAGAGATGATGATGTAAAAGAAGATGATCAATGAAGATTTTTTCCTACCGCATATTCCCATAGTGTAGATTAGTGGATATGAAAATAATGTAGATATCATTGAGATTAGGAAGTTGGAGGTGTATTGAATACAGGGTAGCTGTAAACAGTTGCCTCATGCGGTTTAAGTAGATTACACTGGTAGAATATATCAGAGTCCGGAGCCAAAATAACTTATTTTTATAGTTATTAGACAAAATTAGTATGCTTTTTTTTTTTTTTAGATCAAAATGGGTATTTCGTTGCATAACCAACGAAATACCCACACAAGTACTGTTCCGGTGCCGATGAATTTCTTGCATTTCGCTACATGTGTAGCGAAATGCAAGATTTTTTTTTTTATTATTTTCCTTTGCATTTCGTGAATCAATTCAAGAAATAGGCATTTTTTTTGTTTTTTTTGCATTTCGTTGTGCAATCAACGAAATATGTGTTTTTTTTTGTTTTTTTTTTTTGCAATTCGTGACACAATCAACGAAATAGGGGTTTTTTTTTTTTTTTTTTTTTTTTTTTTTGCAATTCGTGAATAAAAAAAGAAATAGGAAATTATAATTTATTTATTTTTTGCATTTTGTGTATTAAAAAAAGAAATAGGATTAAAAAAAAATTATTTCGTTCATATAAAAACGAAATTGGAAAAATATATATATATATATATATAATTTTTTTTTTTGCATTTCGTGTATTAATGAACGAAATAGGTTTTTTTTTTTTTTTTTGTATTTGGTGAATTAATGAACGAAACTGATTTTTTTATTTTATTTCGTGTATTAATGAAGGAAACTGATTTTTTTTTTTTTTTTTTTTTTGCATTTCGTAATATAATGAACAAAATAGTTTTTTTTTTTGTATTTCGTGAATAAAAAAACGAAATAGGAAATTATAATATTTTTTTTGCATTTCGTGTATTAAAAAACGAAATAGGAAGAAATAGGAATACATACATACATACATACATACATATATATATATATATATATATATATATATATATGTATTCCTATTTCGTTTTTATATAAACGAAATGAAAATAAAATTATTTCCTATTTTTTTATATAAACGAAATACAAAAATACAAAAAAAAAATTATTTTCATATTTCGTTTTTAGATGAACGAAATAAAAAAAAAATTCTTATTTCGTTTTTTAATAAACGAAAAAAAAATAGTTGTAAAGTCAAGACATAACTTTATCTTGAATATAAATATAATTCTAAAAAATATAGGGAGAAAAACTAGTTGTAAAGTCGTCAAACTTTAGATGGTCATAACTTTGCGCTCGGTCGTCCGTTTTACGCGTTTTTTTTTTAACTTGCTTATTTTTTCGAGATCTATGCGGACAAACGGCCATTAGGCGGTTTGGCTGAGCCGATTTTTTAAAAAACAGATTTTATCCCATTCAATTTCAATTTTCCCCCAAATTGGCGTGAAATTTTCAGTTTTATTTACTTATAAGATGATGATACGCAATAGATTTCAACGTAAATATCTCGGGGTAATGTAGCTGTGAATGTCAATTTCACTTCTGCGGTTTCAATTTTTGAAAATAAAGCTGACCAATTTTCTCAACATATAAAGTTGACTAAAATAACCTTACAGTCAAACACTAAGTTTTTTCAAACAAAACTTACTTCGGGCACCTCTTCAACCTCTAAAATGACGATCCGAACGTTTACGTATCCTTGATGTATTGGGCCTACATTATTGTACGCAGAAAAAAATATCATGTTTTATATAAAATATTGACGTTTCGGAATCTTGACACACGACTAATGATTGGTCAAAGTATGGAGAAAAACACTAAGTGTTGCCAAAAATAAAGTTGACCAATTTTTTTTTTTTTTTTTTGGTACTGTTTCTATAAAGCAGTATTTTACTACGTTATAGAAAAAAAAAATGGTACTGTTTTATTGCTTTATAGAAAAAAAATATATATATATATATATATATATATATATATATATATATATATATTCCAATTTCGTTATATATATATATGTCTTCCTATTTCTTCCTATTTCGTTTTTTAATACACGAAATGCAAAAAAAAAAATTATAATTTCCTATTTCGTTTTTTTTATTCACGAAATACAAAAAACAAAAACAATTTCGTTCATTAAATTACGAAATGCAAAAAAAAAAAAAATCAGTTTCCTTCATTAATACACGAAATATATAAAAAAAAAAAATCAGTTTCCTTCATTAATTCACCAAATACAAAAAAAATAAAAAAAACCTATTTCATTCATTAATACACGAAATGCAAAAAAAAATTATATATATATATATATATTCCAATTTCGTTTTTATATGAACGAAATAAAAAAAAAATTATCCTATTTCGTTTTTTAATACACGAAATGCAATTTTTTTTTTTATAATTTCCTATTTCTTTTTTTATTCACGAATTGCAAAAAAAAAAAAACCCTATTTCGTTGATTGTGTCACGAAATGCCAAAAAACAAACATAACAAAACAAATCACTTTCGGTGAATCAATTCACGAAATAAAAAAAAAAACAAAAACAAAAACACATATTTCGTTGATTGCACAACGAAATGCAAAAAAAAAAAAAATACAAATCAGTTTCGTTTTTATTCACGAATTGCAAAAAAAAAAAAAAAAATGCCTATTTCGTGAATTGATTCACGAAATGCAAAGGAAAATAAAATAAAATAAAAAACAGTTTTAATTTCACGAATGGCAAAAAAAAAAAAGCCTATTTCGTGAATTGATTCACGAAATGCAAAGGAAAATAATAAAAAAAAAATCTTGCATTTCGCTACATATGTAGCGAAAAGCAAGAAATTCATCGGCACCGGAACAGTACTAGTGTGGGTATTTCGTTGGTTATCCAACGAAATACCCATTTTGGTCTAAAAAAAAAACATACTATTTTTGTCTAATAGCTGTAAAATCGTTGGTTATCCGACGAAATACCCATTTTGGTCTAAAAAAAAAAAGCATACTATTTTTGTCTAATAGCTGTAAAAATAAGCCATTTTGGCTCCGGACTCGAATATATTAGATAGGTCATGCACTTAATAAGACTATAAAAGTATGTTGCTCCTATTGTTCAATTGATTTTTCTCCCGCTTAGTTGGCATGAGATGACTTTAAATGAGGACACGATCGGTGGAGATTCATATAACTGATCTCAACTTGTTTAGGACTTAGGCTTAGTTGTTACATTTGTTGTACCGCTCAGAACTATTAGATTAATTTCATGATTGGTCACGGAATCTATCAATTATACCAATAAATTTATAGAACTATTCTTGGTCACATTAAAATAAGTGGTTGCGACTATACGTGAAATTAATCCGAAATTACTGGCTAGACAATGAAACAGTAGAGAAATTTACTTTGAGATCTTCTTTCCTGCCCCATCCACCTTTCTTTTTTTGTATTCTTTTCCTGCATTTTGTCTGGTGCTTCTAGTGGAATCTAAGTACGAGCAGTATCCTCCAACTAGACGAGTCTGTTAACTAGCCAATGGAAAAAGAATCCAGTTAAAACAAATGCTTCTCCTTACAAAAGTCCAAATTACAAACATGACCAGCCTATAGCAAATCTTGAAAATCACAAATGTTAATAATATACTTTTAGCATTTACTCGTGTGTGCAACGATGGATTAGATCTTCTACTTGTTATGTAACTCATCTATACAAGTAATGTATGGGAGCGTTATTGGGTCTTGAAACAAGTGGGAGATGACTCATTTTGCCCGAAATGATTTATCAAGATGCTTGTAAGATTGGGGTGGGGGTATGGAAAATGAGTCCGGAGCCAAAATGGCTTATTTTTGCAGTCATTAGACCAAAATAGGCTGCCTTTTTTTTTTTATACCATAATGGGTATTTCGTTGGTTATCCAACGAAATACCCACACAAGGCACTGTTCATAGCCGGATTTTTTTTGTTGCATTTCGCTACACTTGTAGCGAAATGCAACAATTTTTTTTTTTTTTTTTTGCATTTCGTGAGTTAATCAACGAAATGCAACAATTTTTTTATTTTTTTTTGCATTTCGTGAATTAATAAACGAAATATGTGTTTTTTTTTTTTTTGCATTTCGTGAATAAAAAAACGAAATAAGAAATTATATATATATATATATATATTTTGCATTTCATGTATTAAAAAACGAAATAGGATAAAAAAAATTAATTTCGTTCATATAAAAACGAAATTGGAAAAAAAAAAAAAATATATATATATATATATATATATATATATATATTTTGCATTTCGTTGGTATATCTACGAAATAGTAAAAAAAAAAAATTGTATTTCGTTTATTAAAAAACGAAATATGAAAATAATTTTTTTTTGTATTTTTGTATTTCGTTTATATAAAAAAATAGGAAAATAATTTTATTTTCATTTCGTTTATATAAAAACGAAATAGGAATACATATATATATATATATATATATATATTTCATATACCAATGAAATAGGATAAATATATATATATATTTTTTGTATTTCATTTATATAAAAACGAAATAGGAAAATAATTATTTTTTTTCTCGTTTATATACCAACAAAATATATACTCATATAAAAAAATAATATTTTCCAATTTCGTTTTTATATAAATGAAATACAAAAAAAATAAATATATATATATATATCCTATTTCATTGGTATATGTATTCCTATTTCGTTTTTATATATAAAATTATTTTCTTATTTTTTTATATAAACAAAATACAAAAATACAAAAAACGTTATTTTCATATTTCGTTTTTAGATGAACGAAATAAAAAAAAATTCTTATTCGTTTTTTAATAAACAAAAAAACAAATAGTTGTAAAGTCAAGACATAACTTTATTTTGAATATAAATATAATTCTAAAAAATATAGGGAGAAAATCTAGTTGTAAAGTCGTCAAACTTTAGATGGTCATAACTTTGCGCTCGGACATCCGTTTTACGTGTTTTTTTTTGAACTTGCGTATTTTTTCGAGATCTATGCGGACAAACTGCCGCAAGGCAGTTTGGCCGAGCCGATTTTAAAAAAAAAAAAACAGCTTTTATCCCATTCAATTTCAATTTCCCCCCAAATTGGTGTGAAATTTTCAGTTTTATTTACTTATAAGATGATGATACGCAATAGATTTCAACGTAAAAATCTTGGGGTAATGTAGCTGTGAATGTCAATTTTACTTCTGCGGTTTCAATTTTTGAAAATAAAGCTGACTAATTTTCACGACATATAAAGTTGACTAATAAACGAAATACAAAAAAGAAAAAAAGAAAAAATATACTATTTCGTTGATATACCAACGAAATGCAAAAAAAAAAAATATATATGTATGTATGTATTTATTCCTATTTCATTGGTATATAAACGAAAAAAAATAATTATTTTCCTATTTAATTTTTATATAAATGAAATACAAAAAACAAATATATATTTATCCTATTTCATTGGTATATGAAATATATATATATGTATTCCTATTTCGTTTTTATATAAACGAAATGAAAATAAAATTATTTTCCTATTTTTTTATATAAACGAAATACAAAAATACAAAAAAAATTATTTTCATATTTCGTTTTTTAATAAACGAAATACAATTTTTTTTTTTTACTATTTCCCAGATATACCAACGAAATGCAAAAATAATATATATATACGATTTTTTTTTTATCCTATTTCGTTTTTTAATACACGAAATGCAAATATATATATATATATATATATATATAATTTCTTATTTCGTTTTTTTATTCACGAAATGCAAAAAAAAAAACAAAAAAAAACACATATTTCGTTTATTAATTCACGAAATGCAAAAAAAAAAAAAAAATTGTTGCATTTCGTTTATTAATTCACGAAATGCAAAAAAAAAAAAAAAAAATTGTTGTATTTCGTTGATTAACTCACGAAATGCAAAAAAAAAAAAAAAATATATTTGTTGCATTTCGTTACAAGTGTAGCGAAATGCAACAAAAAAATCCGGCTATGAACAGTGCCTTGTGTGGGTATTTCGTTGGATAACCAACGAAATACCCATTGTGGTATAAAAAAAAAGGCAGCCTAGTTTGATCTAATGGCTGCAAAAATAAGCCATTTTGGCTCCGGACTCTATGGAAAATGGTGCAAACCATGAGCTTTCAACCCGTGGTATAAGCAGACTTTTGCTTAAATGGTGTCGGCCTATTACTACAACTTATGCTTATATTTAGTTTTTGGATGTGAGGATGCAGAGGTTCTAAGGCTTTAATTCTTGTTCTAGATTGATATTTACTTCACATTATTTTCATTGTCTATCCATGTATATATTCGTGAATTTTTTTTGTGAAGCAATGTCAAATGACACCCCTTGCAGAAGAGTGTCTCCACTACTAATTACTCCGATATGTACTTACACTCTTCAACTACTAAATCAATTCAATGTTACCATATGATTTGCAAAGCATATGCTAAAAGAAAACTATCATTTTAATTAAGGGAACAGATAGCATGGACCACCAGTTGCGGAAAAAAAGGGCATCCATGATTATAATGAGTGATTATTACTCCCATCTGGATAATGTTATTGACTGGAACTAGAACAGTTCAGGTTATATGATTATAATTGGTTATAGTGGAGTAGTTGCCTTAGCTTGAATGTAGCAACTTGACAGAAAGAGGTGACTGGAAAATCACTCCTTGATTCAAGGACCTCTTCTCGAGAAGGCTGTTAAGAGTTTTCCATTACAAGAAATGCAGTTGCATTTGAAAATAAATGTCACGGTGTAATAATGTATTGTTTTGTAGGAGTATTATATAACGCAGCGTAATTTCAAGATTGGAGGCTTGACTGTTCGAACCCATGATATAAACAAGAAAGTTTTATTTGAAGTATGAAATATTCAACTAGTCCCATTACAAGATTATGAGCTTAGATTCTACGTTTTCGTTTTAAAAAATTCCCTGTTTCTGTTCTGGAAATAGATTTAGTTCTCTCCCGTAGTGCAATAATTAATAAGCAAACGTTACTTCTCGTGAAGGATTTAAAGAGTTTTGTATTACTATATTAGAATTGCAGTTGCCTTTGATAATAAATGTTGACGGTGTGGAAATGCAAACATTAATTAATTCCTAAGGAACGTTGTACTCATTACTCCATTAATTCCAAATATATAATCTTTTTGGACTCGCTTGTTAATAGAATAGTTGATCAATACAAGTTTAAATAGAGTACTAATTTGTGCGAAGAACATGTGGGAGCAGAGCACTATGTTGACTTTGTGCTTTTGGGGTACAAAATAAAGGGGAAAATGGTCTTGGGTAAAGAAAGATTAGTCTCATAAAGTAAGATAAGAAAAATGTACATCCGCACTTTGCTTTTAATGAAAGTGAATAGTACCATTTTTTGGAATGATTAAAAAAAATTACTTTTTGAGACTGAGAAATAGAGAATGTTTTCTAATCAATTGCAACCCCACCCATCATAGACGTTGTTTTTGAGAAGTTCTGTAAAGGACGTGAGACCTAAATCTTGTACGAAATTAATGATAAATGTCCGATATTGTCATATATGAACCTTATAATATCTTACAAGTTATAACTGGGGCGTGCACAAGCTAGCCAGCTGTGTAGACATACAATCATTTGAATCTGTTTTGTTTCAAGGGTATGGAGATGATCCATATGACCACAACTGCGACCATAATAACAAAAAGACAGCCCACCGGGGATTTTAAGAAATCCACAATCTAAGATCTCATAAAAGGACTCTTGAAATTTTGCAGATTCAGAGTAAGACACTGGACAGAGCATGTGTCTATTGGTTTTTTTTTTTTTAATAATAGTCCACTAGGCTTTTGGCCTAGGGCTAATTTTATAAATTTTATCAAAAAAATCCAGAAGTTTGTACAACTCTAGCCAAAAGGCTAATGAAAATACAAAATTTAAACTAATGATCAAATTAAGACTTATAACTTGTCTTAATTTGATATTACAAATTGTTAAAAAATTACTAATAGAATGAAATTTGAAATAATTGCTCCATAAAGAACTTCTGTTTCTATATCTCACATGCTCTATATTTGGCCCTCTATATGCACCAAGGCAGTACATTTTCTAACTAATGACCAGTTCTCAGTAGGATGAGCATCCCGGGGTGCTAATACCACCAACTAAGAAACAACCACTAAATAGAAACTGTATGCCCATGTGTACTCAAGAGGTCTGTTGTGTTCCATGTGCTCAATCATTAGGAGCAATAATTCCACTTCCTGTCATTTGTCAAAAGTGCCTCCAACCAGTTGCAATTTATGCTGGTAAAACTTCTCAACATCCTGATTACACTGTGTTTCGCTGCTTGTTGGTATTCCTTCAGTGTGGTTGTTTTGTGGTACCTGTTGAATTAAAATCCTCCATTTATGTTAGTTTGTGTACCTACAACCATTAGCAAACAGTTAGTGTAAACCACATCCTTCACATTCTCCTCCCAAAGGATTTGAGTGTGAGGACCTCCTTTTCTCCCACCTTCCCCCTATATTCAGTCTCCTTAACATGATCTAATTCTTAGACAGGGCAGCTGTAATTTGTCACTGTTCACAATTCTTTTACAGTGGCTCTCCATGTCATGAAAGGAATTGAATTGTATGTCCCCTGTGTCCAAAGCTAAATTAGCCAAGTGATCTGCTAATTTGTTTCCTTCCCTATAAATATGCTCTATCACCACCACTTTTTCCTCACTTATTCTCCAAATTTCTTCCACCATAGTAATGATTTGCCAAGGAATTTCCCATGTCCTTTGAATAGAGTTCTTCAGCAAAAGTGAATCTGTCTCTATCCTTATTTGATCCCATTGACTGTCTTTTAAATACATGAGAGCCTGTAAAATGGCTAGGGCTTCTGCCTCGGTGTTGGTGCTTTGAAGATCCTCTATTTCTCTGGCCTGTGCTTGTATCACATCTCCCCTTTCATCCCTTACACAAAAGGCCCATGAACTCCTACCCGGGTTTCCTCTTGAGGCTCCATCAGTATTGACTTTTATCCATCCAATATCTGGAGTTCTCCAAGTCACTGGTGTTACTCTTATCTTTGGAGAATATCTCTGTAATGCCTCAACGATCACACTCCAATTATATGGTGCATACCTAAAATTTTTCCTTCTCACCTTCATGAATTGAATCAAAGTATGCATCACCTGGTAAATGCGTTTTGTGATTGACACCTTCCCTTCATGTCTCATAGTGTTTCTCCTCTTCCAGAGTTCCCAAATAATAATAGCAGGGACAGCTTGGTTGATACATTTGGCATGTAGTCTACTAGGCATATCCCACCATCTGTTAATTATTTGGGTAACTTGCAAATTCTCAGTATTTATCCCCACTGGTCCACAAAAATACTTCCAGATGGCTTGAGCTGTTGGTGAGTGTAAAAAGACATGAGAGGTATCTTCCACTTTTGGATGTTGACAACAATAGCATCTGGAAGGGAATTGGTGTCCCCATTTCTTCAACTTATCATCCAGTGGTAGCTTGAACTTCCAAAATCTCCACATAAAAAAAGATATCTTTATTGGTAGTCCTTTGATCCACATCTGCTTATACAAATTACTGGGGTCTTTTCTTTGTCTGAGCAATTGAAATGCAGACCCAACTGTGAATTTCCCCCTCGAATCTAATTTCCAGAAAGCCTTATCTGCTTGGCCATTTTCATTTGGTGGATTAATGTGCTGCACAATATGGTCTGCTAGATCCTCAGGAAGGATTCTTCTTAGCAACTGTTCATCCCATTGCCCCACTTCTGCAGTTTCTTTTACAAGGATGATTGTGGGATCACACTCAAAATCTGGTGGAGTAATATGGTATAGGGCTCCCAGTCCTGTCCAATTATCAAACCAAAAATAAGAATTACCTTGTTGAAGCTTCCACCATATCTCATGTTCCATCTCATCTCGGTATTTAATCATCTTCTTCCACACATAAGTACCTGATCCGCTAGGGGCTATCACAGCATGAAACTTCTTTAAGTACTTATTACTCATGAAAGTTCTCCATAAGGATTGTTTGGTTCTCATGTTCCACCACAGTTTAGCAAAGAGGGCTTTAGATATATCTTGTAGGCTTCTAAACCCCATGCCACCTTCTTCTTGTGGGTGACATAAGGTTGTCCAAGTTGCCCAGTGCTTACTTGAATTTCCCACAGAGTTGCTCCAAAAGAACTTAGCAAACAATCTATGAATCTGAGCAAGTATAGCACTAGGAGGGTCACAAGCGGATAGTAGGTGTATAGGCATGCTCTGTAAAACATGTTTAATCAGTGTTGTCCTTCCTCCAATAGATAACAGCTTACCAGTCCATGAGCTCAGTCTATTCTGAATCTTTTCTATTATCTCCTTGTAGTGAATGTTCCTTCTTCTCCCATAGTAGATTGGTACACCCAAATATGTGAATGGAAAATCCTTTTTAGGAATCTGGGTGACAGAAAATACCAGCTCCTTAATGTTATGAGATGTCAAATGATGCATATAAACAGCACTTTTCTGCTTGTTGATCTTCTGACCACTCACCTTCTCATAATTACTCAAAGTCTTCATCACTAATCTCATAGATTGTTCATTAGCAGAGGTGAAAATGATAGTATCATCTGCATATGCCAAATGATTGACATATGGACTCCATTTTGGCATCCCATATTCCTTGTACTCATCCTCAGTATGCAGTGTATTGAGAGCCCTAGACAAACATTCTGCAGCCAAAATGAATAAAGTAGGGGACAGTGGATCTCCTTGCTTTACTCCTCTAGATGATTTGAAGAATCCATGAGGTTGCCCATTAATCAAAATGGAATACCAATTATTTGAGATAACCCTAAACACCAGATCAATAGTAAATTCACCGAACCCCATTCTCCTCAGGACTTTAGTTAGAAATAACCATGATACTCTGTCATAAGCCTTTTCCATGTCAAGCTTAATGACAACATTTGCAGGCTTTCCTCTAATCCTAATATCATGTACAATTTCCTGAGCCAACAGAATGTTTTCTACAATACTCCTGCCTTTAACAAATCCTGATTGCTGAGGTGAAATGATCTCAGGCAGCAGATATATCAGTCTTTCATGAATGATTCTTGAAATAACTTTGCTAGTGATGTTACTCAAGCTGATTGGCCTCATATCAGAAAATGTATTAATTTCTTTCTTCTTTGGTATCAAAACCAAATTGGTACAAGTTACATACCTTGGGAGTTCATGCCCACAGAAGAATGATCTCACCATGGTCACCAAGTCATTTGCAATAATTTCCCAACAAGCTTGGAAAAATCTTCCTGTGAAACCATCAGGACCCCCTGCACTGTCTCCATTTAAACCAAAAACTGCTCTTTTCACCTCTGCTTCATCTGGCATTTCATAGAGTTGTTGATTTTGTTCTTCTGTAACCATTTTAGGAATCTTATCAAGCATAGAGAAATATGTAGGGATATTTTCCTCTTTGAATTGGTCTGAGAAAAATTTGATTGCTTCCTGCGCAATCTCCTATTCAGTGTCCAGCCATGTACCTGTATGATCTTGAATTCTCTGTAATTGTAGCTTTCTTCTCTTTCCATTGACATGAGCATGAAAGAATTTTGTGTTCCTATCTCCATCCTGAAACCACTGCATCCCTGCTTTTTGTCTCCAAAATTTTTCTTCAATAGCATAAAACCTGATCAGATCAGCTTGTACCCTTTGTAGCCTTTCCCTGTTAAGCCCTGTAGGATTCTGTTCAAATTCTTGCTCATGCACCTGCACCACTTCCTCCAGAGTTGCAATTTGCTTGAAGATATCACCATAAGTGTCCCTACTCCACTTAGAGAGAGCTCTTCCCACCTTTTTTTAACTTATTATGAAAGTTAAAGAAGGGGTCTGAGCCATAAGATTCCACCCAATTTTCTTTGATTACATCTAGAAAAGATTCATGCTCCACCCAAAAATTAAGAAACCTGAAAGATTTCCTAATTGGTCTACTATCTGCTCTCATATTTACCAGCAAGGGGGAGTGGTCAGAACCTTGTTTAATGAGATGCTCTACCTCCAAATTAGGAAAACAATTCTGCAGAGCCTGATTTCCCAAACATCTGTCCAGTCTTTTAAATATACAAGCCTCATCCGATCTCCCATTCCACCATGTGAACATACTTCCAGTAAAACCAAGATCCATCAGTTGGCAAATGTCTATACATTGTCTAAAATCCTCTGTTTCTGCAAACTGTACAGGAAGACCCCCAAATTTCTCAATGTCATCTGTAATGACATTAAAATCCCCACCCACAAGCCAGGGGACGGTGATGTGTGAAGACATGTCATATAGCTCCTCCCATAGAGCTATTCTCCCACTTCTATCAGTACTCGCATAAACAACTGTAAGCACCAACTCTTGCCCATCACCCAAATGAGTGAATCTACAGGATAACAGTTGTTCTGTATCTCTCAT
Source organism: Lycium barbarum (assembly GCF_019175385.1). Taxonomy (NCBI): domain Eukaryota; kingdom Viridiplantae; phylum Streptophyta; class Magnoliopsida; order Solanales; family Solanaceae; genus Lycium; species Lycium barbarum. The sequence goes on from NC_083348.1 coordinate 92,003,006, forward strand.
TATTTCTACTTGAATTTCTGCATCCACAAAAATCCAAATCTTCCCATTCACATTATGCCATGATGTCCCCATATTTAACCATAATTTGTACATGTCAATATGTCTAACATGCTGGAAAGGCTCTAGTAAGGCAACATAATTAAAATGTTTTTGTCTATGCAATAGTACTACCCTCTCAAAGGCCTGTTGAGTGTTTACAGACCTTATATTCCATATTAATGAGCTATTCATTGAGAAACTCCTTTAGAACATGCCATCCTTGTTTGTACTCCTCCCACTGTCTTGGGAGGAACACTTTTATCTCTTGGCTTGTGACCCTTTTTAGTTTTTGTCAAGTGTTTAGGGGAAATATCTCCTTTATTGTTGCCCTCCATTAAATCAGAACTAATAGTTTCACCTGCTTCCTCCTCTCCAATATCTATTTCATTCTGATTCACTTCTTCTTGTGTTGTGTTTTCATGATCTTTGGCTACCAGTTGATACTTATGATTTCCTGAAATTCCCTGCATTTCTATGGCTGTATCTTTGTTGTTTTGATATCTCTGATCCCTTGCTTGTGTTTCCCTTTCATTATTTTGTTCCTTATTTGCAGATGATGCTGTATCTCCTTCACCCCTATTGTTTGTATCAGGAGGCTCTTCCGGTAAGTCCTTCATTTGATCCACTTGTTGTCTAGCTGATTCCACTTGCTGATATGAGCTTGAATTGACACTGTCATGTACTTCTATGGGTTGAAGTACGTCTTGGCCATCAGTAATCTGTTTGTTATCATCTTCTTTTTTGTTATCATTTTCCACGATATCTGTAATTGTTCTTTCTGAATCTTGTATGGCTATCTCCTCTGACTGATTATCCCCTACCCCTTTCTCCTTCTTATTATCTTGCTCTTGTCTGCTATCTATCTTTCCCTGCTCTTTCATAACTTTGTTATTTTCTGTTTGTTTCCCAAAGGCAGCATCCACCCATGGCCTAGCTGCCTCTTTAACAGGATTATTACTATGTGTGCTTCCTTCTTGTGTTTCATTTTGTTTTTCTTGTTCCTCCTCCAAGTCCACCAAAGTGTTAAATTTGTTGCATGTAGCAGTGACTGTTGTCTCTTTCTGTTTGCTATGATTTGCACTTCCTTTCTCAACATTGAAGTTTCTGTTGTCTTTGGTGGGATTCCAATTTCCCGAATTTCCTAACACTCTTCCACCTGCCAACACTCTAGCAGAATAATTGTACAAATTATTGTATCCTCTATAATTGTATTTTCCATAATTCTTTTTCCCTTCATATCCTTGTTGGTTTCCATCCTCTTGCTTTTGTTTGCCTTTGTCATTAGTCTGCTTTTTATTATGTTGTTCCTCTGCTTGTAATCTCTTGGCCTTTTTTGCTTCAATTTCTTTATCCTCTTGGAGATCTTTATTGCTTTCCTTACTATTGTGCACTTTATCAGAGTTTTTATGAGGTTTTGTCTTGCCATTCTCCTTTGGCATTTCCTCTCTTTCATTGTCGTACTGAACACGCTCTGGATTTATAATTCTACAATCATATTCATCATGTCCCTGTAATTTACATTCCTTGCAATACTTAGGAAGGTAATCATAATGAATCTGAACATTAACAGTCCTTATTGCTCCTGTTTTTTCATTTTCAATATCCATCCTCACCGTTTTGGGTAAATCCGCTACCAGATCTACTAAAACCTTGACCCTAGCACAACTAGGTCTAGTCTTGTTAATCGTAGCCACATCCAATTGTATAGGAATACCCACTGCAGATGCAATTGAAAAAAGAGTTTCCTTCACAAAGTATGTAGGCAATAACTTTGGGAAGGAAATCCATGCCATTGTCTTTGATGTTTCTTCATCAACCTTGAAATTCGAATCATAGATCAGTGTTCTCATTTGGTACGAGTATCCCTCTCTATCTTGAATGTAGTATACAGGCTTTGATGTGAAATTCACAAAGTCTTCAAAAAGACTTAATCTGATAAGCACATGGCGGTTTCTTAGAAAACCTGTTCTACACTCACCTTTTATTCCACATTGTGTAGGGATTATGAGACGAAGTTGTTCAATATCTGGTTGACCATATGAGAACTTTCCTACCACAGCATACTGAAGATTTTCAATGATATTCATCTGATCAACTTCTACTTCAGTATATTTAATATATGGCACCCCATGTAGGTAAGTTACTGGTTTCATTGGAATTTGGGGCAGTGATTGGATCTGATTATGTAATGTATCATTCAAGGTTTTTGGTTTGAACAGATCTGAATATTGTAATGGATTAGGATTGGTTTTTGGAATAGTCGTAGTTAGTGAGGGTTGGCCAGCCTCCATTGTGGACTGGCCACCGGCCATCACTTATTCCACAATTGAAGACGGAAAAGTGATGCAAAGTACCAATCTTTAAGGGTAAAATTGATTCAGATCTTGAGTAAATCTAAAAATAAAAATTGATTGCACAAGAGAAGTAGCTAAAGAATTGCACCACTAAACAGAGAAAGAGTCAGATCTGATAAATTTGCAAATAATCTAAAAGAAAGAACAGGTGTACCTTCAGATCTGCTTTTTCGGACAGTTTGAATTTTTAGTAATCCATTTTGCTTTGAATTTTCAACTTCATGAACAGACTTCTTTTCCAAGACCTTAAGGATCTGAATTCGCCCCTTAATAATTAAATGCTTAAATGGAACTTTGAACCGGAACCCGACGGAAACACTCAAAGCCCAAGCTAACCTAGATCTACAGTGAATCCGATGTCCACAATCCCAAACAACAGTCCTCAAAAAGTTTTTAAAATGAAAATCGAACTCACACCAAAAAAAAGAACGAAGGGGCGGACTGCTAATTTTTTGGACTGTTTTTTTTTTTTTTTTTTTTTTTTTTAGTATTTAACAGTGGTTCGTTTGGATGATTGGTGTTTAGGTGAGAAATAGAAGAAAGGGTCTGTGTGGTGATTCTTTTTGGTGGGTTTTCCGGTGAGTAAAATGAAAAAGCTGAAGATCAAAACTTTATCAAAAACCCAGATCCAAGAAGACTAAATCCAGATCTCCACTTCCATAAACATTCTCAATCAACAAAAAGATACATACATAAACTTTGTCAAATCAATTGTTAACAACCAAAAGATGTGTGTCTGTTTGTGTTTGTGTGTGTGTGTGATGTAATTAAATGAAATGGAGAAAGAGAGATCTTACAGTGATGAACAACTAGTACTTGTGTGTTGTCAAAAAGAGGTGGAACCCGTAAGGATCGGGGGATTCGATTCTTGAAAAACCTCAGAGGGTTCGGTAGTCGAGAACTAGTTCATTGTTCTGCTTTCACTTTGCACTCTATGTTACTTGCCTCTCTACTTCCTCTACTTCTAAATACAGACTAATAGTCTGTTTGACCAAGCTTATTTTTTTCTCAAAAGTACTTATTTTAAAAAAAGTGAGGTGTTTGGCCAAGCTTCTGGGAGAAAATAAGTGCTTCTGAGGAGTAACAGAAGCAGTTTTTCAGAAGTTAAAAAAATAGCTTTTACCCAAAAGCATTTTTTGAAAAGTACTTTTGAGAAAATACACTTAGAAGCACTTTTTAAAAGTTTGGCCAAACACTAATTGCTGCTCAAAAGTGCTTTTGAAATTAATTGGCCAAACACAAACTGTTTTTCACCAAAAATACTTTTGAAAAAAATACTCTTTTAAAATAAGCTAATTTTAGAAGCTTAGTCAAATAGACTATAAAGTGACTAATCAACTGAAGTGGCCATATAAATTTGATCCCCTATCTTTCCTTTGGGTGGATATTGCTCATACTTGCTTAAGCATCTTTCATCTTATGGTGTTACCTATGACACTAGAATGATAGTGCTAAATATTATGGTTGAGGAAAATAAACAATGTAATGGCCTTACACTAATAAATTTATTTGCAGGGCCAACTCATTGACCAAATTCATCAAGGCCCATCATTCCTACATTGTGGACTTTTGGTTTATACTTGCCCAACTAAAATCCAAAGCCAAACACTTGTAGGTTGTAGGCATATGTAGGTTGCAAACTTGCAGTTATGCCATTACTCTATAACCTCTGATTTTGTTATGCCCATCAAACAATGTTTTAATATTTCGAATATAAAGTCATTATTTGCCACAGTCGCTTTCGTCGATGGTCATATGAAGTTTTGAGTTTCAACAGAAATACTTTATGTACGTACATGCGTCTATAAGTGGGCGTTTGAACAAAAGAAATGAGAAATTTGAAAAAAAAAAAGCAATATTTATTTTTCAAGTTGAAAATTGGTATTTGGAAATTAGAGTTGTGTATGGACGAAAATACAAATTGGAGTTATTTTTGTTAGTGATCTGAGTGAATATTGTGAAAACAGTTTTTTGGAGTTTTCCGAATTCTGAAAAATTCTGGAATTCAACTTCAAGTTGTATCTCGGAAAATTGTAAAAATTCTATCATAAAAATTGTATCTCCAAACAGTTTTCTGAAATAATATTCCAAAAAAGTGAAAATTATTCATGGCCAAACAGGCCCTAAATGTATTCAATTTGTGGAATTAGACATTGATATTTGCATCAAAGTAGGCTACCTACATCACCCCTCCTTGACACTTCTTACATAAACCTCCTTGGTGTTTCTTGCGTGAATATAATGGTTTGTGCACCGAAATGTCCTCTTTTTACTAAATCTCAAAATTTGTAAATGTCAATTCAGCATTTGCACCTCTTGTTTTTTCGGTTCCTTTAGTTTTCGACGTATTTAAACTTTTAGATAAATAGTACTATCAGGTAGTATATACTATCTTTCACAAATACAAATACTTGATAATTTGTCTACTAAAGTCTAGTTAGATAAAGAACTAGGATGTTAAACAAAATATCTTTCAAGAAAAAAGATTTCGTCAAACAATACTTTTTTTTTCTTTGAAATTTAAAATGTGAATTTCAATGTTTGTAACTCCTTTATTGATCATCACTATGTGGGTGTCAAGGGAAGCAGATATTTTAGAGAGGTCAAGCAGCGGAACAGCTAATGCAGCTTCTGCTCCTTGCTGATGCAACCACAGTACCACTTCCCTAGGTTCTACTCTCTCTTTTTGTTTCCAGTCTTACCACCCACCAAAAAAAAGATAGTTCTCCTTCCGTTAAAACTTAAAAGAGCCATAGGTTAAATGGAAAGTTAGAGCGGGTACAATGAATGATGTAGCTATGGCTGGTACATATGAGTAAATTGTGGGTAAAAGGAGCATTATCATTCATGACAAACATGTGAAGTCTTGAATGTCACATTTCGTCATCTTTGGACTAGGAAATCTAGTCTTCCTCCTTTTCGTATCCATACAGTACAAGCCAAAACAATTTCCCTAGCGTCATTAAGTAATTGAAATTGAAAAGATTCAACTGACCCTAGAGATATTTGTTTTATAGTCCATCCTATTATCTTTATCTCTTGATTCTTTCCATGCTCAAGAGTCAAGACACGCAAATTCCTTCATGGTAACATTTACTTGCACTACGCTTAATCAACTCAATAAGTACGTGACAATTGGCACATGTCTTGAAATATACGTTTATCACTGAACAATAATTATTCAATACACATTTTCCCATTAATTTGAGACTTAACTATAACATATTAGTGTGATGTGGTGACTGAATGAAATAAATTTCTAATATATAAATTTCAACAATAATTGCAGTAACTTAACAACCTCAGCAATATAGTAATAGCAGTGAACTTAACAACCATAACTTAAATTCAGAATCTACCTTTATTGGCAAATAGAATTTCCTCAATTGTCCCACTATTACTACTTCACGAGTCACTACAGAACATATTTCTCATGCACGAAATCTTTATTTCTTTCTCACTCAGTCACTCTTCACAAAAATAAGAACATCCATAAGCTACAACCTAGAGAAATACCATAGATCCATCTATAGACCATATCTAAAACCCCATGTGAAGGGGTAAGGTTGGAGAAAAATCCAGAGAGAAAAATACAAAAATATATTTATACAATATACAATAAACAGTAAAAATACTTAATACAAAAGAAAAAAAATATGAAGACCTCGAAGTTAAGACATTGTCACACTACTCAAGGAATGATGGGACCAAAAGCCTGACACTCCGATAATGATTTCTGCTCCCCACCTTCACATAAAAATAATCTCAACGGACACCGATACAAACAATTATCTCCTAATCTCACTGTTACCGAACCCGGTTTCAGATCCAACAATGGACCCGGTATAGGTCCGAATAAATAATTTCCACCTAACAATAACCTCTCAAATTGTGACACCCCTTGATCAGGAAACACCATTTTCAATGCATATTGGGTTGGTATCATACCTGATAACTTGTTATTCTCTAATGATAATGATGATAATCTAGGCATTAAACCAAGAAACCCGGGTAATAATCCATGGATCTCATTATTACTCAAGTCTAATGCAATCAACTGACTGTTCTGAAATGAGCTACCCGGTTCTTGAACCGACCCGAATTGGTTACCCGATAATGTGACCTGTTCGAGTGAAGTGTGAGTGAACAAACTCGCTGGGACCCACCCACTGAGTTTATTATAACTCAGATCAATAACTTGTAGGTAATCAAGTCCCGTTAAACTCACCGGAATGTTACCTTCTATACTGTTATTTCTCATAACAATCTCAATAAGAGATGCCGGAAAACTCGCCGGAAGTTGACCGGAGATGGAATTATCACTAGCATCAATGAAAGTCAAGTTATTTAGCTGACCCAACTCAGGAAACTCACCATTAAGCTTGTTGTTTTGAAGTTCGAGTCTTTTTAAACTCTTGAGACCGTTGAAACTTAACGGAATTGCTCCCTCGAGGAAATTGTTGTCAAGGTAAAGTTCTTCAAGATTTGAAAGTGAACCAAGTGAACTAGGAATTGACCCGGATAGAGAGTTACCTGATAACCCGAGTCTTTGTACACGGGTTAGATTTGATAGTGACTCAGGTACTGATCCAGTGAAGACATTATTTGTTAAGTCTAAGCTTTGGAGATAAGGTAAATTCCAAGAAACAGAAGTGAGCGTGCCAGAGTAATTTGCTTGGTCAAGAGCGAGTTCAGTGACTCGGCTAACATTGGAAATAACTACGTCACAACGAAGACCACAAGTGAACTTTTCACCTGAGAGATTATCACAAGGGTCTACAGAGAAATCCCAAGAAATGAGGCATGAACCAGGTGTCATTGAGTTTGGGTAGACGCTATTTTTGAGCTGTTTCAAGACTTCAATGTCTTGCCAGTATGTAGTTGAATGTGCATCTAAGAATAGAACATGAAGAACTGTAAGGAACAGGATAGTTGAAGTTGAAAAACGACCCATTTCTTTGGTTATTTTTTTTCGTAATGAGAATTGAAGAAGCAGCACCTTCAAGATTGGTTTTTAAATGAGCATATATTCGATGTGGCTAATGAAGGGAGCAAACAAAGAAGGGTAATAAAAAAGCGAGAAAGGCAGAATGGAACACTTGTCAAGGAGGAGTTTAAAGGAGTACTTCTCTTTTTCCATTATACTATCTCAACACTACTATAAAGAAAAATATGCTAAATTATTATATGCAAATAAAAAATAAAGCTAAAATATTAATATATATGTCGTACAAAAAAATACAATTATAAGATACTGGAAAGTATTTTGAGAAATTATTTTGGAAGGTAGATATAAATTGGAACAATATAGATAGGAAACAAGACATACAATTCAAGACAAAAAGTAAGTATATCTTTTGGTGAGTGGGCTCACGGGTAAAATGTCCGTGGAGTGTACTGTTCATCTAAATTTGCATGTATTTGCTGATTGAAGTAAAGGGAAAATGATAGCTCTGTGTGACACTCCCATTAAATGTTTTATAGGGCTAGGGACAAGGGTCCCAATTTGTGGTTGGTTACTAGCTCAGTCCACAACATTCATCTTTGGCTCCTATTTTCTTCTTTCACAATATATTTTTACTAAATTCCAATGTCTCCAGCTAATTGATTCTCTGTTCTTTCAATATTGATCTTTATAACTAACAAAATTAAGTATCAAAGTTACTAAACAAAGGGGGCAAGTAGAGGAAATGATGAATACTAGTACCTTATTACAGCAGCAAATTGCGTTTGCACTGATTGAGAGGCACCTACTTTTAATTGAGTATTAACCACTTTGCTTCGACCGGTTAGAGATAGCCATATTCTGATACTCTCGAAAACGTTAGTACCAATAATTTGTCTTTGCGTTTCACTAAAGGTGTCATTTCAATTGGTTGAGTGCTAATTGTTTCTTTCTGTATTTTCGAAATTAGGAAAGTGTTATTCTACTGAAGAAAGTTTGAATTTTCCTATTCGTTGGACCAATTTTGCTTGGAGATATTGTCCAGATTAAGTTATCCGAGTCTTTAAAAAAGTAAAATTATTTGTAAAGCAGGCAACCTAAGCTACTGCGACTAGAAATTAATCTGCAGGAAAATTCTATTTCGACCAACAAATGTTAAGACTTAAAGACTAATGTGTCCAAACATGAGTTAGAAAGGTGGAATAATTACCCGTTGTTAAACCTATTTTCAGCCAACTTGATTTGGACAAAACTTCTTAAGACGGATAATAATCATGCTGCACTGAGGAACAAAATGATTCGATAAATGTTTTTGTAGGTACTAAAGCTGTTTGCTTTGGCTAATCTTTCCAAATGTACCTTAAAGCATAAAAAAGATATACAAAAATAAACATCACAGTTGTTTTATTTAAACAGATAAAAGATTTGAGATATTTATTATTAGAGACTGTAATTAAGTTTTTCAATTTTATTTAATTAAAATGAAAAAATAAAATCACAAAATATGGAGAGAGAATGTTTATGAGATTTTGATCATAAATGTATTGTCGATAATGCATGAGGTTATATTGTCCCCTAATAGTTTGATAAATATAATTTTTTTTATAGGAAACTCTTCTATCCCACAGAAATTAAAAACAATTCCAGCTTTTGCCTCTAAGAAAAATTACTTTCTTCTTCTTCTTTCCTGATAACAAAAAAATAAAATAAAGACCTTCACCTATTTCAAAGTACTTCTTTTCCTTAAATAAGCACTTTTTTAAGAAAATTAAAAGATAAGCATTTTAATCTCCTAAAAGCTTGTCCCGCAGACTAATAATGTATGACTCTATTTTAACAGGTCAAACCTGAATTGGATGCAATGCGAGGCTAAATTTTAAATTTGGAAAAATAAAAAACCGGGTTCTATGTTTTAAGGGCAGCCAACCCCCGGCCATGTTGTGAATGACCTGTGTATTGACTTAACCTATTTTAACTCGTTCAAATTTGACCAAGCTTATCCATTTGATACCACTAATACTTCCAAATATAAGACATTATATAAGTTCAAGTTGTTCAACTCACAAAAAAAGAAAACGTATAATTAGCATCAATGCTCTTTGGATACTTTCTGTTTTGTTTTTTAGAGTATATCAAGGATTACTTACAACTAGAAAATGTTTAACGAATATTTGGTTGGTCACGATGGAAGAATATCGATGTGCTGTTCAGAAATTCTTATTCATCTGTTATAAGCCTCATTGGTCTGGCGTGGCATCTTCAAAGAGACGTTAGGGTCCCAAACATGTTAAGTGCATAATTAAAGACCACATATAAAAGAAGTGAAACAATAAAATAAGGGTAGTCCCTACCAAATCACACAGGGAGACGTTAGGGTCCCAAACCTCTTAAATGCATGTTTTTCGTTTAATAAAACGGGTGGAATAATAAAATAAAGACTCTCTCTACCAAATCACAGTCGCTAGCTCATCTCTCTACCAAATCGGAGAAAAATGCGTCATGATTCACTATCGTCAGTATTAATGTCTTATCTGATTAAACATAGGAGAATTGCTCACTATGATGTTCGTTTACAGCTGCCAAGTTGGTATTCTAGTCCCTCACATTGCCAAATCTGCGTGCATTAGATGACGTCTCATGATTACAATTTTTGTCAGCCTCATGTCGAACACTTAAACTCAACGTTCAGTACTCCCATCCGCTATGCGGCAGATTAGTGTACTACGCGCTAAAGTATGAAAGCATGCGCGGTGCCGTCTCATCGCTCATTTTTGGTACCTAATGACTTCCTTGTTCAGGAGAAGAGACACCAAAATCGTCACAAACTTTTTGTATCTAATGGAGTTAAAAAATAGAGTCAAGAGTTCTTTTTTCTCCAGAACAAACTTCAAAAGTTATAACTCAAGAGCAAGAGTTTTTACTATTACAACAACACCTGCTTCTTGGTCAAGCTAGTCTCGTTTAGAGATTGTCTCAAGGACGGAATGGGCTTTTCGCGTGGTCTAGCTTAAAAGCAAGTAAACTATTGAAACATGCATAAATATCATTTTTAGCTTCTTACTACAAGCTCTTAGTAATATAGCCTTGCTCTAGTTACATGCATTGCTACTATATCCACTTTATTATCTAAATTATTGCATAGATCCTCATGTTTGTATTGCCTTCAAGCAATCTATGAAATTGTTAAATGAACTTCTATATAATTAAAGAGTCAAATACGAGCAATCCAAAAAGAGGTGAATGGTCTTATTTTACATTGTCAGGAGACATCTTGCTTGTGATGGGAAACTTTTAGTTGTTTCGGGCAACAACGATTGATGTCATGCATCATGTAAGAGGCGCTATCCAGTTGGACCTTTATAAGACAGAGGAGGCGAAGAAAGGTGTGGGATGTTCCACTAGCACTCATGGGAATTGTATAAAAAGAGAAGAAAGAAAGCTTTTGAAGGACAGGGAACAATTTTGTAATTTGGGGAATAATCTCTAATCCATTATTTTTAGGATTGTACCACGATGTTCCAGTTTGTATAGAAGATTGAGGAATAGTCTCTTAACCCGCTTTGACAAAAGAAGCAGAAGGGAATAACAGAAGAACAATCTGAACTTCAACAATCGAAAGAAGCTTGGCAGCACTTTAAAATTTAAATGACAAAGACACTATTGGTAGACATCCGGATTTAGGAATAGTTATGATGCAGCATCAACGACAAGATGAGACAGCGCATCAGAAGTCAAAGCTCAAAAACACTAATTGATAGGATCTTTATTAGTAGTTTTAGAGAATGTACAAACCCTAACAGATATGGATATGAACAAAAAAAAAAGATTGATTAGCGCGGTGTCCGGCCAGTTGCACGCACCTTGACTAATTCCACGAGGTACCCGCTACCTCCCATCAACACAAGTACCAGGTAGCTCTGTCCACCTAGGCTTAGACAGAGGGGAAGAAATAACCCAGTATTTTTTTCTCCATTGGTACTTGAACATGTGACCTCATGGTTCTCAACTCACTTCAATGGATACGAACAAGTTATTGGTGCTTTAATACATAATTCTAAGTGGCATAAGATAGAGGAAATTGAGAAAAAATTTAAGATCTCCCGGGGACAGAATGAAGAGGCGAGAAGGAATCTAATGATATAAATTATAGAATACATGGGCAATTATCCGTATATCTCCCTTCAGAAAGAAGAAAGAAAGGAGGCAATCTGCATATATAACCCAACCTCTGAAATCCAAGATTAAAAGACTTAGATGTTACAAAATTATCTACAATAAGCTTTGACATTTTTATCGAACTTCTACTCGCAGCATTTACATTTGAGTCGTTTACTCTGGAAGAAAATATTTGTAAATGAAATGCACAACTTTTCTTTTCCATTTAATTTAAAAAAAAAGAAGCAACGCAGTCATAAATTCTCTCCCAAAAGTATTTACTAAAATAATTCCAGAAGAGAAAAACTAAAAGTCCCAGTGAAACTACACAAGTAGAGATGTAGCAAAGAAACAAGGTAGTGAGGGGATCTTGGGCAGCTTAGATGACCTTTAAACGGGAACATAAAGAGATATTTACGCCTTACACATCCATTAATGAACAGAGGGAACTGATCCTCAAACCAAGGATATTCATTCAACATAAGGTTAATTTACAAAACAGAACAAGGATAACAAAGGTACCTTAAAGGTGTTCCATCATGGTTTCCTTTCAGGTGACCATTCAAATTTGCTATGTGTTCCTTTATTCTGGGTAATGCTGTATATGTACTGCTTGACATACTTAGGGTTCATCTCGAACACAAAACTCATTTCCCGTATCTGTAAAAGTTCAGTATGTTCCATAAATTAATAAATTATAAGACCTCTCCAGCCAAAGAATGTCATAATAGAGAACATTTCAAGATTTTGACCATTTCCAATATATTACAGAGGGGTAATATGAAATGAAGATGCTACAGACCATCTTAGATATATGCAAGTAGCTTAGATGGATTTTCTCTTCATTGTCTTGACTATATAATGCACTCACCAATTATACTCTTGACCACCCCCAATATCCCCCCCCCCCCCCCCCCGGATCAGGGAGGGGGGACAAGTCATAGCACTTAAGAAGAAACTGAAATAAAAGGAAAGATCATTGCATGACAGGAAATCTACAAAAGTGCATCTTTTATTTATTGTTTGGGATAAAATTCGCGACCAGGTTAGTCCAAATAAAATTTATCCAGTGTTAGGCAACTTTTTTAGCCGACTCCAATGATTGAGGTGTCATTTTGTTACTAGGTATCCTTTCCTCGCCCCATAGACTGTTGCTCGGACTGGGGTGGGGGCATCCGATAGGGGTGCAGATCTAGATGTCGGATTCTTCATCACATAAATCTTAGGATTCCAAGGCATGGATCCGCGTGCGGGGTGCTCGTGTACAACCGATAAATGTATATTACAACAAACAAAAAGTATATATTTCAATTAATTGGAGTTATCGAACTAAAACTAATTAAATTTACTTATTTATAAACACCTAATATTTTATCCATAAGATAGACCTCCTTTGTCTTTGTGATAGCGAAACGGAGATCCCAATGCATGGAGTCGTGGTTGTTGGTCAAAGCAAAGGGGTGAGGAGCGTGTTGGTCAACTTACTATACAAATAAACACCATCTAAGAAAAAGATTGATGCATAGAATTGATATAACTAATGACACTTAATTTGGGGATTAACGGTTGTTGATTGATTGATTGAAACACCACCCTAGTACGGCTAGAGGTCCCAAATATTTATCAAACTAACAGGAAATTTTGTTTAGTCTGCTCTGAAGAGAAGGTCTAAGAGTTCGATTTCTTTTCAGTTGCCCTTTCAAAAAACATCTTTCCAGTTGCCCAGCTTGTTGTCAACAGTAAATATAACAATTTTAAGGTCTTGTTGTTTCCAAAGAGACTTCTCTTATCATATTAAGGCAGTGGATAAAAGATAAGCTCTGCCCAAGGTCATGTTGGGAATAAAAGATCTATAATACTACTAACCAAATGTTGGATTCAAAAATCCTACTAACTAACAACCAATTATTCAGTTCATTATCTCAGTTTATCATGTAGGATGTCCAAAAACCATTTAATTTACCATTCTTTATTGTCGTAATGTGATCAAGGATGTGTTTTATACATTAACTTTCAGCAAATGCTTTGTAATTTTAATTTATCATACCTCAACTCATAGTCTGGAAATACCTTGGATAGTTTGAACATCCTTATTTCATTGACATGAAAAGCACTGTGTAATATTTGCTTACACAGAAGATCTCAGGCAATTAAATAATAAGGAACCAGATCATAGGAAGAAAGTATTATTAACCGCAAAGCAGAACTTCCAAGACCTAAATGTAGGTAATATGCAAGAAAATTTGTCCCTTTAAGGTAAGGAGAGTGAACATACCTCTATCACACAACTACAGCTAAGGGTCAGATACTGCCCACTATCAACAGATTTGCCATTCACTGCTATTGCGCACCTCCCAAGATTCTTCAGACTGAAGGATCCATCCGATTCCATCTTGATGCTTGCCTAAGTACGAAAACATGGAGAAATGACCAAAAAAGGGCCTTCCATCTAATGCAAAACTATAAGATGGCATAACATATAACTGTATTTTCCAAGGAAATTCATAAGCTGGCATAGAAGGCATTCTTATCTAAAGGAGCTTTGAAATATCTAACTCCACCAAAATGATTTCAATGAAAAAGAGATATTGTTTAGAACTGACTGTTTCATATATGTCTAAGAGACTATGCCACATAGGATTAATTTTATCACCGTGTCTTCTCACCACCAAGTGCTATTACCTGGTTTATCCTTAAGTGTAACCACAATTTTGTTTAAGACATCATCAGCCAAACACTGTGACTTCCTGTGCTTAATAACACAGCATAAGTTATTAAGTAAGAAACCTGAATAGCCTTTGTGTGTTTTTAGCGACATCACTTCTATGCTCGTACATTATTACATTGAAAGAATGAAAAAGCCCGAAGAAAATCCTTCACTTGAGTTTTAACATCAAGTTGTAGCGTCAAAAGGCACTTAAAACAAAGTCACAACACAATGCCACATATTGTTTGACATGCCTCCTTTACATAGAGTACATTCACACAGAATTATGTTTCAAGTATTCTAACATCGTTCTTAAAAAAGTCATAATAGCATGACATAGAAGATGATAACAAAATATTCTACCTGACGCCGAGATATTTTGTTAGCACGGCCTTCTTTTCGTAAATCAATGTCAACCTCAACATCATCAGTGGATCTTCCAAGTATGACCTACAAATACACAGGCAAAATGGATAAGAATTGCAATTATCAGGGCCTGATTTCCCCTACAAAATCTGCAAAACCATATAGTGTTGAACTCCACCACGAATTACATGGAAAGTCAAACTCCTCCCTAACCAAAAGTTTCTCATAGAAGGACTTCACCTAGTTCTGAATTCAGTATAAGGTATTTTAGCAATTTTCTATTTTGTAATAATTTTTCCCCGAAATCCAGTCAGGAAACTCTCCAGCCAAGTTTCCTAATAGTCTTTGAGGTCAAGTTACACGAGGTACCTTCATAGGAAGAAGAGATTCATCCATATAAATTATATGTATCTTTCAGCTTAATGGTGGAAAAAATTTGATCTCTCAATGAAGTTTATGTAGCTTTTTTGGGGCTTATGCGACCGGGGGGGACTTTTTCGTGCTCATTGTATTAAAAGGAGCAAGAACATTGTCCCAAGAGGGAGCAATTACATAGCCACATGAAAATATCGGAAAATCAACTACACTATTAAAACTAAAACCTCAAAGGAACAGCCACGTGGAAAATAGAAATCATAGATGTGGAAGAGCAATTCCCCAGCAGAAAGAAGACAAATAAATAGATAGGGGGAGGGGGGGAGGAGCTACGCTGAAGGAGAAAGCTTCAATATAATCAATCAATTGAATAACAAAAGATGCAGGTTACAATCTGGGATATTTACCTCAGTCTTCCGGATGTAATGCCTCAGATGACGGCCATATAGGATGGCAAAGGCTCCTCGAGGCGTCATGTCTCTTCGCAAACCAGAGCGAACACACTGTTCCAACCTTATGGTTGTCCTTCTAAAGTCTTCAGACTGATACTTTGACTCTGAATACCACATAACCAACAGTTCAAGCTTAAAATCTACTCCATGTAGCATAATAATAAGAATTTTCTTTTTCACTTTAAGTAGCTTCACCATATAACACACCCATGGCTACTTAAGTAATCAGGATTTTTCTTGCTATGTCAATTACAACATTAGAGAGTCACACCCCTGTAAATGTATGGATGACTAAATATGGATGTAACCTTTGTATAAGACTGGCACATCAATCATGAGAAGAAGAGCAAACAGATGTAAGAGTGATACCACAGAGAAGGAACATCAAGTTTTACACACTTGGTACTGTACATGATTTATCTCCAGTAAAAGCTATAAATGAATAAACTCCATTCAATTTCAAAGAATTTACCTTGCCTAGTTGCATATGAGTCTTGATCATGTGGATCTAAGTCCATCTCTAGTATCTGACAAGCGAAATCGCAAAATCAAAAGAATATTATCTCTACTTCGGTAACCCTACAGATGAGATTAGCTTAAAGAAAAAGCTTCAAGAATTACCATAGCTTCAACATCAGAAAAATAAGGTACATCATCATCGCTCTGAGGATCTTCCACTTCTGATGTTGAAGGGTTAATTGTTGGCTCTGTAATAGCTACTCTGACAGAAGTTGATTCACCACATTGTGGTGCCTCGATGAAAGTAGCTGGGGTGTCCCCCACCTGCCGTCAACCAATAAGCAGAATTGAATGTTTCATACAAAGAAGGTAAGTAATTCACGGAAGAAAGTATATATAATATTTCATGTTTTGTTACCCCTCTAACTCTAGCAATATTCTCCTCTCGCACATCATTTTTATATACTTCTGGGTTTACAGGCAATGATCTGCTTTGACCTGTGACTCCAACACCCTTGTTAGCAGCACCAGGAAGGACCGGTAAAGCAATAGTACCAGACACCTTTAAATGGGCAGTACTACCAACGGCTGGCTGCACTGGCCGGGTTTCTCCAAGGATGTTTGGTCCAACCTTATTAGTCCATGCAAAAGACTTGCCAGAATCTTTTCCACGAGTGAAGGAGCTAACTTTTTGTTCACTTTTATTACAAGCCGATGGCAGGTCCATGGAACTTTGACCAACTGGTTGAGTCGCGGTAGAAGCAAATGATGTGGAAGGGTGGATAAGCAAGAAGATATCATCGTTACAAGGAATCTCTGTGTCCTCGGTGTTAAGGGTACAGAGCATACTCCCATCAACAGGCTGTTTTATATCAGTACTTGATGCTGATGTGGATGGCACATTAACTTCACAATTAGATCTGACACCTTGACCATGTAGAGAAGAATTTTCCACTTCTGATCCCAAAGGATGCAAATCATCAGGAACTGTAATATTTGTGTTTGATTCTTTGACTACTTCAGATTCATGGTCGTCTGAAACGCCTTCTGGAATATCACTAGGAGAATCTGGGAGGAGCTTAAGATTCGCTTTACACAAGTTGTCCGCTGAATCCTTCGCATCCACCTCCAAAAGGATATCATCCTCATTTGAAAGGTTTAAGAGGGAATCTGGGAGATCCATGAATTCACCATCTGAAGTAGCTGATGAATCAATAAAATCAGTGCTACCAGTCCTGGCTCCCAACATAGCTCCTGCAATGACAACATCATACACACATGAACGCTTATCATGACTATTGCTATCATTAGTATATGACCTTGTTAATGGCTTATTTCATATCTCCAAGACACATACTGCTACATTTTCCATTGTATTCCAAAGAGGGAGAATAGACTGAACAGATGGAAATTCCACTGTATGAAATGAAGAGTTCTCACCTGACTTTGGGGAGTGAGAATGCTGTCTACTTCTAAATCCGCAAGGACCACTACATATATTTTGACGGTTGTCACTCCTTGGATGAAAAGTGGACAACTGTTTTCCTTCAGGACTACTGAAGATCTTTCTCTCAGGAGATAACTGTGATAAGCGAGGCCTCTTAACAGCCGAGCAACTTTCATAGTCAATGGAGTTGTCTTTAAAAACATCAGGAATTTCTCTGTCTTCCATATCAGGCTGAAAAAAATTCCTCCCCTCTTCTCCTAATGAATTGGAAAGGTCCTCCGCAAACCTTCTGTCTCTTAGAATTGCATCTGAACTATTATCGTCTACTGAAATTGAACACCTATTATTATAGGCTATATGAGAATCAGCCATGGCAGAGGTGACAGGCATATCTGCAAGTGCTTCTGGGAAAGCATTGCGCAAGATATCCAGATCTGATTCTTGAAGCCCAAGGTCATCTGAGATACAATTCCCATCACGAGCCTGAGCATCAATTCTGACATGCTGCCTAAAATCAGTTCCATGTCCATTGCAATCATGTAGATTTGACTCATCTAGAAAGCCTATATCAGTAGAGTTGAAAAATTCACTTCGAAATTTCTTCCGCATCGTATAGTATTGTCTACGAATGCTGTCCACTTTCCTCTTACCAACAATATCTTTGCTTCCTTTAAGATTTTCAGATTTGTTAAACTTTGACACTGGATTGATCCCTGAATGTTCAAGCTCAACCATGCGAGCAGAAGCTGAAGCTGCAACATCAGAGTCATACAGAAGAGAATCCCAACGATCCTTTAGTTCTTGCAACGTGAATCTGCGGGAAAATCGTACTGCTCCTTTTGCAAGTGCTTCTAAAGAAGCACCAGCCTGCAAGCAAACAAGGAAAACCAAGAAAGTTTATTTTGAAAAACAATAACAACAACAATTATGCCTCAATCCCAAGCAAGCTGGGTCGACTGTATAAATCCTCAGACCATGTTACTCCATATAAACTCATCTCAGGCAAATATTATACAAAATAATAAGAAGATAAAAAGTACTAGAAGTTCGTTATATTTTTCTTGACGTATAAATCTTTGGAATACTAAATAACTCCTAGAAAAGCATAGGGCGTAAAGTAAAGTGCTAACATGACTAAAACATATTCTCAACTAATAGGTATTGCCTATATAGATTTTTTTTCTTCCATTGTGCCATATATTTCGCTAAATGTGCATAAATCTCAAGAGATTGACAACTTCCTTCCCGGTGATTTTAAATCTATCTTTTCCCCTTTTAACACCTTCACACACCATGGTTTCACACCTAATGGAATGGTACCTCTTGAGGTCGACGCAAGGCATGACCAAACCATCTCTAGAAACCTCTCATTTTATAATTTACTCGATGTGTGCTACTATTTTCTCACAAATGTGGTCATTTCAAATATTGTCTCGGCTTGTATAATCACACATCCATCTTAGCATCCGCATCTCTGCGCCATTTTATTGGACTTTCTGGACTTCAACAGCTCAACATTCCCTCCCATATAACATTGTTGGTCTTATAACTGTTCTATAGAACCTATTTTTCACTTTGGTAGGCATCCTCTATCGTGTAACACCTAGGCCGAACCTTCCGATTTTGATTCTATGTGTAACATATTAGTCATCATTTCATTTTCTTGGAACGACGACCTGAATACTAAATTGTTTGCACTTAGGCCTCATTTGTTTAAAATTAAGACGTCTGAATCTGAATGCACATCTGAATCATTAAGATGTTGATTCTAGATCTGAACACTAAATGATATAGACTTAGACTGTTTGTTTTTCAACATCTGAATGTGCACAATTTATTTATTTATTTGTTAAACACAATAAATATACAATTTAAATAAAAAGAAAGTAAATATTAAAAAGATATAAATTTAATAAAATAAAATTATTATTTGAAAAAAAAAAATTGTTCTCTAGTAACCCTGAACGAGAATAATCTTTTATCTCAAAATTAATCAAAGCGGAAAAAAAAAAATCAACTTTGACCCCTAGGCTCAAACACAGTGATATCCACCACTTCCATAACCGTTGATACCCACCATCATATTTGAACTTTCAAATCTCCAGTGAAATCCTTTTCTAACCTACAAAACTTTCAAAGAAGAAAGTGATTCTTTAAAATTTTGCTGCAGAGAAGACCTTTAGTGATTAGGGTTCATGTTTTTTCTTTGTTCTTCTGGTTAGGCTTCATGTTTTATTCCTTTGTTCTTCAGGTTATGTTTTAGAGGTTGTAAAGTTTCAATCTTTGAGATGATTGCTGGCAGAAGAGATTTGTAATTGAGTTCTTTAGGAATAAAGATAAGTTAATAGTAGAAGTTGGGGACGGATCGCTGTAGCTATTTTCATTTGTCTGATAAACAGTTTCTAACTTCCTATGTTTTAGATGATTGTTCGACAATGGAGGAGAGAGGAGAGATGAAGGTATTGTTAGCCATGAATGATATAAATCTACAGGGAGATAACAACGGAGAAGATGAGAAGTTTATTCCATAATAATTGAGAAAATAACATTTAAAAAATAAAAGAGCAAGAAAAGGGTCTGAATGATTTTCGATCTGAACGAATCAGCTCTATTCAGATGTATTAAGTGGGTAAATCTTAATAAAAGCAAATGCACTTAATGGGCTGGGCTCTTAATCATTCAGATTCAGACCCTCATTAAGTGCAAACAAATGAGGCCTTGGGCACTCCAATCCCGTCTAATCTCACCTCTATTTCACTCTTCTAATGTTAACTAAACTGGCAGTGTATTTATTTAGTCTTGCTGATAAGACTAGGCTATGAGCAACAATTACACTTAGAGTGCTGATAAAGAAATTAGATGTGGAGTAATGATCTCCAAGACAACAGTAGTCGGTGAAAAGATAGAGACAGACGTTACTTCAAATTAAATAACTGAAGTATTTCTATCAACTAGCCAACCAGCAGACAGCCATTTTCTTTTTCTTTTTTTTATATGTGAGCCAAGGTAAAGATAGAAACATATTAATTATGGCTAGATGGAAATAAAAAAATATAGAAAGCAGATCCAGTTCACGGAGAGACAACTAAATTCCACAGCTAGCCTTAGCGGACAAATTGAAAAACTGCTAGTTCCAAGTAAAACAGTAAAGAGGCACAATGAGGCTCAGAGATAATCGTCAAATAGAAGAACTGGAGTACCAGTACCTAAAGTGATGCAATCACTGTTAAGCTAACAAATTAATATCTTCTTTCGAAGGCAAAAAGATTTTCAAATCTCATAATTTACGATCAATTCATTCAACATTTCCTTTTTTAGAGGACAAATATTCACATCTAAATTATTGGTCCGAGCAAGATACAACTTATTTAAACAGAATAATTCATAAAAAGAAATCCTTCTGTGGGATTACGTGTAATATATATTTACTACGTTACCAATTATCAGTTCTTGTTCATTGGAATTGGACGGATAAGCGTCTTTTGGGACCATTTTTAAACAATAATGGCATAAAAGTGTCTACAATGACATGATCCATAAATATACAAAAAAAGATTATCTTATTCTAAACACATCTCACACTTCCAATCTGCTCGGAGCCAGAGGTGTAGCTAGCATTATAGGTACGACAGTACGGGCTCAATTGAACACATAACTTTCGACACGGAGCATAAACGGAGCATAAATTTTTGTGTAAAAACTTACTAGAATTATAATAAGTAGTAGATGAACCCATAACTTTAAAAATACAATTGGTTCAACGCAATGCATCTTAAGATTAAACCCATAGAGTTTAAATCCTAGATCCGCCTCTACTCGGAGCTAAAACGTCCCATCACGTAATAAGCAATTACTAGAACAACAAACACCTAAAATTCACGGAATCTCTAGCATCGTTTGTTAAAACCCGGTCTTCTCCTCTTTAACCCCAATTTACAACATTTTTTTAAAGAGAGTGAGTTTTTTATCAGTCTTATGTGCCTTGCATTTCCGGCAAATTAGCTACCTTAAACGCTTTTCATCCCTTAGCATTTCTATATCATCACTATCAAGTTAATTTCAAATGTTAAGATAGAGAGCTGATTAATTAGCGCACACGTGCAAAATGAAAAACAATTGGGCCGGAAATACAATAAAGCGAAAAACACGGAATGATCACAAATTTAGGCGAAGGTAAATAAACTGTAACCTCAACAACAACGACATACCCAGTGTAATCCCACAAGTGGGGAGGGTAGGAGTACGGTCTTCCTCAACAACAACAACAACAGCGACATACCCAGTGTAATCCCACTTGTGGGGAGGGTACGATGTACGCAGACCTTACCCCGACCTTTGTGGATAGAGAGGCTGCTTTTGATAGACCTCGGCTCGAAAAACAGCAATCACTGTTTAGCTATTAGCAACAAATGACGCGTAAGTGTCTTCGGAAAAAATAAAGTCTAAGCGCATATGGCCACGAAAAGAAAATCATATTTTGGTAAGACTTGATCTGAATCGTTATTCAGATTCAAGTTGGTTTAGTGAGGGCGACCGCGAAAGTCACCGAATGGGGACATTTTTTAAACAATAATGACATAAAAGTGTCTAGAATCACATGATAACTAGATCCAGGGGTGGAGCTAGCTCATCGGGTGCGGGTTCGGTCGAACCCGGTAGCTTTGGTCCAAACCTCATATTGTATTAAAAATTCATTGAATATATACAAACTATTTTTAGAACCCATTAACTTTAAAAAAAACTAAAATTCCAAACCCACAAACGTCAAATCCTAGCTTCGCCTCTAGATCATCTTATTCTAAGCACATCTCACACTCCCAATCGGCTCGAAGCAAAAACTTCCCATCATGTTATAAGCCACTACTAGAACAACAAACACCTAAAATTCACGGAATTTCTAGCATCCTATACCCAGTATTCTCCTCTTTAAGCCTACAACAATTTTTTAAGTGTGGCTTGCATTTCCGGCAAACTAGCTACCTTAAACACTCGTCATCCCTTAGCATTTCTATATCATCACTATCAAGTTAATTTCAAGTGTTAGATTTAAGCTCTGCAAATTTTAAGAAAAATTAGAGCACACATGCAAAATGAAAAACAATAGGCTGGAAATACAACGAGCGGAAGAAAAAAAAAACGAACGATCACAAATTTATGCGAAAACAAATAACGTCCACTTGCGAATATAAATTGTTACCTCGACAGCGTTCTTCAACAAGAGGTCATCTTCGGGAATCCATGAAACGGGAACTGGAACAGCAGTTTCCATCTCCACTTTGTAAACCCTAGAATTCAGGTTGATTCCAGTACTATAAAAGCTATATCATTCTCAATTCTGATTCGATGGAGCGATAAAACTGATTTTCGGAAGTGGATTGTGGAATATTGAACTACTTCACGGTGATGGTGTGGAATTGGTACTTTGGGTGAGAGAGTGACACAGAGATTCGGGAAATGTTTTTATAGCTTTTTTTTGCTGGAGAGCGTTGTCACGACGCGGGTAACGTTCGTCACGGAATCCTGATTTTTTAACTTTCTCCGTTAGCGTATTTTACTTTAACTTCCCTTTTTCTTTACTCCATTTTTGAAACATTTAAATCTTTACTTGTACATTATGATTTTGGTTGTTTCCTTATGAAAATAAGATAATATGGATTTAGGGATCATAAGAAAGATCTAATAAGATCATTGTAATTTCAACTTGATGTTATTACTCCAATTATGATATCTTTTCCATTATGCCTCATATTGTAATGTTCAGATTTTATGTTAATAAAAGAGCGGATCTAATTTCAAGACACTTGAGAGAAAAAACTAGTATTATCTTTAAAAATTCTCGGCCATTTTTTTTTTTAAGAGAGTCGATGTTACAAGTTAGATTTTATTTGAATTGTTTCCTTGTTTTAATGTATTCAAGTTACAGCTGTTATTAGTCGTTTAATTGAGCTGATTAGTTAGTTAAAGTCGGTTACGAAGTTGTTAGAAGTCACGTGTCAAGTCTCAGAATTTTCCGGAAGTTAGTTAAAGTTGGTTACGAAGTTGTTAGAAGTCACATGTCAAGTCTCTGAATTTTCCGAAAGTTAGTTAGTAACCGATTTTCCCCCAAAAATCCCTTAGGAGGGATCGAACTGAATCATTTGTAATCGTCTTTGAATTATTATGCAGTAAAGGAAATCTCTTTCTTCTTCTGTATTTTCTCTCACGGATATATGTTCAGGAAAAACCCTTTTCCTTAGGATGTTCCGACTTTTTTTCTTTAATTTCTTGAGATCGTATCATTGGTATCAGAGACAATCGATTCACACATAGGACCGCGATTCAGAGTGCTAGCCTGTGTGTCAGGATTAGTGACCTGGAGTTGAGAGGAGCGTCAGTCGTGACCAATAAGGTCCTTACTTGTCAAGCGGGCGATTGTTATTTGCCAGTTATCTCTCATCGGTTAAAGAAAGAAATATTAATTGGTTTATAGGTTAAATGGACTCTCCCACCTATCAGATTAGTCTTTTGGGTTGAGCTCTCATGTTTGGTCTACAACAATCGACAAGGAATTCCATTAATAACTGGTTGTTTTAATCCTTTGGAACAACTAGTGTATTTAATTTATCGATAGTAAATTAAAAGAGTGGTCGGGTGCAAAGTAACCCCGAGAAAGCAAGGGAATCCATTCTGCTCAGTTTTTTTTTTTTTTTTTTGGTTTCCTACCCGGTGTTCGGTGCCCTCATTGAAGCGTGACTAATCCGGATTTCATGCAGCATAGGGCCCATTCAGGGGAAGCGCTCCCTACCAAGATTTTTTCATATCCAAGGCTCAAACCTGAGACTTCTAGTTAAGGTAGGAGCAACCCCATCCGCTGCAGCACATTCCTTTGATGGTTACAGTAACTCAGTTGGTTGAATTTTTTTTTTATTTGGTTAATTGCATGTAACATTATAATTCCTCCGTTTCAATTTATGTGAACCTATTTTCTTATTAGTTCGTGCCAAAAAAAATGATCTCTTTCTATATTTGGAAACAATTTTCCTTTATACAATGATTTATAGCCACGCAAAATATATGTGACTCATTCAACACCACAAGTTTAAAAGTCTACTTTCTTTCATTCTTAAACTCCGTGCCCAGTCAAATAGATTCACATAAATTGAAACATATCGGAGTATAATATTAACAAAATATGTTGTTTGTGGGTGTAATTGCCCACTATTTGGGATAGTCTTAGTAGGCGTTTGGACATGCGATTTCATCTCATGAGAAGAAATCAGCGTTTGGACATGCGATCTCATCCCAAATCATTCAAAAAAATATGATTTAGGATTCCAAATCATGATTTCAAATGTAAAAGCTGACGCATAATTTTATATTTTGTAAAAATAGATCCATAAGTTGGTGTGTATATATATTTACCAATCATGTTTACCCATTGTTTTAAAAGGCAGTGTCAGGACTCGCCCCGAGGCGAGCCTCGGGGCAGGGCAGTGGCAAAACGCCCTGGGGCTAACGTGCGGGGCTTAGTTCCTATGAGGCTTACGCCCTAAGCGCCCAACCGTACGCCCTAAACACGCCTAACGCCCAGGGCTCGCCTAACAGTTCTTACACAAATTATATTTTAAATTCCTTAATTAAAATCATTCACCCTCATAATTGTTTAACAAAATAATGATACTTAATAGTTTTTCATCTATAGAAATAGAAGATTGAGTGTAACTCATATAACAAGTCGTAGTATTGGATATTTACTATTTGAGAACGTCGTGAGGGTGAATATCACTTAATTTTTTTTAAAAAACACATAGCGGAATTGTACATTTTCACTTGTCATTGGTCATAAGTCCTATGTATCAGAATTATCATATAATTTTATTTTTTGTTCATGAAGAAGTTATGTTTTAATTGTAATATTGATAAATTTTATTGATTATTTGCTTATAGGGAGATAAAATGAATAGTATGATAGTAATAGTGTTTTAAGAAACTGTGTTTTTTTCCGTGTTTGAAAGTTAAAATGTTAGAATTGTTTTGCATTTCATAATAGCTTTTATTTCATTGTATTGTTTATACTTGTAAAATTATGTTATATATAATTACAAGTTATAAGCGGTGTATAATGGATTGCTTTGATCATTTTTTTGTGAGGATCAAGCGCGCGCGCGCGCTCACACACACACACATATACATATATATATTTCATTTATTTACAGTTTTATTTTTATTTTTTTATGTAATTTTACCTATTTAAAAATATTTATTGTAATTATATTATTTTAAGAAATACTAAAAATTAAATACGCATGGGGCTTACGCCTCGTCGAGGCGTATGTAAAACGCCCCGCCTTACGCCCCCGCCTTTTAAAACACTGTGTTTACCAACCATTAATTTCAAATATTAAAAGATCTACAAGTTGGTAATATATTTATAACAAATATATTCTTACCAACCATCTGAGAGAATTATATTAAAGAGTAGTTACACTACAATTCATGTTCAATTTTTCATTTTATTGAACTAAAGTTTGATCAATTGATGTTGTATTTTTTTTATAAAGACCTTTTAGTAACGTATTAATTTTGTTATGGACTATAACTTGCTCATTTGGTAAGACTGTATAAGAATTGGGAAAGTTTTGATGATTTTCACAACTTGTGGGGTTTTTATGTCTATAAAAAAAAAATACAACTTAAGAAATTCAAATTGCATGTCTAAACCAGACTTCAACTTCAAATCATCATGATTTTATCTCAAGATTTTAAATTATATCCAAACGGCTCCTCAGTAAAAATTGTTCCTAAAGTATCTGCCCAAACAACCTCATATGCAAAAACTAGGGGAGCTATTATTTTTTTTATTTTTTTTTGGGAAATGACTATTTTAGTCCCTGTGTTATTGTGTTAGTCCTATTTTAGTTCCTGTGATATCTGACTAAGCACATATAACCTTCAATTAAGTAATGCGTGTGGTTGTAGTCCTTTTACTAACGGAACCAAACTAGAATAATAGACTGTTTAAATCTACGAAGGGCAATTTGGTATTTTCAAGCTAAAACCTTCCAAGACAAAACAGAAGATTCGTTCGTCTTGAATTTGTTATTGTCAAAGCTTATATATGATCAAATCGTGCATATTTTCAGAATATAAAATCACGACGCAGTTCATGGCTAGATTGGGTGTATTTTGCTCCGATTTTCAGTATATTCGAAGTCTATTCTCAATTTTTTTTTATTCAATTTAAGCCTTTTTTTGAGTCCAACATATTTTTTCTTGGATTTATCTTTTGATACTTCTTCATTAATGTGAAACTTGTTCATTCCTTAAATATAATTTGTCAGATTCCAGAATAATCAAAACAAGTTATAAGTCAGTTACGATTTGATGGTAATTTGCGAGGATTGTGAAAATATAGAAGATGTCGCAGAAGTCGAGAACCATAACCTCGAGCAGCCGCTGCAAATGCTTCCAACTTCACTGTAGCTAGATTTTGTAACTTGCAATTTTAGTGTATCTAAAATTGGAATGGAGAAAGTGCAGATGATTAAGAAGGCTATGGTGGCACTTAACGAGAAAAAGAAGATTTAAGTTCGTATCCAATTGTAAAGTAAATGGAACACAATCAAAATGATAAGTTACTAGTGAACCTCAAAAAAAATTTGGTCTTCAATAGAAGAACTTTGCGGCAAAGGAAGAAAAAGGGATTCATTGTATGGCGAACAATCTAATCAAAACGGTAGGTCTTGGAAGTTTTTAGCTTGAAAATACCGAATTGCCCTTCATAGAGTTAACAATCCGTTATTCTATTTTGGTTCCGTTAGTAAAAGGACTAAAAACACACGCATTACTTAATTGAAAGTCAAATGTGCTTTGTCAGATATCATAGGGATTAAAACAGGAATAATACAGTAATACGGGGACCAAAATAGCCATTTTCCCTTTTTTTTTTCCTTTCAAAAAGCTGAATCCTAGCCCCTTGCTTAGCTCTAACTCTGTCAACTTCTACATTAGTGACTTGCAGATAATTGAGTTATAAGATAGATGTCCACGTGCAATCATATTTACTATCTCAATTGAATCAATTGCCATTCTAGCAGCATTGATTGTAATCATTAATAATTTGCGGTTTCTATAAAAATGATAACAATTCGGCAAGATTGTTAGCTGTACGAGGGATTCATTGACTCTACCTAGAGCTAGAGCTGGAGCTGTCAATAGGGGCTTAGCCTGCGAGGCCAGTCCAACCCAACCCTTTATTTACTTTTTTTGCGTGGAGTGCCTTTTTTTTGAGCTGGTCTTTATATTTTGCCCCTCATTTATGTCTTCTTTAATTTTTGCCCCTGCCGCCTGTTTAATGAAATTTTTTTGACGAAATTACCCTTATCCTATTAAAACCCTTTCTATTTCGTCATTTGCCCTTTTCTTTTCTTTTTTTGCTTCTTCGTTCCTCCTCTGTTTTGTGCCTGTCTTATCTGTTCTAAAATTTAGGTACGAATTTGGATCTTTTGCTCGTTTCAATATTTCTTTTTATGTTAAATTGTTGTTTGTTGAATTGATATCTTTGTCTTCGTCGTTTTTTATATTTAATTGATCCTTTTTTATTTAAAATTATAGTGTTTTGTTACAGTGTCTGTATGATTTTTTGAACTTTAGTTTCGTTCCCCATGTATATATTTTGGTTTTTTGAATGTCGTATTATGAATGTCGTAATATGTTTTAGTTGATTTTGATATGCGTTTTGGTTTTCTCTTTGTTGAATCTTTGAAGTTTTGCCTGTGAACAGCTATTTTATGTTGTTGCTGTTGTTTTTGTTTAATAATTTGGTTTTCATGAAGACTGTGTTTGTCTGAGGTAACATATGCCGGGTCCGGCAGAGTTCTTGGTTTTTGAAACTGAAGTTATGTCGGTTCCGGCATAAAGTTATGCCTGTTCCGGCATAACTTCATGAATTAAGTTAATTTATGTGTGTCTTGGTTTTTTGGTGTTGTCTTGTTAATAATTTTGATTTTTATGCAATCTTATGTGTTTTTGGTGTTGTTTTGTTAATAATGTTTTGTTTTGGTTATGAAAAATGAAAGTTTGCCTCTCACGGCATACTTTGTAATTTTGTAAACTGAAGTTTTTCCCCTTCCGAAAGACTTTTCTAGTTCTTAACACTTGCGTAAATTTTTGTTTTGCTCATGAAAATGAAAGTTTGCCTCTAACAGCATACTTTGTTATTTTGTAAAGTGAACTTTTGCCTCCTCCGGCAGACCTGTCTAATTCTTAACACTTGTGTACTTTTTTTATTTTGCTTATGAAAATGAAAGTTGCTTCTAACAGCATACTTTGTTCTTTTGTAAAGTGAACTTCTGCCTGTCACACCCCATTTTAACCAGATCGATTTAGGAGTATGACATATTGGTGATTCCTATTTGTTTGTTTTAAAGAGTCGCCACCTAATTAATTTAATGGTGAATTAGGACACCTAAATGTTAACTAAGGTAAAGCTAACTAAACCTCTGTTAATAGTCTGCTTAACCAGTGTAATTCTAGGTAAGGGCTCTATATTATCCTAAAGGGAAGGGGTTAGGCATCCTTTAGAATCCGTTAACTTACGGTTATCCGACCAGACTTAAGTTAATTAATTGGGATTAAATGTGGATATAATACTTAAGAAAATAATTTCGTAAACTATTACTAAGGTTTAAAAAGGATAAAAATATGATAATGCTATTTTAAAATAATGCTTATTACTAAGGTTTTAAATGAGACGAATAAGATGAATAGAAAATATGATAATTTGTATAGGAAGGGAATTTCAAAATGCCATTTAACAGAGAAGGTTCGAAATGCTAAGTAACACTTAGAAATATGTTGATATAATTTTAAATACTATTTTAAAATAAAACCTGTAAAAAATAATTTGCATATGAGTAATAGCTTTAAAAGAAGATTTCGCGAAAAAATTGAATTTTTTGAATAATGTGATATGAATATGAATATATAGAGAATTTAGACTATTCTTTAATGGAGAGCAAAAGGAAGTGAGTTTTCTTTCTCTTGTATTAATTCTATTTGACTACATTTGATTTAAAACATGTGTGGTTCGAAGAATCTTGGAACAAAGTTTATACGATATATTTAAATTGTTATTTAGTGACGTTTTGAAATTTCTAATAAAATAAGAATAGAAATGTGATCTTAATCCAACGTATATGTTAACGACTTCACGTCTTTGAAAATCAATTGCTTTAATATAGATAAATATTATAGGTACTATAAATAATTTAATGTGAAAAATGAAACTACGAAATTAATTATTGGTTCTTCCTACTCATTTTAATAAAATCAACCCCATTAGTTCCGCTAAGGTTCACCTAATCTAAGCAAATAAAAAATAGGTGAAGTGTTAGTTATGCAATTACAAATTAAATGCACCAAATGGAATAAAACAGAAGAGTAAATGGGCTAAATGGGCTCAGCCGATTTTCAGAATTGCTGCAGCCTGCCACTGATGGGCTTCGGCCCAGCGGATTTTATTCATATGTTGCTACAGGCTGTTGGGCTTTGGCCCAGGTGTTTATTCTCCTTGTTTGGCCGCAGTTTGGGCTGATATTATATGGCTGACTTGAGAGAAAATATGTTGGCTTTTAGCCCCACACCGAATGCAGAATGCAGGAGATGACAAGTCCTTCAGACTCGTATGCGATGGTCATGCATAAAAGATACGAGGGGAAAAAGGTTAGTATACGATGAATAAGACTTGAACAAGCAAAAGTACGAATCCAAAGCAAACTCCAGAGATTATATATATATATATACTATGTATATTTGATGTATACTAACACTTGGACGAGGCAATTGTCTCATTCATCCCTAAAGAGAGCTGAATAATTAGAACAGTAGGGACTGACAAGGAGATGTTGTTCATCAAACATGAGTATAGGCAACATTAAACGAACATAGGCAAAACCAGTAGTGTAAACTTTATTGCACTTAAACATGTTTTTAAAAAAAAAATCAGATATGATCATGTGGTTCAAACAAAATGAGCACACCAATCTACACATATTTAACAACTTGCGGATTAAGCATGATATGATGAACAATCGCAGAATCTAAGAGAAACAACACATTCTTAAGTGGACAGTTGGAGATGCATAGATGGATATTACTATTTTTAATGTATCAGGCAGAACCAAATCTGGACAGAACTGGTAGTATTCCTCAAGTTATGCTTAATCAAATCATCTTCATTTTTTGGCGAGAAATGACACTAAAGCACACTGATCCAAACAATGCCTATTAAACTGAGATTCACTAAGCTGTTGATTCCTAACAAACCAGGCTCATAGCCATCCCACAACATTAATAACCGATACTGATGTAATTATATCACACGAATAACATTCAATTAAAAGAAATCTAAGACTATCCTACACCTTAAATAAGGAAATTGAGCTAACTGACAGTCATACTAGTAGTGCATCAAGTTCATTGTTTAAGCTAGAATGGAATCAACAATATGTGGTCATACACCTAATGCAACAATAAATAAGCCAGATATACAAAATCCTTCAAAATAAGGTGGCAGTTCAAAGAGAAGGCAATACTGATTTCAAACAAGAAAACACACATGGGATGCAGACATAACTAGCATAATGGTCAAACCATGTAGATACTTTATCTACAGCAAGAAGTCATGCTTATCAAATAGTCTTATATTTGGGCTGAAACAGGATAGGGGCTTGACAAATTACAGTATAGATGATTAAATGCATAGTGAGAGTGGTTCAGATGAGGGGTCACACAAGATAAACAAGTGTGCATGAGCAGGCAAGCTGAGATGCGAGAGAGAGGAGGCAGGGTTATTTATGTTCGACTTGACAGATCCTTCATGGCAAATATTTCTCTTTTGGCACAGCCAAAGGGGCAAGGAGAATGGATGGTGCAGTTGCCAACATATAATTAAACAAGATTAAGTAAGAATCTCTAAACACGATAACATCAGTGGATATCCCTATCTGTTAATCAATGCTTATCAACCAACCAAACTAGCATACACAATTCTGTTTAGGATAAAAACTGAGCTGCGCCAAACATAGCTAACATACCTAAGCGACTGAACTGGTGCAACACACATAGACACGTTAATCTACTTAAATTTAACAACAACGTACCAAAGCAGTCAGCTGAACTAACACAGAACATGGCTCAAACTGTACAAAATGAATCAACATATTGCAAAAGCATATCTGAACTCAATATGAATCGAACTTAGCCTACAAACACACGACCACGCGTTAAACTGCTAAAACTGAAATCAACTAAAGGAAGAGTAGCTCACATACTTGAACAAATCAACTACATTATCATAGTTAAACACGCTTAATCGAACAAACAGACCAGTCCAAACATATCTATAAAACTAAGATAATTTATCTAACAGGCTTGAATCACAGAACAATGAACTAAACTAACACAGGGCAACAGAAAAATGCAGCACAGGTAAAAAGAGGGAATGGCGAATTACCTTCTTCGGGCGCAGCGAAGTGAGACCTCGAATCTTTGATCTACTTCGAACACTATCAAATTCGAACTTGCGATGCTCGGATTCGCAATAATACCAAGATAAACGACAACAAAATTGATTCGATATTTTGACTTGATAACAAAACCAGATAAAAAAAACTATTAATCAAACTCGAATTTTATGGGGGTTATGGGCGGTTAAAGGATATAACTTTTAAGGGATTTGTTGCGACTCCTACTTAGTTCGAATTTTTCTCTGTTTCTTGAAGGTAATTTCATGAACCTCCAAAAAAATCCCCCCCCCATTTTTGAACATAGAAATCAATATTTATAGGGGAGATCTAGGGTTTCTTTGTGAAGGAAAGAGAGAGCGGCGTGGGGAACAAAATTGAGTGGGGATGACAGTGGTGTGGGTGTCGTGGTGTAGTGGAGGGTGTCAGAGGAGTGGTGGGAGTGACAGTAGCGAGTGGAGATGATGATGGTGGAGACAGGTGTGGTGCGGGGTGGGGTGTGTCAGAGGTGTCAGTGATGGGGATCACGTGGTGAAGATGGAGGTATGGGTGTAGGTGGGGTAACGTGGGGGCATGGGTGTAGTGATGGAGGATGGATGGTTGCTGGTGATGGAGGTGGGTGGCGACGGAGATGGGAGATGACGACGAGAGAGGGAGGCGGAGGAAGGTGGGGGGAGGTGAAGCGGCGGTGATGAGGTGGGAAAGAAATGAGAGAGGGAGGCGGAGGAAAGGTGGGGTGCGGCGAAGGCGAAGAGAAGAAATGAAGGGGAACCCCTTTAGGGTTCCCTTATTTTCTTGAAAATGGGTCGGACCAGTCCGTAAATGGACTGGGTATTAAAAGAATAGACTAATAAATTCAAACACGAATTATTCCAAAAATTGAGATAAGAGATATGGACTAGTCCAAAAAATATTAGGGGTTAATCGGACTTTGATTTGGGGTCCGGTAAGTAAAAATACGGACTGAGTGCAAAGAATAGTTTGGCTTCTAAATTTAAATAAAATATCTGTTTAAATAACTTGTGTTAAATATTTCTCAATACAAAATATGCAATCTTCAACGCTCGGATAAGAAAAAATGGCGTTGTACTAGCCGTGCAATAATATTCCGAAAATCCACAGTAAGATAAATACTATTATTTAATTATACAAAGATAAATGCGATGTGTGTGCGTAAGCTGGTAAAAATACTGAAATGATAAAAATTGTGAATAATAATAATAATAATAATAATAAAAATACGGTAAATAATAATAATTGATAGAATGATACAATAGCGGTATTGATAAGAGGCTAATAATTATAGTAAACGTAATATATATTTTTTTATTTTTTTTCAAAAATATTAGAAGCTTAAAAATAGGTATTTTGGCAGAGAGACGGGACAAAATTGGGTGTCAACACTGCCTCCTCCGGCATACTTTTCTAGTTCTTAACACTTGTATACTTGATGTTTTGCTTATGAAAATGAAAGTTTGCCTCTAACAGCATACTTTGTTCTTTTGTAAAGTGAACTTTTGCCTTCTCCGGCAGACTTGTCTAATTCTTAACACTTGTGTACTTTTTTATTTTGCTTATGAAAATGAAAGTTGCCTCTAACAGCATACTTTGTTCTTTTGTAAAGTAAACTTCTGCCTCCTTCGGCATACTTTTCTAGTTCTTAACACTCGTATACTTGATGTTTTGCTTATGAAAATGAAAGTTTGACTCTAACGGTATACTTTGTTCTTTTGCAAGGCGAACTTCTGCCTCCTCTGGCATACTTGTTTAGAACTTTGCCTGATTATTTTTTGTTAACTGAAGTTACTGTAATTTCAAGTCTAAGTCATTGAGCATTGTATACTAATCAAATGAAACGTATAAACTAATCAAAATCAGAACAAAGCAATAAATTTGATCAATTCTATGTTGTTGAGTAAAATTATTATTCGCAATGTTGAATCTCAACTGAATATCAGTTGTTTAGTTCATAGAAGATGATTTGTTGTTATTTTCAAATATTAACAAATCTAAACTTAATAAAGCATCAAATTGAGTTGAATTACGTTCAATTGAAACGCTATATATTATGTATTTACCTTTTCCGACGTTGTAGCAGCAAAATCAATGGAGATTTCTCCGGTGAAATGTTGGAACGATGGAATGATTGAAAGGTTTGTTGTTGGAATGATGGATAGGTTTAATTGGATGTTTGGGGTTCGTTACAGACTTTAAGGTTTTTATATGTTATGGGTAGAGATAGTAACGTCTTTTTCTTATTATCTTTTAGCTCAGAAGGGCAAATATTAAAGACCACGCATTACGGGGGCAAAAATTAAAGACCAGCTCATTTGAAGGGCATTCGCGCCAATTGCCCCTTTATTTAAGTAGAGTTAGGCTAGGATTTTTTTGGCCCATATAGAAGTGAGTCTCAAAAGTCCAGCTTCTCTTGGCCTGCCGGCCTCAAGAGTTGGGCTGAGGCCAGCCCTTGAGGACAGAAAAGAATAATAAATTAATTAATTTTTAAAAAATATAAGTAAATTAAACAAAAAGATAAAAAGTAATGAGAAAAAAAAAATGTACTTGCTACTAAGTAGTAAATTAGAAACTAGAGTAATACTTTTTAGTCTTAGAATTTATATTATGTTTAATTTCTTTTGAATGTGATCTGAATTAGTGATCAAAAATAATAATTTATATTTGTTCTCTTGAATTTTTTTCTTCTATGATATGAATTTGCGCAAGAATAGGTAGTAGAAAATTTTATTTCATATTGCAAAAGTTTCATGTTCAAATTGTATCAAAAATCACTTAGAAAATGTTATTTCGAAAGACAAAAAAACTTAAAGGGCTGACCCGTCCTAGCCTGTAGCCTGCTTAAGGCTGGGTTGAACTGCCATTTTACAGGCCCTTCAACTAAAAGGGTCTGCCCGTCTTAGTCCATTTAATTCTTTGGCCCTTTAGGACTGAATTGGATTAGATTAAGCCAGCCCATTTTGACACTAATAACTCTACCCAAGCCTCCCAATATGTTACTATTCTCTTAATGGGATGAAAGCATCTAAATTTTTTAAAACTTTGATATATATATATATATATATATATATAAATGAATGAAAATTACAACTCATAAATTTTAAAAAGTAAACAACTTTCGAACATAATTATTTTCTGAAATTAATTCTTCTAAAAAAAATTCAGAAAACGCAATTTCCGGATTATTTATCAACTTCCTAACAAGGGCGCGAAGAGAGCGAGGCAGAAGGAGTTCATTTGAATACGTTTGATCTAAAGATTATGGTTAAATATGTAAAATTAAAATTGTTCTTTTTATGTACTCCATTTAATAGATGATAAATCCCGTGGCGAAAATTATGTCTCCATAACTTCAAGTGGTCGTTTGGTGCATGGCCAAAATTATCCCGGGATTACAATCCCGGGACTAATTTATCCCATATCTTGGGACTATTTTATACCATCGATGGTATAAAATAGTCTCAGGATAAGTGGTATAAGAAGGTATATCTCAGCTTATACCATGGGATGCATTTTATACTTTGTTTGGTACAAGGTATAAATTTATCCCAATATAAATTTATACCTTCTACCAAACATGATACAAAAAATTAGTGCTGGGATATCTCAGCTTATACCATGCACCAAACATGCGATGTCCAACGGATCTAAGCAAGCAAAAGCATATTCGGGGAATTATTTCACTATGCCAGTTCAAACGAAAGCTCCACTGTTCACACCTTTATCACTACAAAATCCTACTTAGATTTATGAATTAAATAAATACAAAATATCAGATTCTAAATAACTTTGGATTACTAATCTTGATTTAATTTCAACATAATCTCCCTTAAACCAAGATTTTTAAACTTGAGCGTGCCATCAATAATATCATATCTTGTAGAAGTCAACCACCTTAGACTCTCGAACAATTTCCTGACATGTAGCATCGATAAATTTGTGGGTGCCATCTTTGGTCAGCTTCAGTTTCTCTTCAACAGGATTCAAAGTTAATTTGACTTTCTCCATCTTAAACATCTTCAAACTATATGGACATACTTAAATTCGCTTCTGTACCCAACCCTCCCAGGCTTGGGTTTTCCAAAAACCATCAGTCCATCGACGTTTAGCTTGAATTTCCCAAAATAAAGACTTCCCATCAATATGTTACTATTTTCTTAATGGGATAAAAGCACTTAAATTTTTTAAAAGGGCAAAGATACAAATATATCCTTTAATTTTGCTATTTAGAGCAGATAAACTTTTCGTTAAAAAAGTAGTGTATATATACCTTTGACGTTAAAAATGGTGCAAATATATCTCTGTCCTTACACAAATAATGCAAATATACCCTTTTCATTAACGTGATTTTTTTTTAAATCATTTAGCAAATTTTTTAATTTAAGAAAATGCCATGTGGCTTTAAAAAAATGTGTAGACATATTTTTCTAAAGCCACAGGATAATTTTTTTTCTGGTGAGTCGGGTGTGCTTCGTTTAAAAAATATCTCTGTGACTTTAAAAAAAATAAGACTACCCATTTTTAAAATGAACCAAACCCGACCCACCAGGAAAAAAAAAACACCAGGAAAAACATTTATCATGTGACTTTAGAAAAATATATCTACTAAAAAAAAAATTAAAGCCACGTGGTATTTTTTTAATTAAAAAATAAAATAAATGATTAAAAAAATCGTTAGCAAAAAGAGTATATTTGCACCATTTTGTAACAGCAGGGGTATATTTACACCACTTTTATAACAGGGTCATATCACAAAGTTGAGGGGTATATTTGCACCTTTAAATTACAACTCATAAATTTTAAAAAGTAAACAACTTTCGAACATAATTATTTTCTGAAATTAATTCTTCTATAACAAAATTCAAAGAACGCAATTTCCTGATTATTTGCCAATTTCCTAACAAGGGCGGGGAGCCAGCGGGGCAGAAAGAGTTCATTTGAATACGTTTGATCGGAAGATTATAGTTAAATATGTAAAATTAAAAATGGTCTTTATATATACTCCATTTAATAGATGATAAGTCCCGTGGCGAAAATTATGTCTCTATAACTAGATTATATTAGCTAATAGCATCCATGTCCAACGGATCTAAGCAAAAGCATATTCGGGGAATTATTTTACTATGCCAGTTCAAACGAAAGCTGCACTGTTGATACCTTCATCACTACTTAGATTTTTCCCTTACGAAAAATGTGGATGACGCTCAAACTTCAGCCATCAGCCATAACCCATGGAAAAAATATATGCCACAAGCAGGCTACACAAAGACTGCCGCCATTCTTATCAGCCCAAAGCACATTTCCGTTATATAATTATAGAATAACTCTTGATAATATACGAAGAAAGCTTATAAGTGCATCGTTACAGTTGGACGAGACTATCAAATACCTGACTTTAACACCGTAAAGTACTGAATTGACCCAAACATTTTAGATAAAGTAGAATGATATAAGAAGTGATATAGATCTTAAATTAAGTTTACAACTCCTAATTGATATCCATCAACAAAATATTACTAAGAATTAGACTTGCAATAAATAATGTCTACGCAGAATTGAACATAAATCTTCCTTGGCATCATTCATATATAGGAGTCGAAACTCGTAGAATAATATAGTGCTTTAGGAGAGGAATCAGATCCATGACTCAGCGCAAAACCTAATTAGATATAGTAGTGTATCCAGCTTGCAGTAGTTAAAACTTTTTTTTCCATTAATAACATATAATTTGAGAAGTTGGTTCCAATTAGTAATTGCTGCCTTCAAGAGAGACTTAGACCACGAGAACCAAATCCACCATCATTTTGAAGATTGGGGTGAACCGATTGTAGGCGAAACGCGTAAAGGTTGTGTACACCATTGGCAAATGCCACAGCAGAGTTGTAGTGCTCCTCATTCTCCACTACACCATACTTTGGATCTTCACATTTTGCTTCCTTTGATAAAGCAATAGAGTAACTTTTTGTATTAACAAATAATCCCATAAATCAACCCAAAAAAGTCAGCACATCTCTGAATTAAAAAGATACTTACCAAGTCAAGTACGAGGTTTCCATGTCGCTCTTCGAAGTTCCTCACCTATTTTTTTTCATATAGAAGAACCCATTGAACTTTGTTAATATGTCCCCGGCGAAATCAAAAGGATTCATATCAAAGATTAACAAGTAGAATTAAAAGGAAAACTAACCCTCTTCTTGCAGGTATCTGTTTGATTCTTGATCACGTGGTACTGTATGTAATTCATAGAGACACTTATAGTTAAGTACGAAAATAATACATGTGGAAACGAATTCTTAATTTATTTGCTGACAATGGAAAAGAAAATAAAACACTAAAATGTAATTTGATCGACTCCTATCATTTGGATACATGAATGAGTCACCAAAAAATTACCATTTCAATTTAAGTATTTTACTTTCCTCGTTAATTTGTTTCAATAAGAACATTTTTTTTATATCTTAAACTTTTTAATTTCAAATATTTTATACTTCTGAATACATTTCTAATCCAGAATCGCAAGATTTATAAAAGAAGCTTATTTTATTAAATTTGGTGGCTAATCAAATTAGGACAGTCAAATTGAAACGCAGAGAGTATAAACAGATAAGGCCTACTTGGCACTTCAACAGAGAGAAAAAGTTAAGCACGTAAGCTGCAATTTTATCCTATCAATCACATCAATATCATAGGAAAATAATAGCGCTGGCATTCAACTGCAAGTGCCAACACAATGCTACTCGGCACATGCTTTTAGTCTTATCCAATCTCCCAAAAAAAGATGTCATAATTAGTACTATTCAGTATTCACTAGTATTAAATTAATACTAGCGGTAGCAATATTAATTTCTCTACCAAGTGATTCAAAATGGGGGAGCAAAATCTTGTAGCAAGACAAACAATTATAGCAATGAAAGGCCATCCAGGCACAGAAAAAAGCACATTAGCTCACTCTATAGCTAAAATCCTCAAATGGCCCCTAATAGACAAAGATCATTTTCGAGATTGCACTACACCTCTTCAACAGGCCTTAATGGAATCATCTCCTAACACAGCCATTAACCTTCTAAATGAACTTTCTTATGATGCAATGTGGCATGCTGCTTCCACACAACTCGAATTGGGCCTCAATGTAGTTGCTGTGTCCCCACTCTCTTTTGGGCCCGGTTTAAAAGGCTTGTTAAGCTTGGTGAATGTTTTGGTGCACGAGTTGTTATTGTTGAGTGTAAGCCCAATGATTTGGGCTTGTGGAGATTGAGGGTTGAGCAGAGGACTAAGTTTGAAAGATCCAGTGCGTGGCATAAACCAGCTACATGGGAAGATATGGAAAAGGTGTTTGAAGAATGTTGTGATTATGATGTTGGAGAGGTTCCAAAAATTGTTGTGGACACTACTGCTGCTGCTGATCAAGGGGTTGAAGCCTTGGTTCCTCCTGTGTTAGAGTTTCTACATGCTAATTGTGATATTAGAGTCAATGGTACAACAATATCTAGTGTTGTTTGCTATTGATACCTAATGCCAAGAGATTTTCATTTAGTCCAATAATTTTGACCGAAGTGCATATACCCCTTCTTAAACCACCATTTAATTTTATCCTGTGCAACTTGTTAACATGTGATGTCTGAGTTAGATTTGGAAAAGTCTAATTTCATATAAAATGTCTAAAGTATTATATAATTGTGATATCTACAGGTGAGTCTCATTAAAATACGAGAGTTGAAATCTTAGAAGTAAGATATACTACGTCTGAAGTTAGATTTGGGAAAGTCTAATTTATATAAAATGTTTAAATTATAATATAATTGTGATATCTACAGGTAAGTCTCATCTCATTAAAATGTGAGAGTTAAAATATTAAAAGTAAGATATACTACATGCTACGACAAGTAAGTAAAGATGACGGTGTAAAATATTATTATATTACTTAAACTATTAGTTATTCACCATCTATTTGGATTGTCAAGCCATAATTAATATATTCAATAAGTGGTTTGAT
Source organism: Lycium barbarum (assembly GCF_019175385.1). Lineage (NCBI taxonomy): Eukaryota > Viridiplantae > Streptophyta > Magnoliopsida > Solanales > Solanaceae > Lycium > Lycium barbarum. The sequence goes on from NC_083348.1 coordinate 92,042,817, forward strand.
TATTTTGTTGTCTGTAGTTGAATGCTCAAATCTGCACCTGTCCCAAAATGTTTGGCATTTTTCGCAGTTAGACCAAAGAGACTCAATACCAGCTTCAAGATCCATTAAAATGGGGCAAATGTTCTATTCACTAATGTTTAAATTAAATTGGTTCAAGCTGAAAAGACTCGTTGCCTTTACTTCAAACAGATTTTGAACACTTTTCTCTTCTCTAGACTCAAAATAAATTGAGCTTTGCCTAAATTTAGGAGATATCCTATTCCTGAGTATCTAAAGTTTAATTTAGGTCCATTTAGCTACAGAAATAGATCAACTTTATTCTTGATGAACATAAGATTAATGGCACAACCCCCAAAATGTAAGAGTAAGGTAAGTATTACCTTTCTTTCACGTATCTCAGCTACAGATTCAGTGATGCTCTCCTGCAAGTGGCAAAGTTCCTGCAAATTGAGCCCGCTCATGTCTTCCCCTGTTCTCTGCCTATCAACAGACACCAACATCAACCATTTCATTACCATTGCTTAATTACACGAAAATAAAATAAAAATAATAAAACAATAAAAAAAGATCGAACATGCTAATCCAAACTGTACATAACCGGGGTTAATGATACTGCTATTACCTTATCTCTCTTCTTAGCTTGTTATTGATCTCTTTCAATCTCTTCAAGTTCTCTTGCATTTTCTGCACACACATTGAAAGTACAAACTGATTTTAATTTCTAGGTAAGAGTATACTAACGTTAAACCACAACAGGGAAAGTTTAAGAAATTACCTCGTAGTGAGTGCTCCAAATATCAACTCCAAGTGTACTCTGATACTGATCTATCATCTTTTTTGTCCTGATTATCACACGCAAAAAGTTGGAAAGAAACTAAAATAAAATAAAATCAGAGCTTTTTGTTTTATAAAAAAATTACGTTTAATTAAGACATACGTAGTGTTAGGGCTGGTGTACTCATGGAATTTCCTGGTGCTAGAGAGCATAATGAGAGAGATCTTAGCATCACAAAGAACAGTAAGTTCTTTAGCTTTCTTGAAAATACCATTTCTTCTCTTGGAGTAAGTGACCTGTCTGTTTGTCGAGTTTTCAATCTTCTTGATCTCAATTTTTCCACGACCCATTCTTCTTCTTCGTACGTAGTACTAGAGATCTCTCTCTTGTCTTCTTTTTAATGAAACCTGGAGGAATCTGTAATGGAGCTGATGATGAAAGCAGCATCATGTGTACTGTCAAGTGATGAAGTTAAAAGGAAAAAGTGAAGAGAGGGAGTTAGTAGAGAAACTATATCGGGAAAAAGAAGGTTAAAGTGTAGTAACTGCACTACTTCAAGCTTTTGCCAATTTTGTGAAAGTCTTTCTGGCTCTCATGATCATTACTGTTTAACGTGTGATGTCGGGTTCTTTGACCATGACAAGTCACTGTTTCAGCATTACCCAAGGCGTTTGGTTTCAAGTTTAAAAACAATTTAAGGCTGTAAATTCGGTTTTCTAAATTATAATTTTTATAAAAAGGTGTTAATTTGAATCTGTTTAGAAACGGAAAAAAAAAAAAAGAGCCAACTTTTTCTTAGTATTTTCGAACTTCTTTTTTCAGATCTTTCAATCATTCTAAATGCTCTAATTAGAGAGGAAATCAAATAATCTTAATTTAACGACAGATTTGACTTAATCCTTATGTAATTAGCAAGATTCGCTGATCAAATGCTTCATGCGAACCATCAACACCGGAAGATTTGAAATATTAAGTAATTTTTTTGTTGCTGGAGTACTACTAGTTACAGGTTTACCCCATTAGACACGTACTCCAATATTTAGTACTTGATGCTTTAGAAGTGCTACAGAACCATGAATGTTGCTTTTAATTCAACGAATTAGCACACAATCACAGTAAAGTCATGATTAACCAGCATTGATTAAAATACTAGTAGGTGATTGATTTGTTCTCATGATGATTCAAAATTTTGATGGACAGAATTATTAGGTATTTCTGTCAGTAGAAAGTAAAAAAATACCTTATAAAATTAGTTAAAGTGCGCGCAACACAGAATATTATAACAGCTAGCCTTGAACTCTTGAATTACATAAACTTCATGCCTTGTTGATTTATCGCCCTGCAGCACGCAATTCTTACAAAGTGACGGTATGTACCGGTTCCCATATAGATTTCGTGATTTTTGGGTCTGGGTCACTACTGAAAAGGAAACCACCATTACCAACGTAAATCTGTAGATAAAATACTAACAAAAAGGTAATACTTAGATAATTTGCGAATGAAATAATGATACAATTAAATTGTTTAATGACTTCGTATCTGTTGATGGAGGCACATGTGATATTTGTGAACAAAGACGGATTCAGACTTTCTAGAGTATGGGTGCATCACTAAAAGAGGAGGAAAGAATGTATTAAGTAAAGTGGAATTGATCTTTATTTCTCTAGGTAAATAACACAAAATTTAACGAAGTGCACCATTCAATCTTCTTGTAGCATGGGTGTCAGCAGCTAATATTATATTAATTTTAAAAAATATGTACATAAAATACCTATTTTTGCATAGAGATCATGGTTCATGTGCACCAACTAGGGTGTTCATAGGTCGGTTTTTGGATAAGACCAAATCAATTTAATCGATTTTTTTAATTAATAAAATCAAACTAAACCAAATATAATACATATCCATCGGTTTGATTATTGTCGATTTGGTTCAGTTTGGTTTAAGCCCCACTTGTGAAATGACACCAGTATGTTGTTGTTTTGTTGTGGTAGCAGCTCACTACTGTAAACTCACACATTATTTGCAATTTCTTTTTCTGTGTTAATTCTTCTGTTTACTTCCTCAATTTTTTGCATTCTTCAAAAGGAAATTATTACTCTTGCGAATGAAGGTGAGCTCTTGACAACTTTCTGCGCATATCTAGGAGCCGCTTGGAAATGATTTCATCTCATGAGATGAAATCTTGTTTGGACATGCAATTTGAATTTCTTAAGTTGCAGTTTTTTTTTAAACATAAAAACACACAAGTTGTAAAAACCATCAAAATTTTCCCAATTCTTATACAATCTTACCAAATGAGTAAATAATAGTTCATAATAAAATTAATACGCTACTAGAAGACCTTTCTAAAAAATACAACATCAATTGATCAAACTTTAGTTCAATAAAAAGGAAAATTTAACATGAATTTACTCTTTAATATAATCCTCCTACATGGTATGAACAATCTCTTCACGCAGAACATGCATTTCCCGATCAGATGACCGAGAAGACGAACAAACATTGTTACTTTGAGTCGGTTGTTGGTCAATATCATTATGGGTCTTTTTTTACAAAATATAAACGTATGGGTCAAATTTTACATTTATATTTTTTAAAATCATGAATTTAAATCCTAAATTATGTCTTTTTGGATGATTTGAGATTTCACAGCATGAGATGAAATCGCATGTCCAAACGGTGATTTCATCTCAATCTCATGCATGTCCAAACGCCTACTTGATCTTGTGCTTCAATACTGTATAGTGGTCATTACAACAGCGCTAGGCAGCCAAGGTAGGTACTTCAAGTCCTCAACAACGAACCACAAAGTTAATTACTGGAAAGCGAAAGATGGACTCACATTTCAACTATGAACATTTTTTTTTTTGGCTATCCTAAAGAAGGACAGCTACATTTAAGAGAGACACGCATTTGCAGTTGTGTAGTTAATTCAAGACATATCAATCTTCGATACAAGAAATTGAAAGAGATTAATTCCGTGATTATTCTCATTGATGGAATTGGTAAATATACTATAGTTACAATGTCCTATTAGGATACAAAATATACTAACCTAAATTAGAAGATTTACAAAATATTCTATGACTACATATTTACATTATTTATCACACCCCCGCAGTCGAAACGGGAGGTTGACGAACGCTGAGACTGTCCCGAAAATCCTCAAATAAGACCTGCGGCAGTCCTTTAGTGAAAATATCGGCGAGCTGATATCGGGACGGAACATGAAGGACACGTACGTGGCCGCGCGCAACCTTCTCACGAACAAAATGGATATCCATCTCAATGTGCTTGGTGCGCTGATGCTGGACTGGATTCCCTGACAAATAAATAGCACTGACATTATCACAATAAACCAAAGTAGCCTTAGGGACTGGACAATGTAGCTCCAAGAGTAGGTTACGTATCCAGCATGATTCAGAGACAACATTAGCAACCCCCCTATATTCTGCTTCCGCACTGGAGCGGGAAAGAGTAGGTTGGCGTTTGGATGACCAAGATATCAAATTGTCTCCCAAAAACACGCAATAACCCGACGTTGAACGTCGTGTGTCGGGACATCCCCCCAATCAGCATCAGTATACGAAACCAAATCAGTAACTGAAGATGGATAGAGATGCTAACCATGATCAAGAGTACCCTGAATATACCGAATAATCCGTTTAAGAGCAAGCATATGCGTATCTCGTGGAGCATGTGTTGACACCCAATTTTGTCCCACCTTTCCTCCAAAATACCTATTTTTCGCTTCTAATATTTTGGCAACTTTAAAAAATAATTATCTGCATTTTTACTATAATTAGCTTTTATTAATACCGGCATTTCATTATCCTGTCATTTACTACCGTCATTACTACCATTATTGTTATTACTATTATTATTATTATTATTATTATTATTATTATTATTATTATTATTATTATTATTATTATTTGTTACTATTTTTTATTATTATTACTAGTATTGTCATAATTATCATTTCAGCATTTTTTACCGTCTTACGCACACGCATCGCATTTATCTTCGCATAATTAAATAACAGCATTCACTTACTGTTGAATTTCAAATATTATTGCACTGCTATTATGACGACATATAATTTATTACCCGAGTATTAATAATTGCACATTTTATATTAAGTAATTTAAATTGGTCTTTTATTTAAATGTAGCAGCCCAATTAACTCATACTATGTTCGGACCAATTTTCAGAACCAGCCCACATTTTAATTAACCAGCCCAATGTGTTCAGCCAACCCAGTCCAAATTTTTTACCCGACCCGCCCTTTTCGTTTAACAAGGAACCAGGGTTCCTTGCTGATTTTTCATCTTCATCGCCGCCCCTCCCCCGCTCCCTTCTCTCTCTTCTGCTTCTGCTTCTTCCTCTTTTCTCTCTCTATCCCACGCTCTCCTCTGCCGCCTCCACTCCACCATGCCCTGTCCCCCCACGTTGCCACTGCCACCCCACTTCCTTTGTCCCCCCACGCTCACTGCCATCCCCATTTCTCCAAGTTCCCCACGCGTATTTCGTTTTTTATTCAACACAATGCAAAGCAAAACCCTATAAATAGGGGCGTTTAAATCGTTTGAAAGGCTCTCTTTTCTTGGTCACGAAAATTCCCTAAAAGCAAAGAGTTGGAGCACTGTGAACACCCCGCAGATACGAGTGTTTAATCGCTCAAGTCCTCCTTTGGAAAATACTAGTTTTTCTTTAATTTCATTGATATCGTCACAAATACGCACTCTGTTCTTTTCTTGCTTCGGGTATTGGTCTGAATTCGAACGTACGCAAGTTCGATTTTCGTGGTGCTTCGAGGTAGATCGGAGACTCGAAGCCTCACTTCGCTGCACCCGAAGAAGGTAATTTCCCCTTTTCCCTTTCATTTTCAGCCTAATCTATGCTTTCTTAATCGTTGTTAGGTTTTAAAATATGATGATTAGTTAGATTAGCTTGGTAAGCCTGTTTGTGTGTTGATATTAATTCGGACCTAATCAGTCTTGTGTGATGATTTAAGTATCGAATTGGGCTCTACTTACATAATTACCTATATTATGTGTGATAGATTGACTTCAGTCGATTCAGATGTATGAGTTAATCATGCTAGTTGGTTTAAGTTGCACATCGTCGTATAAATCTGGACAATTAGTTAGTAGGATGTTTGAGCTTGTTTAAGTGTTCGTTGTTAGGTCAGGCATGATTAGTAGTTAAATCTGTAATTGATTTCTGTTTGCTCATGATTATAACACAAGACCGTTTAATGCAATTTAGTAATGACATAGTAATGTGAAGGGCTAGAATTGTAACATAGAGAAAACGTATCCAGTTTGTACTATGATAAGAATGATGGCTTGTGGATAGGATAAACAAATCTGGTTTAAAATTAGCATTAGATAAAAATGGATATGCTATTTGGAGCTATTAACATACATCATTTTCAGTTCTTGGGGTGTTTTATATTATCTTAAGGAGATTAGATGTTGTTTTAGAGTTAAACAATCTAAAGATGTCTTTTGAAACATACTTGAGCACCCGGCAGCCTTGATACATAGGCATTGAACCCAATTTGACCAGAAAATTCCTCTTATTAGCCCCTGCTTCATGGATCGAGACGTATGTTGATTTGATATTGTCTTATGTTGACTCTGTCATGTTTGTGTTGGCCGAATCGGGCATATATACTTAAATATACACAATATATATATTTAACTTACCGATCTGTTTGAGTCCGTATCTTATATGTTCGACCATATTTATCTATCACATACTAATCTTTTTCCTCTCGTTTTTGTGCATGACCACCGCTTGTGAGTCCGAGGAACTCGTCTTCTTCCGCATTCGGCGTTGGGCTGAAACATTCTTCTCGAGTCAGCCCCTTCAGCTGTGTAGAAAGATTCTGGGCCAAAGCCCCAATAGCAAAAACAAATCACCGTAGTAGTCCTAAGAATGGGCTGATCCGTTCGCTCTTTTTTCCCCTCTATCTTATTTTTCATTGTATATTTTGATTTACCTATATGACTAACACTTTATTTTGTCACTTAGCTTAGATGAAACCATAGAAGAACTAGTAGAGTTAGTTTCGGGTAATGGGTAGTTAATTTAAGGAAAAACCCGTGATTATTATATTTTGCAAATCTTATCTTAAGTAACATTTTTTTTTCCAAGCCTTAGCAATATTTATAAGTTTTATTTTAAACAGCGTTGTTATATTTCCCTTTAAAACCTCAGTGACATTGTAAACCTTTTTCTTAAAATTTAAGCACCTTATTTAGCATTGATTATTTAGCCTAAGTTTGGCCGGACAACCGTAGTTAACGGATTCTAGAGGATGCCTAACCCCTTCCCTTTAGGATAATATAGAACCCTTACCTGGAATCACACTGATTAAGCAGACTATTAACGGAGGTTTAGCTAGCTTTACCTTAGTTAATAATTAGGTGCCCTAATTCACCTTAAATCAATTAGGTGGCGACTCCTTAAAACAAAGCAATATAGGAATCATCAATATGTTGTACTCCACTTCGACCCGGTTAAAATGGGGTATAACAGCATGCATATGAAGACAAATTTGTTGCACGGCATAAGAAATATCCGGTCTGGTGAAGGTTAGATACTGAAGAGCACCTGCAAGACTCCGGAAATGAGTGGGATCTTCACAAAGATCGCCAAAAGTGGCACTGACCTTCGGTTTAGTGTCAACCTGAGTGGTAGAAGGCTTACACGATGACATGCCCGCACGCTCAATAATCTCTGTAGCATAACTTCGTTGTGAAAGAAACATACCACCCTTGTGACGGGTCACCGCAATGCCAAGAAAATAATTCAAAGGACCTAGGTCCTTCATTGCAAATTCTGAGCCAAGAAGGTCCATAATCGAACAGCGGAGAGTATCTGAAGAAGCAGTAAGAATAATATCATCCACATATAGTAAAAGGTAAGCCAAGTCGTGCCCTTTGCTGTAGATGAACAATGAGTTGTCGGACCTGCTATTAACAAAACCAATGGAATAAACAAAGTCAGCAAATCTTTTATACCAAGCTCTCGGTGCTTGTTTAAGCCCATATAAGGACTTGCGCAACAAGCACACATAATCGGGATGAGATGGGTCTCGAAAACCCATTGGTTGATGCATATATACTGTCTCCTTGAGCTCGCCATGAAGAAATGCATTTTTGACATCCAACTGATGAATGGGCCAATGCTTAGAGAGAGCTAGACTTAAGACAGTGCGAATCGTAGCTGGCTTTACGACCGAACTGAAAGTCTCACCACAATCAATGCCAACCTGCTGTGTTTTGCCATCACCTACAAGACGGGCTTTATGCCTCTCAAAATCACCATTAGACTTTTCTTTATGAGTAAAAATCTACATAGACCGAATAACATTCACATTAGGTGGACGGGGTACCAACTCCCACGTCTTATTTTTAATAAGAGCATCATATTCATCATTCATGGCCAATTTCCAATTCGGGTCACGTAGCGCATCCAACAGATTACGAGGTATGGGGGACCTGGTAACAGCCGTATGTAGATTAAATGGGTGCTTGGGCTTAAAGATCCCGCACTGACTACGAGTGACCATGCGCGTTTGGGTAGGTGGCTGCTGGATAGGAGGAGTATTGGTGGAGTTTTAGAGGCTGTTGGCAAGCTGGCTGGGCATATGTGCGGGCTGGTCTAGCGTAGAGGAAGGGATACGCTGCTGCCCAGCCGAAGGTGGCGTGGGCAGCTGGCCCATAGCAGGCGGAAAACCACTGGCAGCGGGGGAGGGGGACATGGCTGCGGTGGAGAGGGGCTGGTGGCGAGATGACGGATCAAGTAAGGGGAAAAATCATCATCAAGGAAGTCATACGAGGTGGGAGTGGAAGTGTGAATCTTAGAAAACGGAAATTGAGTCTCATCAAACAACACGTGACGACAAATAATGATTTTATTTGAGGATAAATCAAAGAATTTGTAGCCACGATGGCTTGGTGGATATCCCAAAAAGACACATGGAGTTGACCGAGGTTGCAACTTGTGAATAATAGTAGACGGAAAAAGGGGATAACATAAACACCCAAAGACCCGGAGATGAGAATAAGATGGTTTCCGTTGATAAAGAACTTCTAAAGGGGATTTGTGACCCAACAACTTGCTTGGTAGAATATTAAGGAGATAAGTTGCCATTTGCAATGCATGATGCCAAAAAGATGGAGGAATGGAGGCATGAGCAAGAAGAGTGCGGATGACATTATTTATTGAACGAATTTTTCTTTCGGCTTTCCCATTTTGAGAGGATGTATGAGGACAGGAAAGACGGAAAGACATCCCATTGGACGCACAAAATTTTCCGAATTGACCATTATCATATTCCTTCCCATTATCACATTGGACATTTTTGATAGGACGTTCAAATTGAGTAAGGATATGGGACTTAAAATCTATGAATTTTGAGTAAACATCAGATTTTCTAGCCAAAGGGAAAGTCCACAAAAAATTAGTAAAATCATCCAAGAACAAAACATAATAACGATGCCCCATAGAGCTCAAAATGAGAGAAGTCCACAAATCACTATGAATAATGTCAAACGAAAATAAAGTCTCGGAAATAGAACTAGCAAAAGGCAACTTAACATGTTTACCAAGAACGCAAGAATGACAAATACTAGATGAACTAGAACTATTACATTCAATGCTTTTATTGTGTCTAAGAAAATCCAAAATAGAAGCTCCCGGGTGGCCCAAACGATCATGCCAACGCGTATAAGACAAGGCAGCAAAAGGTGATGGTGAATGGATGCGGTGTTTGAAGGTGGACAATGGATAAAGAGCACCCCTACTATTACATCTCATGAGAGCCATCCCCGTCCGTAAATCCTTCACAGAAAACCCATAAGGATCAAATTCAACGCTTACAGAGTTATCAGTAGTAAATTTACGAACCGATATTAAATTCTTTATGAGTTTTAGAGCAAGAAGGACATTATTTAATAATAATGGAGGGTTCGGGGGAGGCAATTTAGCACGTCCACAACCTCGAATTGGAATTGACTTACCATCACCAACAACAATGCCAGTATTATGATCGCTCAAATTAAAATAAGGCGAGAGAGTACCTTTTGTGGATGTCATATGGGATGTGGCGCCGGTATCCATATACCAATTTGGATCGGGTTGGCTCAACGTCATCGTGTGCATGGCCGATTCAATATCAGTCGGAGTCCACGACATCGTTGGGCCTGCTGCTGCATACGCCTGCTGCTGTGGTCGCGAGCCCAATATTCCAGGTTGGGCCATCGACCTGCCACCAGAAGACGGTGGCTGCGGCTGCCACTGCTGCTGTGGCCGAGCCCACTGCTGGGTGGGATACGGGCAAGGGGGAGCCCATTGCGGCATCCACCCCCATGGCCACGGTGAAGAGGACTGCTGCCACTGCTGCTGCATGGGGACCTGCTGCCGGTCACGACCACCATGGCGACGGTTGGCACTGCCGCCGCCAGAACCACGGCCACCGCCGTTATTTTTCCCGCCGCTAGAGCCACGATTTTTGTGGTTATTTTTGCCCCGATGATGGTGAGCACGACCAGAATTTTCCATAGGAGTGGAGTCATCAAACTCACGTTGGGAATTAGCCACCATAGCCGAGGGCGAGTCATCATGCATTTCAGCCAACGCCTTTTCCTCAAGGCACAGACTTGACCGAGCTTCGGAGAATGATGGAAGAGGCTTACTTTGCCGGATGTAGGTGCCCACATTCTTGTACGCCTCGGTGAGGCCAGCCACCATTTGAAGAACGAGGCGGTTGTCGGTCACCGGAGCCCCCACGCTCTTGAGTTGATCGGCCAAGGTCTTGAGTCGTTGAAAATACGCCGAAGCGTTCGGAAAATCCCGCAACTTGACATGAGAGAAATCATGTTCCAATGCAACGGCACGGGAGTTTTTGTTGTCCTGAAAAATATTACGGAGCCGATCCCAGGCCTCCTTTGCCGATAGATCTTCTTCGATGATCGTATGCAATAAGTCAGTGGAGATGGTTGCATACACCCATTGAAGTACCATGGCATCCAAGGTGGACCATAACTCCTTTTCTTCGTCGGTGGAAGGAGCTTTCTCTTTTCCGGTCGGGAGAATATGGGAAAGGACACGGTGAGACCGGGCATGAAGCTTGAATAATTCGGCCCAAGCCGAATAATGATCCGTTTCCATCTCAAGAACGATAGGAATGTGATTCTTGATGTTGGAGACAGCCATAGCAGGATGAAACTTGGTGTCTGCCATTGAAGGAAAGCAAGAAGGTGGACGGAAAAGAAAAAAAGAAGGAAGAGGACGACGGAAAAATTAGGGTAGCGGAAGAGGAGGAAAGGAAACCCTAGTATCTGATACCATGAAAGAGATTAATTCCGTGATTATTCTCATTGATGGAATTGGTAAATATACCATAGTTACAATGTCCTATTAGGATACAAAATATACTAACCTAAATTAGAAGATTTACAAAATATTCTATGACTACATATTTACATTATTTATCAGAAATAATGCCACTCAATTGACACAATTCGATCAGTTCACACTTCACAACCACAACAATGACATGCAAACTCACTAGTCACTACGTCTACAACTAAGATTGTCAGGCACATATGAATAAGTTATAGCATGGAAAACGTGCACAGTGGAAATATTCAGTATGTCCGATTTGTTTCCATTTATTGCAGGTCAGAAATTGAATTATTCGGATTTCAACTTATTGAGTATATATATTTTTATAATTACTCGTATTTATCATTAATAGGTCCGAATCATTTAGATCTTCTATCATATCTTAATATTATTAAGGCGTTGTTTAATTAAACATTCATGTAAAGGTAACTTCTTACCCACTATTTTATACCACTACAATCAGTCTCTAACTTCAGAGCACAATCAGAGTCACCAACGAATAAATACGATCACCCCTATCGGATGCAGCCACCACTTTCGTCAGGCATTAGCTATCATTGCACAACCACCGTTACTAGACACCTCCACGAACCACAATTACGTGCCACCAGTGCCCACCTCAGTTTCAAACTGCTCGCTAGCTTTTCGAGTGTTCTTCATTGAACAAATATTTTTTATAATACCATATAAATTAAGATTTTCGATCTGTAATATTTCATTGATATAACATTTTGATTAATTGATGTGCCGTGAATTTTGGCACATTTTATGCCTTTGTAACTAGAAATATTGCTTGATTTTAAGTGTTTTTATATTGTTTCTTATGTTATTTTTGTATTTTATAGGGTTGATTAACTAAGGATCGGAAATGAGAAGTAATGCTGGAAAAACGGACAAATTTGAGCTAAGCGACGGTCCGTAACTCATGTTACGGACCGTAACGGTGTCCGTAACTCATGTTACGGTTCGTACCTTTGAACCGTAACAAGGCCTGAATTTCCAGAAAGTTTCATTGAAACCATCAGTGTTACGGTGAAGTGTTACGGTCCGTAACTCATGTTACGGTCCGTAACATGTCACCGTAACATGAGCTAAATTTCCAGAGAGTTTCAATAAAATCTTCAGTGTTACGGTTTAGTGTTACGGTCCGTAACTCATGTTACGGTCCGTAACATGACCTAAATTTCCAGAGAGTTTCAATAAAATCTTCAGTGTTACGGTTTAGTGTTACGGTCCGTAACTCATGTTACGGTCCGTAACCCTTCACCGTAACATCATCCAAATTTCCAGAGAGTTGCCAAGTAATTGTCACCACTTACGCTTCAGAAGGACGGACCGTAACACAGGGTACGGTCCGTCGCATGGTGGCCGTAACGTCGAAGTGGTCAAATGACGAAATGAAGGACGGACCGTAACCTGAGTTACGGTCCGTAACAATGCGGCGTAAGGGCATTTTTGTCCAGAAACTTGGCGCGATTTTTGGCTCTATAAATACATAATGTAGGGTTTTAATTCATTATTCAGATTTTATTTTAGAGGCATAAACCCTAGATTTTTAATCTTGAAGTGATTGGAGCATTTAAGGCAACAACTTCACTCTCATTCCATCTTGTATTAGTATTGTAAGTGTATTATGTTAATCTTTAAGCTTTTTCTGTCAAGAAACATTATGAGTAGCTAATTTCAATTCTAAGGTTGTGAATCCCATGATGGGTATTATGTGAATGGGTTTCTATTATTGATATATGCATAATGGTTGTTGTTATTTATTCTATCTTTGTGTTGTAACGTTGGGTAATGATTGCAAGCATTAGCCGAAGCCATTATATTGACTTTTCTTGGGAAAGAGAGTCAATATTGGTAAGATTGAATAACAATGACTCGAGGCGTTAACCCTCGTTTAATAGACTAACTTAGGAATAAGAATAAGTCTAAATTGGCATTATTGGTCGCTCTTCGATTGTAACTCTTTTATATTCGGAAGAATCATAAAGAGGAAATACTGCTTAACTGTTGGGAAACATTAAGAAGTCTTTAAGAGATCAAGTGCATATTCTTAGAACAACCATTAGAAGTATATCACATTGAAATCCGAAGCATAATATCTAATCAAATTGGGAAACACAACCTTAGTCTCTCTCTCATATTAATTACATTCTAAGTCAAAGTATTCAATTACATTATTCAACAATCAATTCAAACTATCCGGAATAGGATTAAAGCCTTTAAAGATTGGTATCGCATACGATTAGTACTCTTTTCTCTCCATATTCCCTGTGGGATTCGACCCCAACCTTGTTGGGTTACTATATTTGACAACGTCCGCTTTACGCCATTAATAGGTGTAATTTGAGCGTATCAAATTTTGGCGCCGCTGCCGGGGAATACGGTTCAGAAATTACTAATTGTTGTGTACTATTCTTTAAAACTTTTTCTATTCCATCACACCTCGTTTGCTGTTTTAGTGAACCAGGTGAACATGGCTGGAAGACCCCATCGCAATCAAGGGAACCAAGGGGGGATCCAAGTGAACCATCCTGCACCAGAAGAAGAGGAGGATGAGAATGTATTTGCAGAATTCATCGACGAAGCTGATTATGCTTCTGCTGTAGTTCCCCCGAGAACAGGAAATGCTAATTTCAAAATTGATAGTTCTATCTATCAGCTATTGAAACTTGAAGGCTATTTCTGAAATTCTTCGGAAGACTGTCCCCTTCGACACCTGAAGAATTTCGTGCATGTATGTTCCCAACAATCTCAAGGTGCTGTTCCTGCTGATGCACTGCGACTGCGGGTTTTCAAATATTCATTAGCTGGCCAAGCTAGGGAATGGTATGAAAATCTCCCGAGCAATACTATTCATACCTGGAATGAGCTGGCCAATATCTTTCTAAAAAAATGGTTCCCACCCAGCAAAAAGGCTGAGCTTCGGGATAAGATTTTTGGGTTTAAACAACTTCCAGGGGAACAACTATATGCTGCATGGGAGAGGTTCAAATATTATCTAGCTCAATCTCCGAATCATGGATTTCCAGATGCAATTCTCACAGAGAAGTTCTACAAGGGGCTAGATACAATGAATCAAATAGCTGTCAACACTGCAGCTGGGGGATGCTTTATGGACAAAACCTTTGTCAACATCACCCGGTTGCTCGACAAGCTTACTACCCATAATCAAGCCTGGCATTCGACTGATAGCGAATTCCTATCATATGGTAGTCCCTCTGTGGCCGCGGTGGCCAAAGAAAATCATGAGCGAGATCATGCGTTCGCTCAACTGCAAACCACCGTGGATTTATTATCCAAAAGGCTTATGGAGAAAGAGGCCAAATGTGTAAACGTTATCGATGAGATGCCACCTCATGCTCCCGGAATGTATCAAGTTTCTGACGAAACTTATCTTGAGGGGCAGCCACAATATGAGGATGCGAATTATGTCAATAACTCGCAAGGGGGTTATCAACGGCAAAACTACCAAGGTTCCGCTAATCACCCATGGCAAAGGCCTCAACAAAATTACCAAGGACAGAATTATGGAAGAACTGATCAGGGTAATCCCAATCAAGGGAATTACAATAACAATAATTATGGCAACAAGAGCTCTAACCCCTACATTCCACCTAGGGGGCAAGCATCCAATTCCCAGCCATGGAAAGATAATTCAGCTACTAACTCTGCTGGTAACACGTCTAATGATTCTGCAGAACTGAAGAGTATGATGCAGAAAATGCTGATGAATCAAGACAGAACAGAGAGCACAATCAAGGGAATGTCTCAGGTCTAACTATCGCATTCAGCTTCCATTCAGAAGCTTGAAGCGCAATTCAGAGACCTTTCCCGAGAAGTGCATACTCCTCAACGGGGACAATTACCGAGTGATACAGTTCCTAATCCAAAAGGTAGTGGAGTGAACTCTGTGGAGAATGTACTTGCCATTAGCACCAGAAGTGGAAAAATATTTCAGGGTGACAATAAAAAGCCAATTGATCAGGAACCAATTGTTGAAAAAGAAGCGCAGCCTAGTGTATTGGATGATATTGTCGAGGAAGAAGCAGGGGAGGAAGTCCCCATTGTAGTTGAAGAAGAGCTGAATCTTAATAAACCAAAGGAACCGGTGGAAAACCAGGAAAAGGGGAAGGCAAAACTTTTCGGTGCTCTTCGCCCTTTGAGCCAATTGTTTAAATCTTCACCGCCTTTTCCTCAAAGGTTGGTGAGAAAAACAGAAGATGAGAAGTGCTTGAGATTTTATGATCAACTCAAGCAGTTGACGATGAACATTCCTTTCATGGATGCTGTTAAAGAAATGCCTGGCTTTGCTAAGTATTTGAAGGATCTTTTAACAAAGAAGAAAAAGCCATTGAAACACGACACTGTGGGTATCACTCACCGCGTTAGTGCCATTCTTTCCAAAACCACTGTGCAAAAGAGGGAAGATCCTGGAGCATTCACAATTCCATGCACCATAGGGCAGCAAAATTTTGCCAGGGCTTTGTGTGATAACGGGGCTAGCATAAATCTTATGCCCCTGGAAATTTTTAAGAGATCGGGGCTAGCTATGCCAAGGCCAACTACCATGAGGTTGCAGATGGCTGACAGATCGATAAAAAGGCCAGTTGGAGTAGTTGATGATGTGCTGGTTCAAATCGGGGAATTTCTACTGCCGGCAGATTTCGTGATTCTTGATTGTGCTATTGATCAAGAAATTCCTATTATTCTGGGAAGACCTTTCCTTGCCACAGGGAGGGCTCTTATGGACTCCGAAAAGCACGAAATAAAGTTCCGGGTGAACGATGAGGAGGTGACTTTTCACGCTAGCAAAGGCATGAAGTTACCTAGTCCTTATCAAAGCATTTCAGTCATAAACTCTGTTGACAAGGTGGATGAAGCAGTGGAATTTAAAATGGAGGAAGAATGCTTGAGCGAAGCATTGTTGGCCATCTTGGTAAATTTTGATGCCGACCAAATGGAGGGATATAATGAGACAGTGAATTCACTCACAGGTCTGGGGTCTTACTCTTATGAGCCCAAGAAATTGTCTCTTGATCTAGAGAAACGAACAACTCCTCCAGCAAAACCATCAATTATTGAGCCACCGAAACTGGAACTCAAGAAACTGCCATCACATCTTAAATATGTATTTCTTGGAGAAAATGCTACTCTTCCAGTTATTGTGTCATCGCTTCTGAATGAGGGCCAAATTCAAAGACTCATCGTAGTCTTGAGAAAGCATTTAAGAGCTCTGGGTTGGACTATTGCAGACATCCGGGGGATTCCCGCCGGAATTTGTGAGCACCGAATACAGTTGGAGGAGGAAAGTTCACCGAGTGTTGAACATCAGAGAAGATTAAATCCACCGATGCAAGAGGTGGTGAAGAAGGAGATCATTAAGTGGTTAGATGCTGGGGTGGTTTACCCGATTGCCAACAGCCCTTGGGTAAGCCCTGTTCAGTGTGTGCCAAAGAAAGGGGGCATCACTGTTGTCCCTAACTCGAAAAATGAGTTGATTCCAACAAGGACTGTCACCGGTTGGAGAGTGTGTATGGACTACCGGAAGCTGAATACCGCATCTTGCAAGGATCACTTCCCTATGCCTTTTATTGATCAAATGCTTGATCGGCTAGCCGGAAGATCTTATTACTGTTTCTTGGATGGGTACTCAGGATACAACCAGATCAACATTGTGTTGGAAGACCAAGAAAAGACTACTTTCACTTGTCCCTATGGGACATTCGCTTTCAGCCGGATGCCATTTGGTCTTTGCAATGCACCAGCTACCTTCCAAAGATGCATGATGTCCATATTCTCTGATATGGTTGAAAACTTTCTTGAAGTTTTCATGGATGATTTCTCGGTGGTGGGAGATTCATTCGATGAATGTTTGGGTCATCTTGATCGGGTGCTGCAACGGTGTGAGGAAACCAACCTCGTGCTCAACTGGGAGAAGTGTCATTTTATGGTCAAGGAGGGCATTGTCCTTGGCCATAATATTTCAGAAAAAGGGATTGAGGTTGATCAAGCTAAAATCGATGTGATTTCACAACTCCCTCCGCCCGTTTCAGTAAAAGGAGTTCGGAGTTTCTTGGGGCACGCCGGATTCTATAGAAGGTTTATCAAAGACTTCTCAAAAATTGCAAATCCCATGTGCAAACTCTTAGAAAAAGAATCCAAATTCAATTTTGATGAAAAGTGCATCAAGGCGTTTGACGAGTTGAAGCTGAAATTAACCTCCGCACCGATTGTGGTGTCCCCAGATTGGTCACTTCCCTTTGAATTAATGTGTGACGCCAGTGGTCTTGCAATTGGTGCTGTGCTTGGTCAGCGGCTAAACAAAATCCTGCACCCAATTTATTATGCCAGCAAAACATTGAATGGAGCCCAGCTGAACTATACAGTAACGGAGCAAGAATTACTTGCTATTGTTTATGCTTTTGAAAAGTTCCGGGCTTATTTGTTGGGTGCCAAGGTAGTGGTTCACACTGACCATGCTGCATTGCGCTATTTGATGACGAAAAAGGATGCTAAGCCTCGGTTGATAAGATGGGTGTTGTTGCTACAAGAATTTGACTTTGAAGTCAGAGACCGGAAAGGGTCAGAAAATCAAGTAGCTGACCATCTTTCCAGACTGGAAGCACCAGGGAGACCGAGTGATGTGCTAGATATTGATGACACTTTCCCGGATGAAAGAGTTTTGGTCATTTCCAATGATGTGGCACCATGGTATGCCGATATTGCCAATTATTTGGTAACTGGCATCGTTCCTGAAGAGTTGAAGACATATCAAAAGAAGAAGTTCTTGCGAGACTGCCGACAGTATTGTTGGGATGAGCCTTACTTATTCAGAACGTGTGCTGACAATATGATCCGGAGATGTGTGGCGGAATCTGAGGTGATGGACATCTTGAAAGCGTGCCATGATTCTCCAGTTGGTGGACATCACAGTGGAAATCGAACAGCAGCCAAGGTGCTAGAGTGTGGCTACTACTGGCCAGCCATTTATCGTGATGCAAATATGTTGGCACGCTCTTGTGATAAATGCCAACGCCAGGGCACAATAGGTCGGAGGCATGAAACTCCGATGAACTTTGTTCTTGAGGTGGAGCTATTTGATGTATGGGGAATTGATTTTATGGGGCCCTTCGTGAGCTCCTACGGCCTGAAATACATTCTTGTCGCAGTGGATTATGTCTCCAAATGGGTGGAGGCGGTGGCCTTGCCTAACAATGATGGTAGGAGAGTCAATGCGTTTCTAAAAAAGAACATCTTTACTAGATTTGGCACTCCTAGAGCTATTATTAGCGATGGTGGATCTCATTTCTGCAATAAACCATTTGCTGATCTTCTTGAAAAATATGGCGTGCATCACAGGGTTGCCACTCCATATCATCCTCAGACGAGTGGTCAGGTTGAGGTCTCAAACAGAGAAATAAAAAGCATCTTGGCAAAGACGGTCAATGTGAATCGCACTGACTGGTCTAAAAAGTTGGATGATGCTTTATGGGCATATCGCACGGCATTCAAAACGCCTATAGGGACTTCACCGTATAAGTTGGTATTTGGGAAGGCATGTCATTTGCCTATTGAGCTTGAGCATAAAGCCCTTTGGGCATTGAAAAAGCTGAATATGGATTGGCATGCAGCAACTAAGCTGCGGTTGTTTCAAATCAACGAGATGGATGAATTTAGGTACAATGCCTATGAAAGTGCAACACTGTACAAGGAAAAGATGAAATACTATCATGACTCGAAGATCCTAAAAAGGGATTTTCAGCCAAAAGACTTGGTCTTGTTGTACAATTCACGCCTGAAGTTCTTTCCAGGCAAGTTAAAGTCTCGTTGGTCTGGTCCTTTTGAAATTGTGAGTGTGTCCCCAAATGGAAGCGTCATTGAGGTGAAATCCGAGGATGGCACTTGGACTTTTAAGGTGAATGCACAAAGAGTGAAGCATTACCATTGGTGTATTGATGATGGTAAGGTCGTGGATAGGTATCGTTTGAAATATGGCTCCTGAACTCGAAAATGAGGTACCACGTCGAGCCGTGACGTTAAACCAAGCGCTGTGTGGGAGGCAACCCACATTTACCGCTTTGTAAGTAGTTTAAAGTTTATATTTTCATTGTATTCTTTTGTGTTGTTGATGTGCTAATGTGGTGGGATTTTGAGAACTGAAGGGACCAAATAACTACCAAGTGATCCAAGGCGAGACGCTCCACGTTACGGCCCGTAACTCTTGTTACGGTCCGTATCATGAAGCGTAACAGGCAAAAAGAAAAAAATAAAAAAATCACTGAAGGGTGAGGAAGAGTGTTACGGTACGAGTTACGGTCCGTCGTACGTGTTACGGACCGTAACACTGTGTCGTAACTTTGATGCAAAATATGGGCTTCACTGGAAATTTTCAACATGTTACGCCAGGTGATACGGACCGTAACACGAGTTACGGTCCGTCGATTGGACTGCCAGGTCATTAATGAATAAACGAAACGGGGTCGTTTGATGAACCGTAACACAAGATACGGACCGTATCCTATGATACGGTCCGTAACAGGTAACGTAATTGTCGGAAATGTTTAAATACATTACCGACGGTTCCCATTCCAAATTATAACGATTCTTCACACGTTTTTCAACTCCCTCTCCCTCATAAATCCTCTCTTCTCTTCTTCACATCCTCCTCTCTTCATCCTCCTCCCATTCTCCCCCATATTTCTCTAAAATCTCATTACTATTTTCTTATCCACAATCACTGTTTTAAGTTGAGTTTCATCCTTACAATCGCCAACGATCAGGTATTACATGTCTTTACTCTTTTCTTTTAGCTATCAATGCGAGTTCTATGATGCTCATGAGTAATTTCGTAAAATATGTGTTGAAATTCGTGTTTTGGGCTGTGTTGATTGAGTTTGCATTTAAATTGATAAGTTATGGGGGATTTGACATTGGTTGGGGGTTGGGATTGGTATTGGTGCTGTTTAAATGATTCGTGGGTACAAGCAACTGCTTCCCACTGAATTGGAGGGCAAATCCGGTTGAAGGTTTCATTCGTGAAATTACTAGATCGGTTTGCCCACCAACTGTTCGATACAAGTCCCCAATGAAAACTTTAATAAAATCGGGTGAAGTCTGAGTAACCCGAGGCATGTGAGGGGATATAATATTGTTTCACAACATACCCATGGATCATTAAGTCGAAAATCTTGGCCTCGTGCTTAAAACGATAAAATTTGGCCAAGCCATTTGTTTGCTACTCTGTTGCCCGTCATTATGTGTTACGGACCGTAACGTACGTTACGGACCGTAACATCACCCCGTAACACCTCTCAAATTTCCAGTAACTTTTCTGGAAATCTAGAGAAGATTTGGAGACACCAATGAGAAATTCTTTACCCATTTCTTCTACTCTTGCTATGTATTGAATATTTATGTGTGTAGTATTTCATTTCAATACTTGAATTTCGTTTATGGAAATATTCTTGATTAAAGTTTGGATTGAATCTCTTGTTTTGCTTATGTGTTGAATGATTTTATTCCTAATGAAGTGAGTTATTGTTTCTTTAATTAATCTCATTTTGAATGATTCTTAAGGGAGTAGCTAACCCTAAGACTTGCCCATTTATTTCGGTTTAAACTTGGAAGAGGCAAACTCGGGATTGGGAAAGATTAATTAACAAGAATTTGGGGCGTTAACCCTCATCTAATGGAAATCGACCTAGGAATAGGCGACACCACTTGTAGCCATATTCGGGTGTTCTTAATGCTCCTAATTGCTTTAGGGATATTCAATTAGGTAGTCTAGTTAGTCTTCGGAAGAAGCTAATTTAGAGTCATTATCCGAGGCTAAGTAATATAAACTCACCATTATTTGTAAATCATGAAGTACATTGGATCGTTACTTGAGCGTAGTTTCCCTTGTATCCATGCTTGTGGCCATTGATCATTTTACTTGCTTTCTAGGTTAGTTTACATTTTTGCATTAGTTATAATTCTCTCAAACAAAACCAAAACATTATCTATCGTTTGGCTTTAGCGTAGTTGGTGAAAATTCCTACTTTTCCTAATCGCCTACATATTGTTCTCTGTGGGATTCGACCCCGACTCATAGTTGGGTAAATTATATTTGCATACGACCGTGCCCATTCTAATTAATAGGGTGGATTTGGACGTTATCAAAAATGGCGCCGTTGCCGGGGAACAATTTGGCATATTTAGGTTAATTTGGGATTTAAGCTAACTTGCTTTGGTCCAAACTTTCTTTGCTTTCTAAAAAAAAAAAAAAAAAAAAAACTGTCCAGTTTTTTTTGCAGAAACTGTCCAGTTCTGAAAAACTGCCCAGTTTTTGCAAAACTGTCCAGTTTTTGTTTCTGCAGAAACTGTCCAGTTTTTGCTTCTGCAGAAACTGTCCAGTTTTTGCTTCTGCAGAAACTGTCCAGTTTTTGCTTCTGCAAAACTGTCCAGTTTCTGAAAAACTGTCCAGTTTTTGCTTTTGCTAAAAAAAAAAAATGACATCATATAATGAAAATTGGTTGGATGGTAATTGTTCATACTTTGATGACCCATGTCCATATTGTGGAGGACTTCACTTTTGGCAAGATTGTGAAAATGCTCCCGGGAGAGAGATGTGTGCACCGTCTCAATCCTATGATGGGAATATTTGTAATATATGTGGTGGTCAAAATGGACATTGGAGTGATTGTCCTAATTATTTTCCTTCCCCTCCCCCAAGTTGTTCTAATGAAAATACTAGTTGTGCTTTTGAGTTTGATAGGAACAATGATATGGCAAACGAAGGGCAAAGTACCGGATATGAAGGTATCATGGAATTGCTCCAAGCATACTTTGACCGGGAAAGGGAGGAGGAGCGAGAACTCGTCGGGCAATCCATTTTAGAAATGAACAAATCACTTGAGGATGAAAATTTTTCAATTTCCATGGATGTGCCTATTCCTCAAAATGAAGTAGTTGAAGAAGAGATTTCAAATTTACAAGATGAGCCCGAAAATTCTTGTGACCACAACAAGAGTTGTGAAATTGAAGAAGTGGTTCAACTTGAAGAAAATGAGCTAAGTCATAAAGAAGAAATCTCCAATACTCGAAAAAAGGAAATTGAGGAAATGTTAAGTGGCATTATGGAGAGAAATGAAAAATACGGGAAAATTGTGGCCAAATGGTGGGAAGTAGTTCAAAATGGAGATGATGAAACTATCCAAAACATGGATTTCACCATGTTAGGATTTTTACAAGCTTTGGACGATTCTCACCATGAAGAAAAACTTGACAAAGTGGATATTGTGAGCCAAGATTGGCTAATGAATCAAGCTCAACAACTTGAACTCTATGGGGATCACCGTGATGGCTTTTCACGGATGATAGAAGAATTGCTAAAAATGCATGTTGAGCAAAGTCAAGGAGTGGAGTTACTTGAAACTGCTATAAAAAAATTGGAGGCCGAATTGAATGCAAAGATTGAGGCATGTGATGCTCAACATCAAAAGGCCATGGATAGTAGTTTTAAGTTGGTTTCCAATGAAGAAGTGGTCACTATTGATTTTCAAGAGCTAATGATAAATTACCAACCAACAAATCCAAAAATAGTGAATGATGCCGAGATTGAAGAAATGATACTAGAGTTGCATAAAAAAGTTCATGAAATCGTTTTTGAAGACTCTAGTTCATTTATGGGTAAGGATGTCAAAATTCATGCAAATGTGAAATTTGAGCGCGTTGGACCACATTCGAACCATTTTTCAACATTGTGCTTGGTTGATGATATAGAAGTTGAACCAAACAAGCCAATGGAGAATTTTGGATATGAAGAAGAAAGCGTTTTTATTTTGAAGTTTGCTATGCCAAGAAGACAAAAGGGCATTCCTCACTCAAAGGCCAAAAAGTGCAAAATGCGACATCCGAGAGTTGGCCTCTTTGTTTTTCTACCACCGCCCCATGAGCGTCATCATAATCTTGATTCAAAGTTGGGGCGCAAATTCATATCTTCCAAATGGAAGGAAAAGTGGTACATGTAACCGTCGTGCCGCGACGTTAACTTAAGCGCTTGGTGGGAGGCAACCCATCGTTTTAAAAATTTTAAATTATTTTTGAAATTTGATTTTTTAGAATAGTTTTGTTTATGGTTTTTGACTAATCTGCAAAGTTTTAGAATTTTTGGAGTTGTTTTGAGCAGGTCGAATTTTCGGACAGCCCCAAACCAGTAGCTGCTGAAAATTGCAGAAACTGTCCAGTTTTTGCAAAACTGTCCAGTTTCTGCAAAACTGTCCAGTTCTGAAAAACTGTCCAGTTTTTGCTTCTGCAAAACTGTCCAGTTTTTACAAAACTGTCCAGTTTTTGCTTGTGCAGTGAGGACACTGCAATGTTTTTAGTTGGGGGTGGCATGTGGTAGCACGTTATATTTTGATTATGCTTGATTGTGTGCCCTTGTCGGGTTTATTTTGTGACTGTTGGTGTGGCTGTGGATAAACGTTGCAAATGGAACTTGCTCAAATTCTTGAAAATTTAGTTCTTTTTGCATGTTGTGGATTAGTCACTTTTGTTATTTTATGTCCGTTCTAAGTTAGGTAGTTTAGGAGTAAAAAAAACTTTTGTTATTTTATTTCCGTTCTTAGTTAGGTAGTTTAGGAGTAAAAATGGTGTTGGGATGTGATTTTTTACCCCTTGGCTAATTTTTGGCTTGCTTGGTACCAACTTATTTAAACCTTAACATATGAACTCTTGATTTTTGAAAAAGAAAAATGATTGAAGTAAGGTTTCTTGTTGTGATTTTTAGATTTAATTTTTGGCTCTTACTTTCACTAATTAGTCTCTTTAGGCTATGAGTGACTTTTTGAGTTCATTTGTTTCAATTGGTTCTTGGATACATATTCTACTTGAGTTTTCATGTGCCATGTGTGATGAGGTTTATTTGTGAGTTCTTTTGCATTATTTGTGGTCTAGAACTTGCCGGAATGAGTTTCAAGGCGAAATCCTAGACTACACTTGGTTTGAAAAATGATGTTAGGCCTTCCTTGAACCGCTTTTGTGCCTTAAATATCCTACCTTTGCATATTTTCCCTAGTCAACCTCTTTTGAGCCTTTAACCTTTTCTTTGGCAACCATGTTACAAGCTTTAACCTTTTGTTCTTCATTGATCCATCTTTTGGTACCCTACCTCCTTAAGTGCGTTGAAAGTGCAAACATAGGCGAAAAGCCTAAGTTTGGGGGTGATGGTTGGAAAAAGTTGTTATGTGGGAGTTACTTTAAAGGCGAAAAAAAAAAAAAAAATTGAACTGTTAAATGGTTCTGTCGTTCAGTGTTACGGACCGTAACACGTGTGACGGTCCGTCGAATGAGTTACGGTTCCTGGGCTATAAATGAATAGCTTGAGTTACGGTTGGAGATATGGCCCGTAACACGATCGACGGTCCGTCGACGGTGTTACGGTGCAACAAAAAAAAAAAAAAAAAAAAAACTAGTGTGTGAATAATGGGAAGACTAAGTGGTGAAATGAAAAATGAAGAAAGGGGTGAAAAATTTTCAAAGGAAGTGTACTTTGAATGTTGAAAATTGTAGTGCTTAGGGAGGTTTTTGAATCACTATTTCCAAATTATGTTCCTACCTTAACCAAAACCCTACATTACAACCCTTTAAGTCCTAATTGATTTTGAACCAAGTGTGTCTATATTAGTGGAGAAATACATGAAGGGCAAGCTTATGGTACGACTTGTGCAATTGAACATCTTTGTGAGAGAAGAGAGTAATTCTTTCTATTTAATATCCCATTTGTGTTTTGAATTACATTTTCTAAGTGTGGGATTCTCTCTTGAGTGTGAGGGCACATGAGAATTTAAGTTGTGAAATTGTTCCATTTTCCAATTTAGAGGAATGAACAAAAGAAAGTTGTTTTGTGATAAGGAGGCAAATTTTGAAGCTTTAGTGTCATGACTTGATTGCTACTTTGATTAACTTGGTGTTTGAGCACTTGAAAAGAAAATAAAGTTTTTAAGAAGAAGTTGGTGATTCATATGTTTTGAATTAATTGTTGGTACCAATCAAAGTCATGTTTTTGTGCTTAAAGTAGACTTCTTATCTTGGTATGATGTTGGTGCACTATTGAGTAAATTCCTTAGAAAGAGATTTTATGTTTTGAATTGCTTGAGAACAAGCAATAGTTTAAGTTTGGGGGTTTGATAAGTTGGTATTTTACTAACTTATCTCTTCTTTAATCTTATATTTTTGCTATGTTTGCTTGAGAAAATAGTGCATTTAATATCGTTTACATCTATTTTACAGGTTTTATGTGATTTAGAAGTGATCGGAAGAAACCAAGTGAAAATTAACTCAAAAAGAGGCCAAATGGGACAGTTTTGCAAAACTGTCCAAACTGAACAGTTTTGCAAAAACGGGCCAGATCTGCAAAAACGGGCAGAATTGCAAAATCTGAAAAATGGGGCATAAAAGAGAGGCTTAGGGCAGAAAACATTTTATCTTTGGCTCAACACAAGTCCTTGGAGGCTAGGATTTCACACCAACACATTGGAGGAGAAGATTGGAAGCACTTTAATGAGATATTCTTAATCCTTTCTTCAATTTCTTGTTTTGTATTGAATATTTATGTGTGTAGTATTTCATTTCAATACTTGAATCTCGTTTATGGAAGTATTCTTGATTAAAGTTTGGATTGAATCTCTTGTTTTGCTTATGTGTTGAATGATTTTATTCCTAATGAAGTGAGTTA
This sequence comes from Lycium barbarum, assembly GCF_019175385.1. Classification (NCBI taxonomy): domain Eukaryota; kingdom Viridiplantae; phylum Streptophyta; class Magnoliopsida; order Solanales; family Solanaceae; genus Lycium; species Lycium barbarum. The sequence goes on from NC_083348.1 coordinate 92,068,742, forward strand.
TTGTTTCTTTAATTAATCTCATTTTGAATGATTCTTAAGGGAGTAGCTAACCCTAAGACTTGCCCATTTATTTCGGTTTAAACTTGGAAGAGGCAAACTCGGGATTGGGAAAGATTAATTAACAAGAATTTGGGGCGTTAACCCTCATCTAATGGAAATCGACCTAGGAATAGGCGACACCACTTGTAGCCATATTCGGGTGTTCTTAATGCTCCTAATTGCTTTAGGGATATTCAATTAGGTAGTCTAGTTGGTCTTCGGAAGAAGCTAATTTAGAGTCATTATCCGAGGCTAAGTAATATAAACTCACCATTATTTGTAAATCATGAAGTACATTGGATCGTTACTTGAGCGTAGTTTCCCTTGTATCCATGCTTGTGGCCATTGATCATTTTACTTGCTTTCTAGGTTAGTTTACATTTTTGCATTAGCTATAATTTTCTCTCAAACAAAACCAAAATATTATCCATCGTTTGGCTTTAGCTATCATTGGTGAAAATTCCTACTTTTCCTAATCGCCTACATATTGTTCTCTGTGGGATTCGACCCCGACTCATAGTTGGGTAAATATATTTGCATACGACCGTGCCCATTCTAATTAATAGGGTGGATTTGGACGTTATCATTAATCACCGTTCGTCTTAATTTGCAAGTCTTACTCTCCTTTTTAGTTTGTTTAAAAAAAAATCCTTTTATATATGTATTTAGTATACATCCTTAAATTTTAGTATTTCCATTTTACTCTCTAAGGCCTGTTTGAACATGATTTCATGACCTGAAATTATGATAATTTGAAGTTGAAAATTTGTTTGGACATGCAATTTGAATTATTTTTATTGTAATTTTTCTCATAAACGTAACATGAAAACCCAACAATTTGTGCAAACTATAAAAACTTCTCCAACTCTTATCCAATCTTACCAAATAAGCAAATCATAGTTCATTAACAATGTATCGGAATATCCTTAGGCGCCGTGCCGCATTAGTAAATCTCATATCTCCATTCCTCTTATAAATAAATTCTTCAATTACATGCTATTACAAAATTTTGAATACACATAGAGTCCGTTTGGCTTAGCTGATTTAAAGTAGCTGATAAGCATTAAGTGTTGATAAGTATTTTTAAGTGTTAAAGCTGATTTAATAAATAAGCAGTTACGCGTTTGGATAAAATTGCTGAAACTGGTAATAAGTTGCTGAAGTGTTTGGCAAAAAAGTGCTCATAAACATTTTTTATGTTAGAATGACTTAGGCCTCATTTGTTTGCACTTATTGGAGGTCTGAATCTGAATGGTTCAGATCTTAAGCCATTAAGTGCATTTGTTTTCATTAAGATATAAACACTTATTGGGTCTGAATAGGTCTTAATCATTAAGACCTTGAACTAAGTCTTAATATCATTAAGAGGTAATTTTATATGGAATTTTTTTATCACCAGCTCCAACCCCAACCCCAACCCTCCACCTCAACCCAACCCTCCACCCACTCTCCATTCCAACCCCGTCCATCCACCTCAACCCCACCCACCACCCACCCACCCCACAACCAACCCCAATCCCACCCCACACCACCCACCCCCACTCCCCACAACCAATCCTTACCCCAGACCACATCCCCCCACTTCTCACTACCCCCACCTCCCACCACCAACCCCACCTCCACTACCTCCCACCCCTTACCCCTCCACCCCCACTCACCATCTACCACGACTACAAAACATCTCCACCATTACTAGTGAACATAAATGTTTCATTTTTTTTTATCAAATAATATTTTATTTTATTAAACTTGAATTTATTTTCTGCTATTTAGTTACTTTTTAATTTGAATTGTATATTTATTATGTTTAAATAAATACATTATGTACATTCAGATATTGAAAAACAAACAGTCTTAATCATTCAGTGTTCAGACCCAGAGACAACATCTTAATCATTCAGATTCAGACGTCTTAATCTTAATGAAAACAAATGAGGCCTTAATTACCCTTAAAGTAGTTTATACTAATAAGAACGTAAATTCCAAATTAATTCAAATACAAAATAATTATGCCTCATTTATTTTTAATGTAAAATTGATTAGATAAAATTATTTCTTATGAATATAAATTATTTTATGATAAGCAAAACTACAATCATAAGCTTTAATAAAATACTTAATAATTATACTAAAATTCGTTAGGATAACATACTCAAATAGTACACAAAATATTTGAATAGAAGAAACGCATATGCAATTAATGAAATTTTGTTTGTTGCTATTTAAATTAAAATATTCAACTATGATAAAAAATACTAAGCAATCAAATCACGAGTTGCTAGATTTTAATTTTTAAAGACGTAGGGTGAGGAAATGACGTGATGGAGAGGGTTAGGGGTTTTGTTAGAGTAAGGGTATTTCATGGGTTACAAAATAATATTAGGGATACGATAGTAAAAGTCTTGGTCAAACTAAAAGTGCTTATAAGTTAAGGATATTTCAGAGATTACAAAATAATATTAGGGATAGAATAGTAAAAGTCTAGTCAAACTAAAAATGCTTATAAGCTAAAAAATAATAAGTTGAGGGAGACCAACTACTTATGGCTTATTGCTTATTTTAGCTTATAAGCACTTGACTTAGAAGCACTTTTATTTTTACCAAACACGCAGATAAGCCAAAAAGTGCTTATAAGCTTATAAGCTTAGCCAAAGATCCTCATAATTTTACAAAGATTCATTGATCAAAAAAAGCAACAATAATAGCAACTAGCTATTCTTTAATATAATCCTTTCACATGGTGTGGACAAATTTTTCACTTCGAGTATGGGTCTTTCTTTTTTCAAAGTGTAAAATGATGGGTCTTTTTTTACAAAATATAAACTTATGAGGCAAGTTTTACATTTTAAAAAATTGAAATCGTGATTTGGAATCCCAAATTCTACTTTTTGGAGTATTTGGAATTTAAAATCATGATATAAAGTTGAAGTTGAAATTTTATGCAAATTTCATAAATAAACGCCTATTTGAAAATATGGAATCATGATTCCAAATCGCATGGTCAAACGCCTACTTAGTGACACCCCCCTATAAAAATGTCATGGCATGTTTAAAACAACAAGGGTCATTTTTAGAGCATGGATGTACTCGGAAAAATTAATTAATGCTATCTTGATTTCTTAAAATGATATGTTTTATGGAACAAACTTAAAAAGGTTAAAAAGACACTTAGAATGTATTTTGATCCTTCCGTTCCTTTTTACTTGTCTTTTATATTAAAAATAAAATTTTCTTTTGGTTGTCCATTTTAGCAAATCAAGAAAAAATTATTATTTACTTTCAATACTACTCTTATCATTAAGAATCACATAAAGTAATAGTAGTCAAACTTAGATTTCCAAAAAATAATTAATAAAAGGTAATAACAAATCCCTAATAAATATTTCCTTCCATCCAAAATAATCGATGTCTCGCAAAATCAAGTAGCTATTTAATTTTTTTCTTCAAATTTATCCTTGACATATTCTTAATTATGTCAACCTATCTAAAAAGAAAAGGTAAATCATAATTAAAGGTAATTTTGTCAAAATCTCTCTTAATTTTTAGGAGTGAGTGAATTTCTTAATTCATGTGTTCAAGCCTAAAACATTAAATAGTTTGAACCGGAAAGAGTAGTTTATTAAGAGGAGTGACAAGTCAACAAGGGGCAAGTAAAAAGGAACGAAAGAAGTATATATCTTTAGCTCAAGACAGTAAAATTTTAAAAGAATCTTTATTTAGTCTTACATTTCGTGCTAAATTAAATTAGTAAAACACATAATTATTAATAAAAGCAAACATGACCTATATCCTCTAAAATATTTACTAGTAAAAGCAAAAAGAACATTCAATGCGATAGTTTTAAATTCGACCAAAAGTTACTTTCTTCAGCTGTAGTATTAATTACAGCTATGAGAGCTATAAATTCGACCAAACAAGTTAGTTTAAGACCTTCAATATCTTTCACTCTTGAATCAAAGTGGATAAATTAATCAGCTACTTCCTTCATCTCAAAAAAAGTGTAGTTTAGCTTATTTCAAAAAATTAAAAATAAATATAAGGTATATTTTACTGCTAAAATTTCAAAATAAGTGTTGTTTTAGCAAAAAAAAGCTATCCTAAAATAACCTTTGCTTTAAAAATATAAGATAAAATAGTAATTGTTTTCAATTATACTCTTATATTAAAGAACTATTTCTTATTAATATTATTCAATTCTTAAGAATCATCTAATAAATAGAGATAACTAAATAGAGATAACTTGATAAACCATATTTTGCATTTTTTTAGGGTGCTGCTATTTGACACAACAAAAAATGGAGTCAATTCCTCAAATGGTTATTGGACTTGTAGAGAAATCCCACAAAAGTAACTTTTGAAATTTTTTGGACAATAAGGTCATTAAACTATGACATTGTTTCCAATAAAGTAAACCATTCCATTTTTAGATGTAAGACCCCTTAACCCATATATAAATTATAAAATCTATTACCTAGGCACAATTTTTCGATACTCTAAAATTCTTGTTCAAATTAACATTTTTCATACTTTAATAATAAGATAGAAATATTCAACGTGATATTTCAAGCTATAAAGAACAAAATAATATAACTATTTAAGTATGCTATAAGGCTTTCTTTGTTATATCAACTTATGTAGAACTATTTTGATTTTTTTATATTGCTCAAATCCAGAAGTTAAACATTTTACTGAATGGAAATGCTTGGACATAATTGAGATCCATGAGATGTTATGTAGATGCATGATGCGTGTTATTATTATTAATTTTTAAGAATTAGAATAAACTTGCTTTATTGGGAGAATATTTGGATAAATTTTCTCAAGATTTTTTTTTGTTGGATAACAACTTTGTAAAAATAAAAACATTTATATATGCTTTCTAAAGCTTAATATATTACAATCAAAATATAAAACATTTTTTGTTCAGTTTACAATTAGCCGTATAAAACATTTTTATATTAATTGTAATCCACTTATTTATAAAACTTAAATAAAATTACAATATTACAAGTTCTCCAAGAATATAAAAATAGTAAATAATATTTTTGATAATTTAAATTTTATATATCAAGAAAAATTATTTACAGTCAGTTAAAAAAATCTATAGTTAAGTATTGTGCTCAGTTCTACTATCATTCAACCGTATCCTTTTGTTGGTTACTTAGACAAAATTTTGCAATATTCTGAAACTTTTGATCGAATTAATATTTTTCATATTATGAAAATAAAGTAGAAATATTCAAATGAATTTGTTAATTTAAAAAATAGGTTAAGGGTCTTATGTCTAAAAATGGAATGGTTTACTTTGTTGGAAATAATGACATAGTTTGATGACCTTATTGTCCAAAAAAAAAAATTCAAAAGTTACTTTTGTGAGATTTCTCTGCAAGTTCAATGACCATTTGAGGAATTAACTCACCAAAAATAGCACAACCTTATTAAAAAGCCCTAATTACCCTCAATGAAGATTGGCTCCAATATGTGGTATTTCCCTCCAAATGTTTTCCCTTCAAGACAAAGCAATTATTACACATAGCATGTTTAAGCTTTTCATTCTTTCAACATTTAGCCATAAATTTATCTTGGATAAAGATTCACTTCAATTTTTTTCCCTCTAATATTTTTTATATAATTTATACATACACCTAATTTGGTTATTTGGTCAACCTATAAACCCGGTCTATCAATACAAACTACAAGTTAATGTACCCTATAAATATCTTTTAAACAATAGAAAAAAAAGTCCTAAATTACATACAAAAATTGTCTAATTTTTTGACGAAATTGCATTTATTTATACAAAAAATGATTGAATTGAATCAAAACTTAGTAAAAATATTTACTCAATCCTATATAATATTTAGCTAAATTGAAGTAATTCAGCATTTCAATTACAGTCAATCACAGTGTTGATTACTTGTTTCATCCAGTTTTTGTAATTTTTTTTAAATTGATTGAATTAAATCAAAACTTGATAATTGTTCCTCAATTATATCTAATACTTATCTAAATTCTTGCTAGAATAAATCTTTAATTCAAAGTCAACAATAGTGTGACAACTTGTTAAATCCGCTATTTTTTTTTACAAAAAAATTGATTGAAGTAAATCGAAATTTGCTAATTGTTATTCCATCCTATCTAATACTTAGCTAAATTGAGATAATTCAATGTTTCCATTAAAGTCAACTCGGTGTTGACTAATTGTTACATTCACTATTTTTTTATTTTTTTATTTTCTTAAATTGATTGAATTAAATCAAGACTTACAAAATATTTATTCGATCTAATCCTATCTAATGCTTAACAAATTGAGATAATTAAATGTTTTAGTTAAAGTCAATCACAATGTCAACTACTTGTTACATCCAATATTTTTTTTTAAAAGTTGATTGAATTAAATTAAAAGCCGATAATTGTTACTCAATCATATCTAATACTTAGCTAATTTGAGATAATTTAATATTTCAGTTAGAGTCAACCATAGTGTTGACTGCCTGTTACATCCTTTTTCAAAAAATAATGATGGAATTAAATCAAAACTTGCTAATTGGTACTCAAATTTATCTAACTCTTAGAAAAACTAAGACAATTCAACATTTCAATTAAAGTCAATCATAGTGTTGACTACTTGTTATATCTACTTATTAAAAAGAAAAAAATTGAATTGAATCAACACTTGGGAAATTTTTTACTTAATAATGGTTGATGCATAGCTAAATTGAGATAATTCAACTTCAGTCAAAGTCAACCATAGTGTTGACTACTTGTTACGTCTCTTTGTATCGTGTCAATTTTATCGAATATCTACGAAGAGACACTACTTGTTACATCGTCTATTTTTTTTTAAATGAATTAAATCAAAACTTGCTAATTTTTATTCAATCCTATCTAATGCTTAACTAAATTGAGACAATTTAATATTGCAATTAAAGTCAACCATAGTGTTGACTACTTGTTACATCCATATTTAAAAAAAATAATTGACTTAAATCAAAACTTGTTAATTGTTACTCAATCATATCTAACACTTTCCTAAGTTGAGATAATTAAATATTCCAATCAAAGTCAACCATTATCATAGTGTTAGCTACTCGTTACATCCACTATTTTTGTTTAAATTGAATGAATTAGTTATGAACCTGCTAATTGTCACTCAATTCTATTTAATAATTAACTAATTGAGATAATTCATATTTCAATTAAAGTCAACGTACTTTTTGTTTAATTGATTGAATTAAATCAAAAGTTATTAATTGTTACTCAGTCCTATACTTAGCTAAATTGAAGCAATTCAATGTTTCAATTAAAGTCAACCATAGTGTTGACTACTTATTACATCCACTATTTTATTGATTGAATTAGATCTAAACAAAAGTTATTAAATCAACAAGTGGAACGCGCCTCACGCGCGCGACAAACCCCTTCTCCATTCTTTGACCTAGTCTTCCTCAATGACGGCGCTTTTTCACTCAGGTCAACCGACCACCGGCAATCAACCAACGGGGCACCTAGCTCCACCACTCACGAACATTAATGGGACTCAGTCTCAACTCAATTTCGCAGCAGTAGTAGAAGGAGGAAAGAAGCATGTCAGATTGGAACACAAACCTTATGAATTAGTTGATGGAAAGGCAAAGGTTAATTTTTCCACAGAGGAGGATGCTTTGCTTGCAAAAAAGTGTAGGATGACTGTAGTAGGGAAATTGTCTCGCACTCGTCCTCAAATTGACAAACTCCGTGATAAATACAAAAGAACAGTTCCGATGCGAGGCACAGTTACAATCGGGGCTTATGAATTGAGGCATGCGTTTATGGACTTCACGGATGAGGATGATTTCAACAGATGCTACAATCGTTGATCTATGACGATTTGTGGGAAGCTAATGAGAATGCAGAGCTGGACAAGAAAATTCAAGGTAGATATGGAATCAACACTAGTCCTAGTGTGGGTAACCCTCCCGGAGTTACCATGGCACTATCATGACAGGGCAGCAATAGAAAGGATTTTGGATCCACTTGGGCCGTTGCTTGCTCTGGACAAGGCAACTATGTCCAGAACCAGACCTACAACGGCTAAAGCTAGAGTAGAGATTGATTTGACAAGGCCTAAGGTGAACGAAGTGGAAATAACTCTGGTCGATGCTACTGGCGAACTAGATGTATTCAATCAACTGATTGAATATGAAAATGTACCAGACTACTGCTTCTATTGCAAGATGCAAGGTCACTCTGATGCGATAATTTAATGTTTCAGTTAAAGTCAACTAGCTGTGGCAGCAATGGCTACGCCCTCAGGCCTCCGTGTAGAGAGAGAAAAGAATGTTAGGTTTTAGATTAGATTATGTTCTAGTTGACTCATTTTTTCGTCCCAACAATAGTGTTGACTACTTATTACATACATTTTTTTAATTGACGAAATTAAATCAACACTTAGCAATTTTTTTACTCAATCCTAATATAATCTTAGTTAATTTGCACTAATTCAATTTTGAATCGACCCATAAAACAAAACAGGCAAAAACATCAATTTCCAAAAAAAAAAAAAATAATAACAAAGAATTTTTATCAGAATAAAAATTGAAAAAAACGAAATCTATACCCTTCTATTATATTGAAAACCATCAGTCTTATTAGCCGATACAAAGTTAGTGAGAAGCATCTGATCACCACCACGATTATTATAGGAAGGAAGAAAGAAATTCTTAGCCATTGGATTAAGCTTGAATTTTTTCGACATGTCAACAATATGTTGCATATGATAATTATTTGATTTATCCAATGAAGATATTTTTGGAGTCGTATTTAGAAAAAAAAAGGCATGTAAATATGTACTTGGAATAGGTGTATTGCATGTTTTTTCTTGTTGAATGTTATTGGGAAGAAAAGAGTAATTATGGTCTTGAAGAAAGAGAGAGTAAACTTTGAATTATTTTGACTTTTCCCTCTAACTTTTCAGGAAGGGTATCAATGGAATAGAAAAAAGAGGAATTTACTGGTACACCCTCAAAAGCCATGCGGAATTACATTAATACCCCTAAAAAGGTGGAGTTGTGCCAAATTGAATTATCCTTTTTTTTAGTGGCATTTTCATGTCCCAAATCTGGAGCGGCGTGACCGGCACTCGGTGCCAAACTAGGCCCGAGCGAACCACTCTAAATCTGAAACTTTGATGAGGCCTACCTGCACACAGACAATACCAACAAGCCGGCGAGGCCGTAATTTGGATATATATATAAATGCTGACTATTTCGTCTGAACTGGGCACACACACCCCCAAAATATATATACACAACTGAGCAAGACAACGAGGCTGCTATGTATGTTGTGCAACAAAAATGAGAGCTGATAAGGCTACATAACATCCCAACTACACACAACTGTCTACAGACCTCTAGGGAACACGAGCTGTAGAAAGGACAGGACAAGGCCCCGTCATACCTTTATATATATATATATATATATATATATATATATATATATATATATATATATATATATATATATATCGTACCAAAAGGGACTGCAGCTCCGAACCAAGTGGAGCGCCCTGACTACAGTTGAGTGGAAGACCTACTGAGCTGGATCGTCTGTTTGGCTACCTAAACCTGCAGGCATGAACGCAGTGCCCCCAAGCAAAAGGGACGTCAATACGAAACAATGTACTGAGTGTATAAGGCAATGGAATAACTGAAATTGAATTGAAAATAATACAATTTGGAAGCCAGAGAATGCTCTGAAAATCTCATCTGACCAATCTCATATGAAATGCAATATAATACTATTATATATCTCACTGACCAAGTGGCCAAGCAACTATAAAATCTCACTGGTCAAGTAGCTAGGCAATATGTCTCACTGACCCGTCGGCCAGACAATCTGTCTCACTGACCAGTCGGCTAGGCAATCTGTCTCACTGACCCGTAGGCCAGGCAATCCGTCTCACTGACTCGTAGGCCAGGCAAAATAAAAATGTCTCACTGACCAAGTGGCCAGGCTAAAGAAAAATATATATGTATATCACGCAGTATATTATGCATATGCTGAAAAAAACTGATACTGTAACATATGTTGACACCCAATTTTGTCCCGCATCTCCTCCGAAATACCTATTTATACTTCTGGTATTTCGAGAAATTAAAAAAATATGCATTTAAGTTTCACTATAATTATTAGTCTTTTATTAACACCCACGTTTTATTTATTCTTCTGCAGTTTATTATTATTATTATTATTGTTATTATTATTATTATTATTCTTAAATTATCATTTTTATTATTAATTGTCATTAATTATTATTTCTTGTTATTTCCATTATCATTATCATTATCATTATTATTATTAATTACTAATCATTATTATCAGCGTTATTTGTTATCAATTATTAATCATCATTATCATCGTTATTTTTATTATTAATTATTATCATTATTTTATCAATAATTGTTATTTATTATTATTATTATTATTATTATCATCATTATTATTTCTTATTATTATTATCATTATTATTTTATTATTACCCCTATTATTGTTATTATTATTAATTTATTATCATTTTGTTATTATCAATAATTGTTATTTATCGTTATTATTTTTATTTATTAATTACTATCATCTTTATTATTATTATTATTATTATTATTAATTATTATCATTTTTTAATTATCAATGTTTGTTATTTACCATTATTATTATATCTATTATCACCATTATCATCAACATTATCATTATTACCATTATCATTGTTATTTAGCAGTATTACTACCGCTATTTATTTGCTACTATTATTTAGTATTATTGAAACTTGCATTTCTCGACATTTCTACCAACTTCCGCACACACATCGCATTTATTTCGCACATTTAAATGATAGCGTTTGTTATTAAATATTATTGCACGGTCATTTGCGACATCATATAATATTATCCGGATCTTTTATAATTACATATTTACGTATTAGGTGATATTCTAGCACCCTTAGTACATCGTTAATCAAAATGGGTCTCTTATTCAAATTTAGAAGCCAAACTATTTTTTACACTCGGTCCGTATTTTGACTTACCGGACCCCAAATCAAAGTCTGATTAACTCCTAATATTTTTTGGACTAGACCATATTTTTTGTCTCAATTTTTAGACCAGTCCATGTTTAATTTACTAGTCCATCCTTTTAATACCCAGTCTACAATTTGACTCGGTCCACAAATGGACCGGGTCCGATACATTTTTTCGTCCAAATAAGGGAAACCCTTTTAGGGTTTCCCCTTCATTTTCATATACTCCACCGCCTCCATCCCTTTCCCTCTTTTCTTCTTTCTCTTCTTCTCCTCCATTCCCGCTCCTCCTCGCCGCCGCTCCCACTCACCCCCCTTTCCCTCCTTCTTCTCCGCTCCCCACTCACCCTTGTCCCCCACTTTTCTCTCTCTCCCGCTCCTCCTTCCCTTTTTTCAGTACAAAAAAAAAACAACGAAAACAAAACCTATAAAAAGACAGTAAACAACGACAACAAAGGGGGGAACAACGAAGAGGAAAGGAAAAGAAAAGAAATGAACTGAAAAGGAGGGGAGTGAGAAAAATCAACGAAAAGAAGAACATATCAAAAAAGGGAGGGTTTTCGTTGTTTTGGGGTTTTGATCTTAGAGAAAGAGACAGAGAAAACAAAAATCAACGGGTTTGAATCGTTTGAGAACAAAGAGGAGGAAAACGAAAACAAATCAAAAAAGAAAAAGAAGAGGGAAATCAACAAAGAAAGAAACAGAAAAAAAACGGGGGGGGGGGGGGGGGGGGGGGACGGAACATTGTTTTAGAAAAAGGGATTGGGAGTATTTTGGAAGGATTTTTCAGATTTTTGAAAAAAAAAAAAAAGGGATTCAAGGTTTTGAGGATTTTTCAGTTTTGAGGGATACAACATATTCCAAACTTAATTTTCCTTTTCCGGTGAACTTTAGCCACGACCAACAATTACTCTATTTCCATTTTTTCATTTTGAAACTTTAGTTACTTTAATCGGTTCGTTCGAGTTCGAGCATAAATCCGAGACTTCGACGACCTCAGTTCACTGCACATAAAAAAGGTAAACTCGATATATTTATTATGTATAATTTGTAGTTTCTGTTTTGGTTAGACTCTAGCCCATTCTGTTATATTTTCAGTAGTTATGTATTTTCTCTGTCGTCGTGCTATTTGTTTTGATGTTTGGGAGCTGTTAGGATCAAAATATTAATTGCTAAAATGTATTTTAAAAGACGTATGTTGTAGTTTGGCTGTTTAAATTGAATTTCCAGGGCCCAGAACCTATTTAGAGCCGAATACACATAAGATATACAGTGGGTTATCGAGATAAGAAGAAGATATACGTTTGATATACATCTGATATACACACCGTGGTGTGTATATCTTAGGTATATTGCGTATGTGGTTAAAACAGATCACGACTGAACCATCTCATAATTGTCTTTCATCCATAGGTTTCAAGTTTTTTTTTTTCTGTTGTGATTGATGCTAATATGAAACAGTGGCAGTGAGTATGGGTTGCATGTTCTTCTGTGATTTAGGGGATCATTATCGCATATGATTTGTACCAATCAAGTCCTGAGACTGTATCAAATCACTGAAAGTTTAATCCAGTCCAGTCTGCTACGTTTAAGTGCTCGACAAATGTTGGTTTGATATTGTGATTTGGGTATGAGTTTAAGGTTTAGTTTGATGTTGTTTGGGTCTGTCTGTATCGCGTTGAACCTGCGATTAGGTGTGCATTGTTAATTTCCAGCTCTCCATGACATAGCACTCTTTAAAATCTGCTCATAATAGTTCTCTTTGTGTCTGTTGATGCTTGTCGAAGGAATCTGGTACAGGTAAAAGGATTAGAAAAAAATGTTCAAATTTGGCGTGTTTATTCTGAGGGCCTAATTTAGATTAAGATGGACTGATCTTCTATGCGCCATATGGCTCTCCCCTGTTGCCTCCTCTCCATGATTCATATTTGCTTTTATTTCAAATTGTACCTGAATTCGCACTGCATCCTTTCCTTTTAAAAGTTAGTCTAAACTTGATCAAACTTGTATTCCCTTCGTCTGTTAGCTCTGTATGTAATGTCCATGCCTGCTGTGTCCTTATGACTATGTAATCCATTTGAAGTGGTTTAAGGGCAAATAAGGATGATTGCCTCTACATATAACTGTTTCTTATAACTATGTAATCTATTAGTTTTTTTTAGGCTCTGAATATCATGTATACCACTCATATTCTGTCCCTTAAATTTCCTTTACGAACTCTCTAAATGTGTTACGACATAGTAGAATTTCTTTGTTTCGTGAAACATCAACTTGGTGCATTATTCATCCCCCCAAATTCTGCCCAGTGGCTTCTCTGATTCGACCAAATCATCAGTGCATTGTGAATGTTTGAAATTTGGAGCATATACAATGTAGCGAACCAGTCCCTGTGTTTGACTCTGTTAGCCCATCCTTACGTTTGTTGAATACATCCATTTACAAACATGGACACCCCTGTTGAATGTTGCTGTTTTGTTGTGAATCGGTGTTGAGTTATTAGCCCAACCTGCTTTCCGTGTAGACTGAAGTCATTACAAAGCGACTGTATCTTGAGAGTTTTAAAATGACAAGTATGTTTTATGCAATATTGGTTATGTGAAGAATGTTGCTTGAGTTTCTTGTGCTGTACTACGGATTAAACATATAGTTCCACAATGCATGTAAATTACACTTCTTCTCTGTATGGGTGATTAGCCCGAATGTTTGTTGGATATTGAGTAGTTCGAATTAATTCCTACCATTAAGCTAATTGTTACATTCTGTCCAAACTGAGATGCACATTTGAAACTAAAAAACCAACTGCATTGTTGGGACAATTCTTAGCCACATCGCTATTTCATTTAAAGTTCCAAATTTCTTGGTTTGGCTTGTTGCTTATATATATTTACCCTTATTTGTGGATCATATACTAATCTTTCTTTCCTTCATTTTTTTTCTTCTGCATGATTGTCTCGCATACGAGTCCAAGGGACTCATCATCTCCCGCTTTCGTTGTTGGGCCAAAACCCAACGAAACTTTTCTCGAGTCAGCTCCATCAGCAAACAGTCCGCAGCATCTATGCTAAATTCGCTGGGCCGAAACCCAATAACAAACAGCTGCAGCAGTCCCATAAAATGGACTGAGCCCATTCAATCTATTTATCTTCTTTGTTTATTTTGTGCATCTTAATTCGTATTGTGCAACTAGCATCTTAATTGGTTTGTTTGCCTCTGCTTGCTCGTGTGATATTCGGTGAACCATAGAACTAACAATCGGTTTATTTAGTCATAACGAGTTTCATCTATAACTAATAATTAAAGAGTGATTTTTTATCGTAAATGGTAGTATATAGCAGCAACTAGAACATTGGAAATTATATTGAACTATTGGGAGTCTCATGAGTTAAGACACGTTTTAAGTTAATTGAGCTTTGAGAAGAAGTGATTTCAGAAAGGTTTAATTAAGGATCAGTGTCGTGAGCTATAAATAATTATTACCAAATCTCCTAAAGTCCTATACTTTCTATCTAAAAGAAGGAATAATGACCTGGCTCAAAAGAGTTGAATAAATTTAGCTTTGGCCACTCTTCTATTTCAAGAGGAAAACTACTTCATTCTTTTATATTTTGATTCACAGCAATCCACTAACTTCTCTTTTAGAACTTTAGTTAATTTATGTGTTTGGTTCCACTCTCTAATTCACTTTAAATATCCCGAAATCAGTCGAATGTTTGTGGAATTAATTTTACGCCTTAATTTCTTACAACTTACACTTAGCTTAATTAATTATAAGCCCGGTCGGATTAACCATTATTAATGGAATTTAGAGGATGCCTAATACCTTCCCTCTAGATTAGTTGAACCCGTACCTAGAATCTTAAGTTTCGCAGACCTTAAACAGAGCTAATTTTAGAAAATAACTTTAATAAACTTTAGGTGTCCTAATTCACCATAAATAATTAGGTGGCGACTCCTTAACATAACACAAACAAAAAACAGGAATCTCCAATATGTCGTACTTCTAATTTTAACCTCCGGGTAAAAATGGGGTGTGACAACATATCTATTCTGTCTCTCTATAAACTCAAGGACATAGGGAGGGGATATGACCCCTCGAAAAGAATAATATAACACTCAGAAACTATGCAATAATATGACAAGCTCTACTTTTACAAATCCCTAGTCATAAGGTTCGTTATACTCTTACCACATATGGAATCATGCCAAGAAAAGAAGGAACAACCTTAACATACCTGAAGCTTACTTCCCGACTTTCCACCAACTTCCTGTCTCGTAATCTGCATAAGATCATTTGCAGTCTCGTAATCTACACATATAAAACCATTCATACTATTGTTAGAATCATCGTCATGTGCTTATCTTAAGCCTTCAAATTAGATCCCTTTTAGAATCTGTCGAAATTCGGGCAGCATCTCCCCTGTTTATATCCCTAGCCCGAAATCACAATACCAATAACCACCACCACCACCACCACCACCACCAACAACACTAACATCAACAACATTATCATCAGTACCAAAATATTTCATAAAACATCCCACACGATGTTTATCCGATTTCTCAACCAACAAATTCATTATACGGTCATTTAATAGCTCTATCTTCGTAGATAAACTTAAATCAATATCAATAAGGAGAGATGCATACCTTGTTCTTACTAGAACAACAATATCTTCAATATTTGCTTTGAATCCAAGCTGAAATCCACCGCAAAACGATACTATAATCACAATTACACATTACCCGAGCCTCGATTTAATACTCCGCCACTTGAAATCACTCACAAACCCTTGACTTTATGATATACACTCACCCCTATATGTTTGTTGCGCTTTGGGAAATATTTTGGGTGAAAATGAAGGGGGTTTGCCCCTTATATAGGGTGTTTAAGTTGGTTTCCACCGACTTAAAATTTACCCTTCGCGTTCGCGGCCTTAGGTCGCGTTCGCGAAGGGTTAATCCCTTCTCCTCTTCGCGTTCGCGGCCCTTTGGTCGCGTTCGCGAAGGGTTAATTTCTGCTCTGGCGGCCTAACTTGTAACGTCCATAACTCTCTACTCCGATGTTCTATCTTGGTTTCCACCGACTTAAAATTTACCCTTCGCGTTCGCAGCCTTAGGTCGCGTTCGCGAAGGGTTAATCCCTTCTCCTCTTCGCGGCCCTTTGGTTAGGGCTGCTTATCGGGCGGATTGGGCGGATAACTACGCTTAACGGTTTGGCTTAACGGTTATCAGTTTTTAAAATTACTAATCCGCTAGCCAACCGATAAGATATCGGTTGGTTCAGTATCGGGTTAACAATTATCGGACGGTTATTGGGCGGTGTATCGGTTAAATTACGTAATTGCTATCTTTTTTTTTTTGCCTTGAAAGACAAACGTTTTATTCATAATTTAACAACTAGGAAGTCAATTAAGCCCCATAGCCACAGGGCAGGACTTAACAGTTAAGAATTCACAAGTTTAATCTCAACCCTTCCGATGGTGATCACTTCACCACCTTTCTCTGGAACCACAATTATTGCAATAGTAACTTCCAACACAAAATAATAATAATAATAATAATTTATGGATAATGGATAATAATAATAATAATAATAATAATAATAATAATAATAATAATAATAATAATAATAATAATAATTTATGGTTAATGGTAGAGTTTACCGAAGATAATTACTGATGGTTCAGACTTTTCACTTTAGTTCTTTAGCTTTAGATTTTAGTGTTTTAGGTTTACAATACATATTTTATATGTTTAGGGGTAAAAATATAAATATGATAAATTCTTAACGGGTTAACGGTTTGCCCAATAAGAAAATTATGTAATCCGCCCCCGCACCGATAAGCCGTTAACTACAAAATTTTAATCCATTCCCCAACCGCTAATCCGATAGCCCACTACTAATAAGCCAATAAGCCAATTTTACGGTTGGGTTATCGGTGGCGGTTCGGTTTTGAACAGCCCTACCTTTGGTCGCGTTCGCGAAGGGTTAATTTCTGCTCTGGCGGCCTAACTTGTAACGTCCATAACTCTCTACTCCGATGTTCTATCGACGAACGGTTTATTGTGTTGGAAACTAGACTTCATGAACTTCAATTTAGGCTTTTGCTTTGCTCCAAAACTCCTCATATACTAAAATATATTCTTTCTCCAAGTTGGACCAAAATTGCCCCTCATATTTTCTCCAAAATCCAACAAACTTAATTTCCTTGATTCACTTGCCCTGCAATCCTTCCGCAGCTTATTATATGAACTTAAACCCTCATAACCATAAGCGCATATAATCTCATATATCCTAGAAGGTACTCCAGTATCCACAATTACACAGCTAACACCTAACAAATCTTAGCGTACAAAACTACGAGGGGTAATAGGCATAAAATGAACTAAAACGACACTTATTTTGAAATGGAAGGAATACTATTTTTTGTCTTGAATTCCTAAATATTTATTGATGGAGGGCCCCTGCGAGATTAAGAAGAACCGTCGAAGTTACGTTGTCGTCAGTTAATGCGTCTTGCTATTAATGCTTACCCGTTTTCTGGGTAACCTTGTCTCGTTCATTAACTATATCAAATATATTTTGGAGATTCTTTGTGTTTGTGGATGTTTATAATTCCAGACTGAAAACTTATACATAAAACATATTCAGGTTATTTGTTTAGTTTACTTTAACGAAGAAAATGAAATCTACCAAACATAAAGTGGAGTGAAATCGGATAACTGCATTGAGAACTGTGATAAATGGATTATAGGTCGTGGGTTAATGAAGTGAAATGAAGTAATTAAATTTAGAATTGGGTTAAACGGTTCACTAGGTATGAGTTTATGAAGTAAAATCGGGAAATTAAATTAAGAATTGGGAGAATCTGTTAGGTTTTGGGTTTAATTTTGAAAACTTTGTTAACGTCCGGGTATATTTGACCCTAGTCCCTAAAAATGTACCTTACTCTAAAACACCATCCTACTGAAACTGTAAAAAAAGTGCACAACTAAAATCCAATTCTCTTCATATTCTTCTTATACTTATTATTGACTACCAAGGCTAGTGAGTCGATTGTCAAATTTGATACGGGTTGAAGTGGTCCATCAAGTTCTGTAGTCTTAAATAGTCAAAATGGAGACTTAACTCATTTCTTTATTTCTAAGTTTCTGTGGGAGGTGTCATCAAATCAAAACGTCTAAATTAAAATCACACCAAATTATAAGCTTAGTTCGACTTACTATATTTTCTGTCTCAATTTTAGTTATTCTATCTTTTTAAAACTTATTAAAAATAATACTCCGTTTCTTTCTAAATCTGAAAATAATCATGATATATTTAAGATCATAAATTTAAAAAAATTAGTATACAATCAAATAAATACATATAAAATAATTGGAACGAATGCAATCATCTAGTTAAGTACCAGTACTAAGGGAAAAAAGAAAAAGAAAATTCTTCTGCTATCGGCAATTGAAGTATCTTTTCTTTTCGTGGGGGTTCTTAGCTGTAGTGTCTTGTTACCCCCTCCTGTGTTTGGTCCGCTTTACTTTGTTGTTTTTACTAGAAATAAATGGTTCAAAATAATTATCATTTTATAAAATCAAGATATAATTAATCATTAGTTTATATCTTTATCCTTACTCAATAAAATGTGATAAGAGATTAATATGGTGAAAAAGAAAATTGTATTAATTGAGACCAAAGAATAAATAAGAATAATTTAACTCAATTACTCATTTAGTTGATGTTTTCTCAAAGAAACGTATAAAAAGACAAGTAAAACTGATGGAGTAATAGAAAACAGTACAATATCTTCAACTTTGTCGCTATTTTCCACAAGCGTAGCCACAATATAGTTGTGTCATAAATTTTCGAAAACTTGTCGTTTATACTCCGTCTTCATACACTAGCATCCTACATCATCCTAAAGCAGGGTGAAATATACCTCAAAGGAGTCGCACACTTAATCCATAAAAGCAAAGGATTGATCAATCGCCACGTGGATTAATCTGTTGGGCAACATTTAATGCTTGCAAAACACTTGAATGCAACAGCAAAGCAAAATTAGTGAGAGAAAGGACACATGCTGCATGTGTAAGGGGTTAATACTATTTAAAATTGAATTGGGGAAGAAGAGTCTTGTTAGAGTAAAATTGAAGCAATGAATGGAGTTCATGAAGATATGTTAGGTGAAGTGAGAACAACATTCAGGAGTGGAAGAACAAGAGGTGTTGCATGGAGAAAAGCACAACTTCAAGCCCTTCTTAAGCTCCTTACTGAAAAAGAAGATGAGATCTTTGAAGCACTTAAACAAGATGTTGGAAAACACCCTGTTGAAGCTTATCGTGATGAAGTGGGTACCTGGTTTCTCTCTCTCTCTCTCTTTTTTTTTTTTTTTTTTTTTTTTTTTTTTTCCTTTTCAACTGATTTATGCACCTGGTGCTTTAGTTCATGAGCTCATAACCATATTAGTAATGCAAATTTTTGCTTCACTGAAGTTAACATCTGTATGATCCACTGTTTCCTGAAACGGGAAGTTGTATTTGTTGGATGTTATATGTGGATGCTAAAAATCCAACAACCACGAAGAAACAGGAACACTAGCAGCTCGAATAGAAAGTTGATCTGAAAAAAGATAGATAACGTAGAGGATGAAAGCTGGAAGGATCTTAGTGATGATCGTTTTTTAAGCTTCCAAACAAGTTGAGCCTGGAGGCGTTGATAAAAGTGGCAGCAAGAGCTGAGCTAAGAGAAAAAGTGTAAGTGAGTGGTAGAGTTCAGTATAGGTGTAGCTGGGTAAGAATCTGATGAGTCCAGATGTTGGCGGAGTGCCCCTTTGTTAGAGGAGTCGGAGGGTCTAATAGCTAGCTAGCTAGGGTTTAAAAAGGGTCCCTGATCAGTAGGAAATGACGTCTTGATTTGTGGGGGATGGTTGCAAGAATCTCAAAATCCATTGAGAAATGTGGAGCAGTAACGGCTGTGTTGGAGTTAATCAAAAGTGGAAGATGTGGAGCAGACAAGTTTAATTAGGCGGGAAGTGCCTGATAAATGGAAGACACGCAGGTCAGGCATCCCTGGACTTTGTCTGTCTTCCGATTTGCACATGTTGAGCTGGCTCATCCCACCTCAGGAGTAGGACAAACATTTACCACTACAGCAGTCAACCTATCATGCCAGAGAAATGACATACACTTGAAATTCATATGTGATCAAAGAGAATTAAACAATAAAAATTGGTATATTTAGGGATTCATCGCATGACTAAAGTTTTGTTTTCCACTCATTTCAGGTTGGTGTGGCGAGGAAATCAGCTACCCTTGCTTTGCGCTGTTTTGAGAAGTGGATGGCCCCTCAAAAGGTTTGTAATTCAGCCCCTCTTCTGTTTCCCCCCTGCTAAACAAATAAAATTATCCTTAACTGTTAGATCAGTTTTTGACAAACATCTTTGATGAAATTGTCCTTAATGGAGTAACAGGTTCCTAATGTTGGCTGTAACAACTCCTCTTCCTTTCTGTCTTGAATAAGTATGTTAGCTGTTGTAGAAACAGTATGGACCTTTTTACAACCGCCCTTGCGTAGATTACTAAATATTATCTTAGTGGAGAATAGTCTAAGTGGTTTTGCTGTTCAAAACAATCTACAGATACAAGCAGGCCGAAACACTTCGAAAAGTACGAAAAAGACCTCGCACGAAACAGATATACAATTGTTCTGTTGTGTTACACTGTTACTAATTAGTCTGTGAAGTAGTAGCAACAGGAGCTGCATCACATAGTCCAAAAAAGTGTTGCAATAACATACTAGTATAATGAACAATCTGCAGTTTCAAATGAATTGTGAACAAACAATCAATCCAGAAGTAACAATGAAGTAATCCTTGTGATGCTATGATCTTGTTGAGACATGAGACATCAAAGTGCTTTTACTGCAGGATGCTATTACTCTTTGTGCGTGGAAGCTGTCAATTATCTCTTATGTTTACTTGCTTCTTGGTCACTAACCAGCAAGTGAATGTTAAGATTGTTCTTTTATCCATGTTGCTGAGTCATTTGGAAACTATTTGTATTATCTATAATCTATAAACTAAGATGTTGAGCAGACACTGATGATATTATATGAGCAGGGCCGAATACCATTAGTTTTCTTTCCTGCAAGAGGGGCAGTAGTATCAGAGCCACTGGGAGTGGTGCTCATATTTGCATCCTGGAATTTTCCCATCTGTGAGTAAAATCTTTTTGACTACTACTGTAACTATCCTTTTTTTTTTTTTTTGCTTGACGCGGAGAAACATTTGCCATTGTACAATCAAACAAATTCCTTGAACTCTGTATCAATATGACTTAGTCAGGAACCAAAATAATATGGATTTTATACTCTTCCATTATTCAATTGACATCTAATATGGTCTGTTAGCTGGTTTTCTACAACCGTTGCCTTGTATTTATTAGTCTATTATTTTATCTGCAGCCCTGGCTTTAGATCCGATGATTGGAGCAATTTCTGCTGGAAACGCAGTTGTCCTCAAACCTTCAGAACTAGCACCAAAATGCTCCTCTTTTCTAGCCAATACAATACCTCTTTACATGGATCCAGAAGCTATTAGAGTTGTTGAAGGGGGAAAAGTCGTAGCAGAACAACTATTGCAGCTCAAATGGGATAAGATATTTTTTACAGGTATAGCCTTAGCCATCTAATTTCCTGTGATCTTTCTCATGTTTGGGAGGAACGTTTTGCAGAAGGACATTCAGCATTTAAGAATAATTAAGAAGTGACCTAGAAGAAAGATTTGTTAGTTATTAAGTGTTGATAATGTAATTATGGCTTCTTGTTTTGCAGGTAGTCCACAAGTTGGGCGCATTATAATGTCAGCAGCTGCGAAGCACTTAACACCTGTAACCCTAGAGCTGGGTGGAAAATGTCCTGCCATCTTTGACACACTATCTAATTCCTCTGATTTACAGGTTCCCAATGGTTAAATATCCCTAAAGTACTAATGGTTACTTCATGTTCATCTAAAGAGAAAGTTAGGCTACAAATTTTTAGGGATCAAAGCATCTCCCATACGGGACAACTTTTTTTGTTGCAAATGAAAGAAACTGACATAAATTTTGGAGTACAATTGGATATTTTTGTGATAGGTCATTGCACCAAAATTTTGGGTTGCGTTATGGTGGGAAGTAGAGTGTATAATTTGTTCATACTGTAGTCATATTTTGCTCACAGTATAAGGTTGGTTTTAAGGTGGCTGTCAAGAGGATAGCAGGTGGAAAGTGGGGAACATGCAATGGACAAGCATGCATAGGAATCGACTATGTGCTCGTGGAAAGACAATTTGCTTCAGTTCTGGTATTAATGGCAGCATGAGCTGTTGTATTTATCTGTCCTTCCTTTCTCTTTCTCATTAAAAGTTTTATATGTTATTGTCTTTTTGAGGCAGATGGTGTAGCTACCTGTTTATTATTGTAGTTTCTCGTTTTCCAGATCGAACTATTGAAGAAGTTCACCAAGAAATTTTATGGTGAAAACCTGAAAACTTTGGAAAATCTCTCCAGAATCGTGAACAAGCACCACTTTGATAGAGTACACAATCTTCTCAAAGATCCAAAAGTTGCAGCATCCGTTGTTTATGGAGGCTCAGTAGATGAGGAAAACATGTAACCCTCTGTAGTCTGTATCCCCTTCTACTATTGTTCACATACACTGTTCCTCATTTTACTTGATGAATTTTTCAGGGTTATTGAGCCAACAATATTGTTGAATCCGCCTCTTGACACTGATATCATGACTGAAGAAATATTTGGCCCATTGCTTCCAATCATCACAGTAAGCCCGAACAGATTCTCAAGCAATACTGTTCTATGTATTACTTAATGAAATGTTAATCTCTGCTTTCAACTAGAGTAAAAGGACTTTACTCTCGATTCACTTTATAAAAGATCTCTTCAAGAGAATGTCTGACTGGAAAGTGGTTTTTTTAACAGCTGAATAATATTGAAGAAAGCATTCAGTTCATAAACTCGAGGGAAAAACCTCTTGCAATATATGCATTTACCAAGAATGATTCGTTGAAGGAGAAGATCTTGCAGGAAACATCTTCCGGAAGTCTGACTTTCAATGATGCTGTAATTCAGGTATGAGGCTTCGCCTCCTCTTCCAATTGTATCCTCACCCCCTCAGTTAAATATATGTAGAAATGGAGATGTTTGATTTACTTGTCATAATATTGCAATTTCAGTTTATATGTGACACATTACCATTCGGAGGTGTTGGTCAGAGTGGTTTAGGACGTTACCATGGGAAGTTCTCTTTTGACACGTTCAGTCATGAAAAAGCAGTTCTACATAGGAGCTTCTTAATTGAGTTGGAACCAAGGTATCCTCCATGGAATAATTTCAAGATGGAGTTTGTCAGATTGGCTTACAACTATGACTACATTGGTCTTGTACTGCTCTTGCTGGGGTTGAGAGGAATATTCAGAACAAATCGAAGGCAGTAGAAGATGAACTCTTCTCAGTCAAATAAGGGTAAATCCATCAAACAAAAGTGCCTTACCGATCACCAAGAAAGCTAAATGTTGTCACTCCCTTGCTCCTGTGGGAAGTTTTGGGTGTGAAACTAATTTAGAATCGTCATTTCTATCCAGAAATCCACTGAAGTAGTTTTATTTGTCTCTCTACTTGCCTATCAAGTATATTATTATAAACAAAATAAAAGAAATATGTTTGATAATAGACTGCTAGCGGGGATTTGGAATTAGGATTTTGTTCAATTCTAATAGAAGAATAGACAAAGTAATACAGTAAGTTAAAGCGAAGTTGCCACTTACCTGCACGTTTTGAATTAACATACTTGCCTAACCTAAATTACAAGTCCAACTTAAACATGAAAAGATGAGGAGGCATCAATATTACGTGGTGGTTTCGAGAAGAGGTGACAATTTAAAATGTAATGGCTAGTTTTGATCCCACACGCTTCCTGATTACTGCTGTTTAAGTAAGCATTCTTATTCCGCTATAAACTACTATGTAAAAAGACAATATGATGTTATTCTTATAGAGCTTTCCTTATTCTTTTTCACTCTTGTAAGGTTTGCAGTACAGGTTTTGTTCTCATTGTCTCTTGACAATCTAATGAACACACCTCAATATTTCAAGGACATGACAATCCGTGTTTTTTAATCATAAATACGTAAAGATCCCCCAAATAGTTTGCTTTTACCCATGACAATCTTTAACTATGCGGGAGCTCGTTTATCCCTGTTTTTGTCCTAACGGCATCATTGACAATCTTTTTTTAATAAGATTATCATTTTCATCACGGATAGTCTTAAAGCGACGACTACTTCTTTAATGTTAAGGACATAGTTGGTGTTGGGCTTAACGGTTCAAAAATACTCTTAACATGATATGATATTGTCCGCTTTGAGTCAAACCCGCATGATTTTCCCCAAAAAACCTCACACTTATACGTAGCTCCTTTTCCTTTTCATCTACCAATGTGGTACTTTATTCGCACACCTAACAGTTGGAAACATCTGTCAGTTTTTGTCTTAAACTCTTAAGGTGATATTTACTTTGGGATAATTTTTTTTGCTAAAATGACACTAATTTTTGGACGGAAGGGGTATCAGATTCTTCTGTTGAAACAAAAATAAACATGTTTACTGCAATTTGGCTCAGAGAATAATGTTGTCAACTTGAGCACATATGTTTGTAGGCGAATAGAGACGTCGCAGCCAGATGTCTGAATTTAAAAATTGGACCAAAAATAAAATAAAAAATCAAACTACACATTAGTCAACACGTAATTCTCAAAAGGTGCACGGTGATTGGTTATATGAGGAATGGCCCTTTTTGGCCTCTCCTTGTCCAAAACGACACCTTTGATAACCAATCTTCCTCATCAGCCATCGGAAAATGTCCAACGCGCCTCTACATTTCTCATGCCTATAACAGATCTCACTCTTAGGCGAATCTCGACCGTCAATTTGATCCGATTCAATCACCCTAAATCTCTATCTGGCCCTAATTTCGCTGCACTTAAAACCCCGATGGCCGATAAAGAAAATAACAAAAGCACCATAGAGTCAACGATGGATAACAAGAGCACCGTAGAGTCAACAACGAATAACAAAACGGAAACGGAGAAGAATCAGGAGAAATCAACGGTTGCGATTCCACCACCGCCGGAAAAGCCGTTGCCAGGGGATTGTTGTGGGAGTGGATGTGTTAGATGCGTGTGGGACATGTATTATGAAGAACTTGAGGAATACAATCAGCTTTACAAGAGTAATCCAGATGTTAAGCTTTCTTAGATTTGTTTGGGGAATATATATTCATCTCGGTTCATATGAATTGTTGTTTGCTGTATTCATTAAATTGTTTATTTACAAGCAGGGGAGATGTTGTAGACGAAGTGAGAACTTTGTAAACTTCACCTTTGTACTCTTGACCAAGTTGTTCTTTTTCTACTCTAATTTCCTGAATTTATGGCATTGTTTGAAAACTAGTTTTGGCAAATACCTGTAAGCAAAGATGTGAAAGCAACTCGAAATTATAATAGTCTTGAAATTTACAGATTAGAATTTGATGTAGTATATCAAAAGCCAAGGCAAAGATTAAGTGTAAAAGATCGTGTATGCTACGATTAAGTCACATTATCAATGCATTTAACCTGCTGAAATTACAAAGTACATTAAAGTTTTGTGTATTGTGATCTTCACTTCACGGTTCCCATTTACTCTGCGCGTTAGCTTCTATTACTATATATCAATATCATTGCTTAAAGTCATATTAACTCCTATTCATTTTAAACATTCTTGGAATTCTCCCAAAGCTAATACACCTAAGAGATTTTGTTTCGAAAATTGCACATATTATTAGTCAAAGATTCTTATTAGTCACATTTGGGGGTCTCATTGTTCAGTACCACTACTACTTGCATTTATTTACTTTTTCCTGGATGAGTTTCACGCTACTTTTCTAACACGGGACCCTCTTCTTTAGTTTGTTCTTTTTCATAGTGCACATTTTATTGCAAAAAATGCAGTACTTTATCATTATTCATTACATATTCAAACAATTTAATGCTTTGTCGCGAATTATACACAACGTGATAAGTGCGGTGTGTACTAAATAGTAATTTACTACTTTCGAGAAAGAGTCACTAATACTAGATACCAAAACTTGTACAGAATTCGAAAAAAATAACAAAAATTAAATATAAAAAATAATGTTGTTCCAAAGAATCGAACCTAGAACGCTAGAAATAATTTTAGACATTCTGAAGGATTTGAATTAGCCTTTTACATTTGTTCAAAATATTTAAAAATTAATATATGTATATAAAAATTACCTCATATATACAATATAATTTTTTATGTAGATCCCACCCTCTAAATGTACTGAATGGGCTCATTCATCGAAAGGTACAATCACTATAAAGTAAAGAAATAAATTGGTGAGTTGCGTAAATCGTAAAATGTGGAAGTTGTAGGTCCAAAAAAGCCCAAAAGCTAATCTTCCGTCATTGTCGGGTTTCCGGTCTTTACAGTAGTCAACTCCTCCGTCATGATCCAAATGAACCCGGCGGTTCATTTAACCAAAATAGAAAACCGGTGCTTCAGACAATATCACAATCTTCCCACTAAACCCGGTTTGCCGTTCCCCACTCCCAAAATACAACAGTTTTGCAACCGCCTGGAAAAAACTGTCTTTTTGTCGAAAACTCATAAACCCCATTTCCTCTCATTTTTGTCCAAAACTCAACAGTTTTTTGAGGGGTCAACTGTTGGTGAAATAGAAAAAGAGAAAATGGCGGTTAATGGTTGCTTCAAGCGTAATCTTCTTGTGATGCTTACTGTGTTTGGAGTAATGGCGATAGTGAAAGGTCCAGTTGAAGCCCTAGCTTCTAGCTCTCCTTCTGCTTTTGTCCAAAATGTAATCTACTCTAACAAGATCGCCATCTTTTCCAAATCTTATTGCCCGTAAGTATCTCTCTGTTTGATTAAAACTGAGGATTGATTAGAAAATTGTTTCTAGGGTTTCTATTCTACTTTGCTTGTTAACTGGATTGATCTGCTCTCTGTTTTATCTTCTTTCATGTTAATTGTTAAAAGCATCACTGAGAAATTTCTGAAGAATAGCTGTGATCACAGATAGACCTGATTTTACTACGTTTAGACTTTGGCCGATTTATTAGTCACTTACATGGGATTAGCTCTTTGTAAGTTGTTAGTTATTTACTGGAACTCTTATGAGGATTGACACCATTCGGTTGCATTTGAATTCGCTGTGGCTTGCTTCTTGATTGATTTTCACTTGAGGGTGACTGATAACATTGGTTTCATCTTGGTTTTAAGTAGGAGGTAATCTGTATATTTCTATTTTTTGCTTATAGAGGGTGACTGATAACATTGCTTTCTTTATTCAATTGTTCAATTCCATATTGTTTCCGCCATCATTTGTTATATTACATAAAGTGTTTGTAGCTGTTGACAAATTTTCTAGACATCTAGTGCCTTTTATTCCTCTTCCATATTGAAATTTGAAAATAATTGCTATGCATATATGAAGAGCACACTACACACGTATAAGTTTACTTTTACATCATTGCCATCTTCCTTTGATTGTAGTTATGAGCTCTAAAGGGTCTTAAACCAGACCTTTCATTTTGGCAAAGAAGGAAGCTAGTGAGAGACGGACCGATTTAATAGCTGAGCATGTGATTTATGATGTTCTCTGTGCTGCTTGGAGTAAACATTATATAAGGTTAAGATATAATGTAGATAATGGATTTGAGGCATCATAGGCTGTAGTGGTGCTCTGTATCCCATCACATTTTGAGGCTATGCCTTCTTTTATTTGATTCTCTGCTGGATAACACATTTATCTTGACCATAAAAAGAAAGAAGAATCATAAAGTACCTTGTGTCTGAGAATTGAAATAGCTTTCTAAGTGTTTTTAATGTTTTGAAGGTTGTTCCTTCTCATTCTATTGGTTTAATTTGTGTTATCTTTCGAAATAGGTACTGCAAGCGTGCCAAACGAATCTTCAATGAACTTCAAGAACAACCATTTGTGGTGGAGCTTGATCTTCGAGGTAATTTGTCAATACCCCTCCCCTGAAAACTGTCAAAAGAAATGAAAATAAAGTAAAATACTTGAAAACTATTCATGGAAGAAAACACAGTTTTCATTGACTATTCATTGCCTATTTGTGCTTCCTCCTCCTAAGAACTTTAATTAGTCTAGATTGATTGTCACATCTTGTGATGGAAATTTATGGATTTGTTTCAAACGTACGATATATCTGTTCAGATGATGGCGGTCGTATTCAAGATGTCCTTCTAGATCTGGTGGGCCGCAGCACAGTCCCACAAGTGTTTGTGAATGGGAAGCATATTGGTGGTTCAGATGGTAGGCTTTGTGATTGCAGTTGTCCGGTTCCTGCTCTCCTGACCTGATATTTATCAGCTTGTAACATTTGATTCTTCTTGTTTTTGATTGTTTTCATTTGTTTGTTGGCTTCTTATTAGATCTCCAAAATGCTGTCAAAAGTGGGCATTTGCAAAATCTTCTTAAGAAAGAGTAAAGTACTAAAAGCCGAGAGATTCAAGCTTTCTGAAGTCCTGAAGCTGCAATGTATTCTTGGAGAGCTCAGTTAAGTTCAGTAGGTCCAAATCTAAGCTAGAAATTTGTATGTTGATATGCTGTTCGTTTTGTTTCTTATGCTGAATTTGTGGTATTTGGACAAAAGACAAGGGATTTGAACTTAATTCCAGAGCTTATGTCCTTCACTGTCTATAACTTTCAGCATGCAGTGCTAGTAGGTTGTTTACAAATGAACAAAAGTAAAACGGAATGGGATAACACATAACCGTGGAACTAGAGAAATTGTCTAATACAGATTTTGCTCCTGTTCCAATTATGTCGTTCAAATTTCAAAATTTGGTATGCAATTTTATGGCCATCTAGGTTCTAGAACCAGTGGATAATCTTCTGAGCAAATGGCATGATGAAAAACTTGAAGATCCAAATTGTGTATAGAGACATAAGAACGACGAGATGCCATGATTGGCACATAACGAGACCTGTTAACTCAAAAGTCTTTTAATTCATCTAGAGAATACCCAGTGGGCCTAATTAGTTAAATTTGATAAGTACCGCTAAGTGCCATTTTTCATGAGCTCTGCTGATCCATTCACATTTCAATAGAATGATTTGGTGAGGGTAGATTAAGTGCTATGATCCATTGAAGGTGTCATGCCAAGTCAACTCAAATTTGTCTGACTTCTAATTTACCTTTGTCAAAGGTAACTCAATGCTGTCTGATTTTGAATCTATCCTTGTTAAAGAAATTTTTTGTTCCGTCTGACTTTTAATCTATCTTTGTCAAAGCAACGCATGACAAACTATTAAACCAATCTTATAGCTGGCCAACTGAATTGGTTGAGGAAACCTATCTTCTACTAGAAACACCATGTTTGTCCGATTTGGATGCGTTAAGCATGCTGTTAGCATTATCAAACGCTCTGTGGGATTAATAGTTGCATTATTTATAAATTTTTTTATGGAACTGTCTCTTAGTTAAAAGCATAGCTTTTATCCATGCGCTTCAAATTGTTACCTTTCTCAAAAAACAAAAAAACATTCGCTTCAAATTCACTCTGAGTTCGCTCCAAAAGACGTAGGCATCAAAACTCAGCGATCAAGCACTCACTCCAAAAAGCAGTTTGTTCTCTTTGTTGTCCTTTTGATGGTAGTTGTCTTGGACAAAAATGAAGTTGGTGAGTCGAAAACAATACAAACAATCCGCACAGAAAAAAGGAAAAGTGACAAAGAAGAGAAGAGAAAAATGATAAGGGTTAGGATTCATGTTTGAAGAAGAGATTCAAAGATAGGGAACTTCAGTTCTTTGTCACTGTAATTATGTATTTGTATGCTAAGTGTAAACATTAACCTTGTAATTAATCAATAACAGCAGCTACGGCATTTGCCCTGCAGCACTTTGCCTTCTTTATCTATCAAACTATAAATAAACAACTAAAAAAAATAGAAATGAAAAATAAATAACAAAAGCTACGGCAGCAGCTGTTTGCCTGCTCGCAGCAGTATATGAAGACCTTTAGGCTACAAAACAGGAATTGCTTGTTGTGATTGCTACAGAGTACGAACTGCGAACCACAGATTTAAATGATTTGATACTCTCCTGACTCTAGTCAGGTGGGTGCAGCAGAAGCGTTTGGCCGCCAAAATGTCTTCTCTGCACTTAGTATTCCAACTTGGTTCTGGGAGATGGTCTTCCGGATTTCCCAATGCAGAGACTTGAGTAAGTTTTCTACTTCCTTGGTTGTGGCAGAGTCGTCACGGACAATCAATTTACCTCCTGGTCTAACTATTCTGTCAACCTCTGCCATTACAGCAACAATTTTGCACCTACAAAATGCCACATGAAAGTCATTAGTCCACTGTAGAAGAGGACTATGGTTCTACTCCATTAACTACTATTACCTCTTCTTCAACTGGGAGAAAAGATGATCAGCATGTAGAAGATCGTATGTCCTTGGGTATGTACTAAATGATTCACACCAATCATGATAAATTCCAAAAAGACCACGCTCATATATTATTGGAAGTGTATCTGGAGCATTGACATTCACCACATTCAACACCCACATTTTCAGATCTCTAAGTGCCGCAGCAAACCTGTTATAATTATAGGAGCCTTTTATCGGTACTCTTTTTCGTGCATATTGGACAAAAGTAAGAAGAAAGAAGTCAGTTACCCTCCATACACTGCTCTCATGTCCATGGCGTTTCTCACATTTGACCAGCTAATTCCCAATCCGTTCATATACACCTTGCTTACCAAACGTTTCCAATGTTCTAAATCTGCTGCAAAGTCATCTGGCGCTGGTTTTCCATAAATTCCAACTTGTGATTTGTTTAGCCAGTAAGGAGGCGTCTTCAGTCGCTCCGGCCACTCTACAGGCCACCTATATCCTCTTTCCTTTTCTTTACTTGGCACCTTATGCATACATGAATGGAAGGGGACATACCTGAAACATGTGTAATCCAATCTCATTAAAAGTTGGTAAGCATTTCTCATATATATGGAAATTACAGTCTAATTCTTCGTAGATATCATAAATAGTATTGGCAGGGAGATTTCACCGAATAAACAAAATTTTGTAGGAAGAAAATTTCTTAGTCTATTGTTACAGTGAGCTTACCAGGCAGCATTAGGATCATCTTCTGGTTTACACATTGGAGGTTTGTTTTGTTTTCTTTGATCGTAGCATTCATTTGTGTCTGGTTTGTGGTAGATGGCAACACCAACAGAGTTTAGTTTGTCCTTCTTTATGGTTACAAGCTCCCAGCACATGGCCACCGTCAAGCTAGACATTTCTGGTAATAGAGAGCCGAAGAAGGGGAAAGAAAAAATAAACGCGTCAATTTAACTCTCTAATAGCATTAAGGGAAAGAGATGATTAGGATTTTACCCTTCCATATCTCGACATCTTCTTCAAGAGTTTGGTAGACAGGAGTTGCAGACCAGGCAAAGTAACCTCCGGGGCGAAGGACACGATTCAATTCCAGGAGAAGAGCACCACCTTCATTGCAAATTTAAACTTTATTAAGGAATTCATATGCGCAACTCAAAGGCAAAGTCCAAATGGGACTTGACTGTTCAAATAGCTCTAAATAATAATATTGTGTAGGAAACACCTTCCTCATGCCAAGGGACTCTGCAGCGTGCACAATGCACAAGGTCAAAAACTCCACTTGGAAATGGCAACCTCTGAGTACCCATCACGGCAGATATTGCAGGTATTCCCCTTTCCAGTGCGAATTGAACTTGTGCCTCATGTTCATCTTTAGGTGCGAAAGACATTGCAAGAACGTCTCTCTCGAAAAGATAACCACCAAAACTAGCTACTCCACAGCCAACATCTAACACTACTCTAGTGCGCTTTCCCCATGCTATATCCGGAACTGCCTACAACCGCCAGTTGATTGACATAAATTACAGCATCAATGAAATGTCAAATTTAGTATCTTCTAGGAGTAGTAATTAGTTTTAAAATGTTCTTTTACTTTTTTGGTTGATCATCCTAT
Organism: Lycium barbarum; assembly: GCF_019175385.1. Classification (NCBI taxonomy): domain Eukaryota; kingdom Viridiplantae; phylum Streptophyta; class Magnoliopsida; order Solanales; family Solanaceae; genus Lycium; species Lycium barbarum. The sequence goes on from NC_083348.1 coordinate 92,100,939, forward strand.
GATGTTGTGTAGTAGAGGCCATAGCGAACATCTTTAGTCACTATCCTGATATTAGTGTTTCATCATAGCTGTATTGTTGTTTTTGTAGTCCTTGGTGATGGATAACATACCTCTTGTACAAAATCAAGGTAATGCAATGCTCCATGGATAAACTGAGTACCTCCACCTGGGAAAGTTAGGAATTCACCAGAAACCTTCACCCAGTTTTGGTGGCCCTTCACCTCTGCTAACAATGTATGAGGCACATTATGGTACCATATCTGGATAAAAGGCAGAAATACTCAAAAGATTAACATTTTCCTGGTCCATATTAAGTAAAAAAGTAGTAGTTAAAATAGACAACTAACTACCTTATCTCTGCTTTTGGGCCACTCAATTGGCCTCTTGTATCCCTGAGGCAAGGAGACTAGACAGGTAGGAGGTTCCTGAGGACAATGTCTTTCACGATGTTCATAATGCTTTGTGGTTTTTAGCTTCTTTATTGCTTCTTCATTGTCTAAACATGGTATGTAGTCTGCACCAGCTTCCGCCTTGCACAGCTGCCAATTCTGTTCCGGAACGCTGCTGTCTTGATTATTTGTTCCGACTGTTCGTCTTTCTTTCTGGTTCACTGACTGATCGGCTTGTGTCGACCAGGCCTTCTTTGATTCTTTAGACTCTTTTGGTACAATGATTTCTGTCTTGTGATTTTCATTCTTCGGAACAGGTAGGTTATTAGTTAAGTTTACGGGAGCCTTATGATCATTTTGAACCTTAACATCTTCTTTTAATATATTAGGTGCTTCGTCATGTTTGATTTGATCTTTACTCGTTACCCCTTGAGTATGTTCTTCTAATTGTTTCTGTTGCTGTTGCATTTGGTCATCTTCCTGTTGTTGATGCTGCTCAAGTCGTTTTTGTTGCTCGTGATCTGACAATATGTTCTTGGCGTTATCTGTTGAAACTCCATGGGCATCATTTCCTGAATCCAAAGAGACATCCTCTTCAGCCTTTTCTTTTCCGGTTGTTGCCTTTCCGACTCCTGCAGTTATTTGCTCAGCTTCTTGCCTGTGAGTGATGGAACTTTCCTCGGAAGTTTGTGTCTCCAATTGTTTCTGCTTCTCTTGCTCTTCAATTGATTCGGTTCCACGCAATCCCTGAGAGTTCTCTGCCACAGCTAGATTTCCATTTTTCTTCTCATCCTCCGGTTTTCCATTTTCACTATTCCCATTGAAACTATCTCCACCTCCAGAATCCTTTGTAATATCTGTTGAGACATCTGTTTGGAGCTTGTCAATTTCGTTAGTATCCTGAGGCCGGTTAGCATCACCAGTTTTAAGGGCATCATCAGGAAGGTCTCCTTGTGTGTCTTTGAAAACAGGAGGTGTTTTAGCACTATTAGAAATGGTCTTGTGGGCATTCATAATGGTGGAAGCAAAAGAAGAAGATGCAGAAGAGGTAGAATCGGTCGACGTTCGAGTGGTGGATTTGGGAGGAACAACAGAGGTGGAGGTGAGAAGCCATACTCCCAACACACATAATGAAACAAAGATGATAGTAGTAATAGTTGATGAGTACGAAGAAGAGGATGGTCTTCTGCCCAAACGAGCTCTTGTTGTTGGCATTTTTTTTTTTGGTTTATTTGGATTACATTCAATTGTTGTGGCTTTAGCTCCTTTGGTTATGCCCCTTTGGTTATGCAATAATAGACTTTATGTTGAGGTTGGTTAAAAGAAATGAAAGCAAGAAGTGGGAAATGAGATGAGAGGATTCAGTTTGTTTTGTGGAGGGAGATGAAAGCCATATAAAGAGAGAAATAGTCCAACTTGGATTATCATTGATCCAATAGAGTAGGGAAAGGAAACAACGTCTTACACTCATTTAATAACTTTTAACCAAAATAATGTATTTGTTAAGCAAATTAGCAGATCTAATTCAAATTTTTAAAGCAACCAAAATTATATTCTTCGGCGTTGGCAGCAGCAACGTGTTATACTCATTTACTGCTCCAACGACAAACAAAACTGTTTTGGTTACTTTTAAAAATTTGTATTAATTTTATTTAAAACTTATTATTTTGGTTAAGAATTCCTCATTAACTCCTTGGATAGGGGTGGGAGGAACTTTTTTAATTGAAAAATAAATAAATAAATAAATAAATAAATAAATAAGGAGACGTCTGTACTTAAGTTGTACTCAGAATGTTGACAGGTAAATGTGTACATACGTGGTTTGGTTCGATTTTTTTATTTACCAAACGAAGTCAATTATATAGGTTTGTTTAAATTCATAAATCAAATCAAATCAAGAAAATTCAGTTTTTTTAGGTCTCGATTTTTTCAGTTTGAAGTGGTTTTTTCAATTTCTCCTGCTAAGGTCTCAACACAAATCAAATAACTAATGCTTCTAAATTTTTCTTGTTCCAGTAAGATCCAACAATTAGATGGTGCTTTCCAAGAAAATAATCCAATGAGAGATGAGCCATGACATTATGCTAAAATATAGTGTCGCCAACCCATAAAACAAGAATTATTAACAGATAATGAAAATGAACATAATATTATTTGGGCTATATTTGAGTTACTAGACATTTATGGATTATAATTCTCTAACAAACTTATTAAACTACAATGTACATATTAGTTACATATAGGTTTGGTATTATTTGGGCTATATTTGAGTTAGTTACATATAGGTTTGGTATTAGTTACATTTATGGTTGAGTTTTTTTTTTATTATTATTATTCAATACCAAGTCAAACCTAATCATTAGATGATTTTTTTTTTGTGGTTTGACTCAATTTATCGACTTAGTGCTGTCTGTCGGTTTTTTTTTTTACACCGCTATTGCCACGTGAACAATGTAAAAATTTGACAGGTGCCCAATTTGGACATCACTATTTTACTTGTATCCCGTTTTTAAATTTTTTGTACGTCTACCTACTTCGAAACAACTTTAAACATGTAGCGTTTGAAGTTTCATATGGCTGAACCGCTGAAGTATAGACAAAAATGACTGAATTCAGCCATATGGCTGAAGTTTAGGTAAAAATAGCTAAACTTGAGTCGCATGTGCTTGAAGCTCATCCAAAAATAAATAACCTTTATTCGTATGTGCTTGAACTTCAGTAATGTGAAACTTCAGACACCATATGTCTGAAGTTATTCCGTAGTGAGAGACTTCCAAATTTTTCTCGGTCATTCGCACAAATGCCCCTGCTTCAGGGTGGTCTTTAATTTTTGTCCCTCAAATTTGTGGTCTTTAATCGTTTCTGTTCAACATTTTTTGTGTGGCATAATTTGAATATCGCTCGGTAAAATTTACATTTCGCTTGGCATAACTTTCAGCACTCAAAATAATCTGAAAAATACTATACAACTTATGCCGCATAACTCAATACGTATAGAGCTTGTGTTGAGCGAGGTAACAATTTAGTTTTCGAAGATAAATGTTACAGAACTTATGTTGAGTGAAGCAGATCTGAATATTTTCTTTAAATGAGCAGCAAGAACAAAAATTAAAGAGTAATATGTTTGAAGGGCAATCACTTTCATTTTACTCACTACAAGTATAGCTTAAAATGGATTGGGTATCGGAGCACTTCCGCCTGTGAACAATCGAGTTGTAAATGGAGGATCTAGTATGGCCCAAGATTGCCATCCCAATAACTCGAACTCCAAGCCCAATTCCAGATGACCAGAGTGCTCGTTCAGCTCCATTTACTCCGGATGAAGGCCCAACTAGGACGAAATGAAAAAGAAGCTTATTCACTAACATTTTTTTTGCGAGGTTTCCCTTCATTTGGGGCGGTCTTTAATTTTTTCCCTCGGTGGTCTTTAAGTTTTGCCCTTCGCCTAATATCTCGAAATTGTGGGTTCGAACCCCAGCTCACTAAAAAAAAAAAATTAAAAAATTGCAAGGCAGAATGCTGCCAATGCAAATGCTGCCTTAAGACCTTGAGAAACTTTTTTAAAATTTTTGACTGATCGGGGGTTCGAACCCAAACCAAGGGATTTTTAGCAAAGGGAAAAAGTTAAAGACCACCAATTTGAGGGACAAAAATTAAAGACCACCCCCAGCGAAGGGCAATCCTGCAAATTGCCCATTCATTAAAATCTAGAAAAAAATGAATTTTAATTTTATCTATTGATAAAGCAACCTATTTGGTTATTGCTTTATTTTGAGCCGAGGGTCTATCGGAAACAACTTCTACCTCTCAAGGTAGGGGTAAGGTCTGCGTACACTCTACCCTTTTTAGACCCGACTTATGAGATTACACTAGGTATGTTGTTGTTGTTGGTGCTGTTGTTGTTATCTATTGATAAAGAAAACAATTATATAAACATTTGAATTTGATTGACAACATATATATTTTTTACACTATCAAATTAAATAGACCAATAATAACAACTAACAAGTGACTCGTCATAGCAAATTGATATGATAACTTAGAAGATAAAATAAGTTGTTATAACCAGTTAAATTACACAATTATGGTAAGATGTTCTTACACTCTGTTGTTATCTATTGATAAAGCAAACAATTATATAAACATTTGAATTTGATTGACAACATATATATTTTTACACTATCAAATTAAATAGATCGATAATAACAACTAACAAGTGACTCGTCATAGCAAATTGATATGATAACTTAAAAGATAAAATAATTTGTTATAACCAGTTAAATTACACGATTATGGTAAGAAGTTCTTACACTCTCACTGCATGTAATAACTTAAATTCAAATACCTTTTAAACTGTAATAATAAAATTTAAACTAAGGAGAATTTATAGAAAGTCGGGTTAGGTGAGTGTTCAGGTTGTAAATAGAGTGGGCCAATTTGCACGATTGTCCATCTTTGGGTAGTCTGCTCCTCAAATTGTTGGTCTCTAGTTTTTGCCCTTCGACTAAATATCCCGAGGTTCTATGTTCGAACCTCGCCTCAGTCGTAAAAATAAAAATAAATCTGCCAGGCAAAATTTTGCAAAAAATCTGCCTTATGCAGTAGAATTTGCCTTAAGGCATAAGTAAAAGTTTGTTGAATATGGTAGACTTTTAGTTATGCCTTAAGTGAAGGATAAAAATTAAAGACCAACAATTTGAGGGATAAAAATTAAAGACCAGTGCCTTTGAAGGACAATCCGCGCAAACAATTGACTGGAGAGTCTAGTGTGGCCCATCATTGCCGTCCAAATAAGAGAATTCAAAAGGTCCAAACACACGTTCAGTTAAACAAAGCGATCATTCAACACCTTAATTCATCGCCTTGAGATAAAGACCTAAATAAGACGAAACTAAGATGGAAAATAGATGAGGGTATTGTCGATTTGCTGTTCTATAGCTTGGCCTAAAAGCACACCATTATTCAGTCCCAAGATTGTTGAGTCGTGCTGTTGTAATTATGTATTGTCAATTTGGCTCATTATAATTTTCTATTATCTAATTAATTTTAATGTATTCATTACTGTATTTTAAAAAAAAAAAAAATATATGATTGAGATAAAAAAAAATTGAATTTTTATTTATAGTTTAAGTTTACCACATTAACTGGCCACTCTCCATATCAAACATGATGTAGTAACATGTTATGACCGGTTAAAATTATGCTAATAGTATAAAAACTCTTTACACCGTAGTTTGTATGACTTAAATTATAAGAAAAAGAAGAAGAAAACAATGTAAAGCATTGACAGGAGATTTCTTTATTGAGTTGACTGGTTTAAATTTTGTTTCGGTGGAAAATATAAAGGTAACCTATTTCTCTTACCCTTTTGTTTTTTAATAATTACAGTATCTGGAACAAAAAAGAAGCAGACCTCTGTTTCTCATAGCAGAAAAGGTAGATCTCTGATCGATTGTTCTTATTTATTGCCCATCTTTTTGGTTCAATCATCTTCCCAAACTGGTTATAATTATTTTGAAGCAGGTCCCCCTCTCACTTATTGTGGGAGCAACAGGCCCAAAAATGGTAAGACAAAAAGATGTTGTTGCGATGGAAATGACTGGGCCAGATCCAATAATTCCGCTCATCTGCTGGATCTTTGTTTGTCCTATATCATTTTATTTCATAAATTTTATAAAGTTCTCTATTAGCTAGTTCTCTATCTTTTTCATTTATCATTCTTGTGTTTCACCTTTGACATAACCATAGAGTGATTGGATGAGGGACCGTCCGTTTGGCTCGAATTACATGTGTGTAAAATATTTAGAATTTTCACACACTTATTGTCACCAAAGAGAAGTGGCGTAATGTTATTCAACATCTATTGTTTTGAAAGAGTCTTTAAAAATTCTCGTGAAAAATTCAAGTCTTCGTTTGCCGACTTAATACTTGAAACCATTGAAAATGTAGCGATATTTCATCTGTCAATCCAACGCATGTGACTTACATGCATAAAGTTAAAAACCTAAAAATCCAACAATGCCGTGTCCCAGCACTGAACAGTCCTCCAATGTGTCTAATCCATAATTCCTGAAGTATATTTGGTCTCGATAAGTCTGATCTGTACTTGTTTGAACATCAAATTGAGCAACACAGAGAGAATCTCTCCTGTGCAATTAGCACACGTACGTACTTCCACTTCTGTTTCATCTTCATTTAAAATAAAATTCCCTTTTAAAGTCAATTGAGGATTAACGGATGCACCAATCAAGCCTGTCATTTAGAAGAAAAAAAGATGGATGAAAAAAGAGAGAGAATGATCAGTCAGTACTTCCCACTGCGTCACTCATATGGATTACTCTTAGCTGCCTAATTCTTTTTGACTTTCGTATGCACTTCTAAAGAGAAATTAGCTGCTGGAGTAACTTAGTAGGCGTGTTTGGCTATAGAAACCAAAATCTTTTTTTTTTTTTTGAAATTTTGTAGTTGGAGTTGTGTTTGGTCATAGTTTTTGAAATTGTAATTTTTATTGAAATGTAGTTGTTTTGGTCGTGAAAAAGTGAAAAACTTGAAAAACAAGTTTTTCTTATTTTTCAAATTCATACAATTTCAAGTTGTATTTGAAATTTTCATAACCAAACGCTGATTCCGAAAAAAAGTGAATAATTCTTATGGCCAAACGGGACCTATACTTTTCGTAGTCACCCTCGTTCTTTCACCATTTATTCGTAATGATATAATATATTAACCAAAGTAAATATAAGTAAGTAACATATACCCAAATATTGTTCGTTTATTGGAAAAGCCCATACTTGATTACGGTTATACAAAATAGAAAAAAGATTAAAATTATAATAGTGTGCTGCGCGTTCGTAATGCCCACTGTCTCTCATGACGACTACATTATAAAGTAAACAAATTCGAGCAATAATATAAGTTTAATTAAATGGTTGGTTTAACAAGGGGGAATGATGAAAAGTTCTACAATATTTTTTTGGGGTTGGGGGGCTCTCACGTGAATAATTCCAAAATGAGAAGACTGTCAGCTAACTACCAGAAGAATAATGAGATAGCTTTCTAAAGTGGAAAACCCTAATGAGGTTCTGATATATACTTCTTGTAGTAGTAGTACTGATTGGCTTCAAAAAAATGAAATATACAAAACAAATAATAATGGCAAACAAACAAAAGAAAATACGGAGGCCCCGCCACATGAAAAAGAAGGTGACAGCAGAATGTTACATTTTCATGGGTCCCTAATTAATTAAAAGTATTACTTACTAACATATGATTTGGACAGCTACAATAAATATGTACTCCCATAGTCCCATTTTTGCAAATATATCATATATGATGATGATTTAGCTAGAAGTATGATATTTTAAAAGGATCTGATCCAATGGCGTGGTCGGTTCTTTTTGTCAAGACATATGGCTGAGGATTTATCATCAATCTTTGTCTCTAACTGCTCTCCCAAATTCCAACCAACTTGCTTCCTCTATCATTTCTCATGTTTACATTAATTGCTCATATATATTTGCAGATCCATGATTTCGATTTTTTGACCAACAGTAATCACTTGTCGATGCAACTTCCTTATATGAATGAGTTAATTACTCCTAGAACTAAAACTAGTGTGATCAGTACATAATAAAGAAGACAAATATGTTAATGCTATGCTTAGGGATTTGTATCGCGTTGAATTATCAATCGATTCAGTTCAAGCTTCTGCCAAGAACGGGAAAAATAAGAAGAAGGCATAATTCAAATTCAATTAAAATTAGAAATCTATCACCGCAGACAAATGGGGCATGTTCAGTATAAATTAAACATGAATGTGCTTGGGAAAAAACTTATTTCGTAGCTGTTGTTTGCTTCTACCAATAAATATAAGCTATGTGTGATTTATCACTTGATTATATACTCTAATTGAAGGATATTATTTTTATTTTAGTTTAGTTCATAAAATTATATTATTAGATTTGACGTAAAGACACTGGGTATATATGCGCTTTCTTGTTTTATATACATATTTTTTTATATTTTCCCTTTCGGAGTGATAGCCAGTTGTTTGATGTAGATTGAAAGATTATGAATAGACAATCCGAAATTCTCTTACGAAAGTGCAATTTGATAAAACCAAAATGTAATGGGACATTGTGTTGAAAAGTGTTTCTTTGAGACCGAAAGTGAGAACATCTTACGAATCTGAAAAATGTATAAATAGGATAAAGACTTTAATTAAAATCCTATAGAAGCTTCTTCTTTTAATAAAATACGTCAAAGCCATCATCATTGTTGTGTTGAAAACATTATTGTCTCCGGTTTTGTAGTTCATATTTTAGTTGCATTAGGCAGCTTTTTCCTTAAAATTTGACCCCATTTATCCATAAAAATGTCCCACTGCACAGTCTAAATGGGTCACACAGCAAAGAAAGAAAAAAAAGTGGATCAATTGCTCAAAAGAAACGAAAGTGTTTACCAGGTTGATAATTTCCTCTATAGGATGAGTAGTTATGACCTTTTTATGTTATAAAAGACACAAGACCAAAGTAATCATTTAGTTTTTGACTTTTGTCTGAAAAATCAGAGAAAAGATATCGACCAGTGTTAGACACAAGTGCAGTATAAAACAATTTGTCCACTTATGCTGAGTATTTATTCAATTTCTAATTCAAGTGTAGAGGAAGTTCACAAACAGTTATTTGAACTATATTTGTGTTTTTTATTCCTAGATCTTCAAGATAACTATATCGAGCCTCCAACCTTATTCTGCTCAAGCTCTCGATAATTTCTTGATGGTTCATAACTTATCCCATAGAAAAAGGATGGGTCATTTGGTTCAACATCAGAATATTCTAAGTTTCCAACATCATAATCCTGGAATTTTGGTATGAAAATAATACTGATTTTCGCTAATATCTCTAATCAAATATGTGATAAATTTAATCTCAAAATTTATCTAGGAATAACCCATCTAGTTCCCCGAACAAAAAGACCCTTAAATACCCTTCAAGAAATACGTGTTTCTTTAACAAAAATTAATGGAAGTTCAAAAAATTACCATGTATTAAAGAGTTATGTATAGGGCAAAGTCCGTAGACACCAAGTAGACGTATTAAAAGATGACATGTGGCGATGGTGACAAGTCAGATTCGAGTCAGCAAGCAAGGGGCTCCGGGAAATCATACGAAGCTCCGGATAAGTAATTTGGTAACCCGCTTTCGGAGGCAGAAACTACAAGAGGCTCGGAGAAGCATGCCAACTCATCGGTCAAACATCATTTATGATATTACCGTTACAGAAACGTTACAAATGACCTCAAGTTTCCTCTAGCCTTTAATAGCCTTTATTAGGCATTATTACGTTTTATTGCAACATTAATATTGGTAATTAAGGGGGCACGATTCATGAAATTTGTACCCTATAGTTCTGGTATAAATAGAGGTACTCATTCTATTGTAAGACATCTGAAAATATATAGAAGAGACACCTTGCTCTTATTTTGTTGTTAAGTTCCTAGCTGCTCTTATTCAATTAAGCAAAGTATTGATTGTTCGGTTGCCCAGAGACTCTATCTCAAAGGCTTCTTCAAGGCTCAAGCTATTCTAACTTCTTATTTTCGATTACATTTCGTTCATATTTACGTTCTATTGTTATTTTTCTCATTATTTCGGTCATATTGATCCACGTGTCCTTGACCACGTATACAAATTTAACTGAACCGATTTTCCATGTAAACAAGTTAATTATTATTATTGCCTAAAAGATAGTTATGAAAGGTCAAGTAGCCAAAGTATAAAGCCAGTGTGCATCTTATGATCCTTCTAAAAGCAAGTCGGTTGCTACTATTAATACTTAAAATGCCAAATATATATATATATATATATATATATGAGAGACTTGTAGTGCAATAGCATAATCTATCTATCCATTAAATCTTTAAAGACCTTATTCACATAGTAGCTAAGTCATATTATGATTAACAAATTAGTCAATTTTTAAATGTTGAAATAAGTTAATTAGGGCCTTTGAATTGTCTGTTGCTTTGATAACGACACGATGTTCATTAATGAAATGTTGACCTAAAAATGATAGATTATTAATTTAATTTGTACTTTTGGCAGGAAATTACGCTAAAGTTAGGAGGAAAAAATTGTAGAATATATAGCTTATCATTATTAGCACACAGCCACACATATGATAATAATACGAGAGACCCAAAATAAAATTTGCTTAGCTTAGACGCACGTCAAAACATTTTATGAAGATAGTTGGTGTTTCTCCCACGAGCAAACAGAAGAATAAATAACAACTCTATCTTCAAGATTCAATTAAGTCACGTAACAAATTGCATTCAAGAACATTGCTCTTTTATTCTTGAATCGGTGATTTTACCTTTTGATCAGTGCCTCTCAAATATTTTCAAGAAAGTAGTTTGTTCGTTGCTTGCCTTTTCAGATAAAAATATGTACTACTATTATAGGCTTAATAATTTCTGAAAAAAAAGTTTTTTATGAATAAGTTCGTAATTCTTGAAATTAAGATATATATGTCGATATACAAAAACATATTTAGTAAATGTAGAATGAAACTTATGAATGTTTTTCAAATTCATTTCACATTTATAAGTCATCAAATACATTATTTCAAATGTCTGGAAAACATTTATTCCAACAATGGTAATAGTTAAAGATTGATAAATTAACGACGAATTTATTTCTTTATTTGACATGAGTACGTAGCATTAAAAACTTGATTCAGACATATAGTATCAGACGATTGAAGTAAGTAAACAAAAATGTATTTCTAATTAAATACTTAAGTATTTAGATGAGATGATAATAGTACAAAGTATCATAGCATAATCATATTTCACTGCGGCCCATAATCTAAAGTAAAATTTATTTAATTTATTTATAAAATCTCTCTCACTATTTAAGGACATTCTTTCGAAAGCTTGATTTCGAAGGAAAATAAGAGCCTATTGCATTCGTTACTAGGGATGTTTTTAATACAAAATCAAACATCACAACACAAGTATAGTAGGCTCTTTATTTTCTATTTATTGCTTTCTGGTTTAGAATCATGAGAAATGTGCATACAGTTTTGGTTTCCATAATTATATTTTCTTTCATTTTCATTACATAGGTCACAATTTTGGTAGAACTTTTACAGTTTGCTTGACCTACCTAAAATATTACAGTAATGAGATTCCTTTTCTTTTTTTTTCCTTTAATAAACTAGTATAACATTCTTTGTTGTATGGGTGTCCTATGATATTTGGGCAGAATAGTTACTCCCTCCAATAAGGCAATAATAACACGGGGACTAAGAGATTTTGATAATTTGTTTTTATGTGAGGTCAAAATTGTTTCTTACAGTCAAGTTACGAAAAATAGCAGCATACACAAAAAACAAAAACAAAAACAAAAACAAAATAATAATAATAATAATAATAATAATAATAATAATAATAATAATAATAACAACAACAACAACAACAGCAATAATAATAATAATAATAATAATAATAATAATAATAATAATAATAATAATAATAATAATAATAATAATAATAATAATAATAATAATAATAATCAGGCTGCGTTTTGAACATAGCCAAGTTAATATTTATTAAGTAATTAGCCAAGTTAATATTTATTAAGTAATTTACAAAATTACCATTAAAATGTCGTTTATTCATTTTTGCAGCAGAGCATGGTTTCAATTGATTTTCAGAAGTCCCTCTTAAAAGAGTTTTGAAACAATTAAAATTACCTATTTGTGGCTAGTCTCATAACCATTCGAACTATCCCATCCGAAACTAAATCCTACATGTTAAGTTGCATGTGCTTGTGTGATTCTATCAATATCCTACTATAGCTAAAAGTTGACAAACAATAATCTGTACTGGCCCTTGCCTAATTTAATTATTCGGTCTACAGCAGATCTCTTCATAATTTAATTAATTAATTAGGCACTTCATTTTAATGGAGATGTTGCGTAAATTAGGCACAAAGCTGTATCGCCTTAATGTGGAGATTGAAAATAAATCAACATACTGCTAAACACGATGTGATAAATCAACATACTGCTAATTGCTAAACATGATGTGTGACAGAAGTATCACTCTCATAAAATGTCATGGATAACAACCCCAATCTTTCTTGATATAACCCTTCCCCTGCCCGCAGAAACTTAAAAAAGAAAAACAAATTAACTGAAAAAATTAAAGAAGTGTAGAAAGAAGGCATAAATTACTATTATTACATTTCTTGTATTCGAGCGCCGGTTCTGTTTCAGAAGAAGCATGATGGCAGCTTAAGGTTTTGCATCGATTATAGAGCGCTTAACAAAGTGACCATCTAGAACAAGTACCTTATGCCTCTTATTGCAGACCTTTTCGATCAGTTGAGTGGAGCACGATACTTCACGAAGTTTGATTTGCGGTCGGGGTATTATCAAGTGTGTATTGTCGAGGGTGAACATATTTCTTTTCTCTTGTGTTGGCTTTGCAAGTTCCTGCTGTGCATTCCTGCCCGATCATTTTCTTCTGATTATCTCTTTTTAGCCAAACTACGCAAATGGGTTCTTATCTCCTTATATGATTTGGGATTTTAATATTATTGCCGGACAGTTAAAACAAATTTACTCGCCTAGACGTAATCCGTTTAATCTTGTCAATATATACTCAATGCAATAATAAATGTATAATGTATATCACACTAATAATATATAGATTATATAGTGATTATCTTAACTATGTAAAAAAAAAATTAGGGATTTTTTTTGCTGTAGGTTTTTTTGAACAGTTATATCGCGTAAAATCTCTTCTGATTTTGAATCGTCAGATTGGGAGCTAACTTTTGAGGTTCAAATTTTGTAAAATTAGGCCGAAAGTTCATTTTCTTTACATTATTTAGAGTTAGGTCCTTTTATATTTTGGACCATCCAATTTTGGGCCCCTAAGTTATATCAGCTATACAAAAACGTCCGGTCTTTGACGCATGAGGATATTAAATGTCCTACAGTGATAGAAGGAATATGTTGTTCTTCTTATACCATCTTAGAAAAATCCTCATATTACAATAGTTGTGATGAATTCAGATGATTACAATTTTAGGAAAGTGGGGGAATTTATAAGAAAAACTGTTGGTAACTGCTTTCGTGATTTTCGCATGTTTCAAGACATTAAATGAATCCCGAATATCTTGAAATTTGACTGTTCTTTGTGTTATCGTCTGTCCGGGCAATCTGAACCTTTAATTTAGGATAGATCGTTGTGACCTCTGCTGTCCAATGCGAATAAGGCCGGTCCAAGTGCTGATTCTTGAATATAATGGTCAAACACGTCTTTGATCTGACGGGCGTTGACTGAATCAATAGTTGATTGTAGCCCTTTTTATTCTTGCCATGTATTTGATAAAATAGTCTTTGCTTTCGGTATGTATATATATTCTTATCAATACAAGTCACGTTAACGGAAGGAACGTTTTGTTATCTTCGTATACCATCTTGAAAAATTCTCATCTCACAATTAGCTTTTGAAGTTGATTTAGACTGAATATCTATATATATATATATATATATATATATATATATATATATATATATTTTATCTATTACAGTGTACCACAATGCAATTATATAGCAATTCGTTTAAACAGTGAAGAGAGTCCTCTCCTATCTACTTAAACATTCTCATCTTAATTTCCTTATTCAGATATAAAATGGCGTGGAATTACTGCCAAATGTGGTAGTGTAAAAGTGAAAAGAGACTCTCCACACCTAAAATTCCAAAGCGGCTCTTCATAAATCTTACAGAGTTTTATTAATGTTTCTGCGATGGCATTCAATATATTTGTCCGCTGTGAATTTCAGTAGGACAGTTGATAGGGGATGGACCCCAAGACTTTTGTAACCCAAAAATAAATTTTTGGAACCAAAATAACTCATTAAAAAAAAAAGAACTAAAATAGGCTTTACGCACAGAATCTGTGCGTAAAAGGACCAAAGTGTACATTTACACTTAAGTTCTTTTACGCGCAGATTTTGTGCGTAAAATCCGTTAAATATCCTGGGCTCCTTCTTCTCCACCACTGGTCCCCCTCTATCAAAAAAGAAAAAGAAAATCAGCCATTGAAGGTGCGTTCCGAGGTCCCACACGATCAAAAACATCATTTTCTTGTTGATTTCCAACCCGAAAGTCAACATTTTTGGTATATTGAAGTCTAGGAACAAGTTTCATCGCAATAAAGCGGCGTATATTCAATTCAAAAACTCAAAATCAAAACTTCAATCTAGGTATTTTACTACGATTTTTCTATTACATTATTAACCTAAGCATTATTATTGTGTATTATTTGCGGATATTGACAAAACAAAAAACTTTTACACACTTTTTTAGTGCGCAAAATGGGGCTGTTGCCAGCCCGTTTTTTCTTTTATTTTTTTATTTTTTTTTATTTGTTAATTTTTTAATTGTTTATTTAGTATTTGTTAATTGTTAGATTAGTTATTTCAATTGTTAGACTAGCTAATTATTTATTTAATTTTTGTTAAGCCAATTGTTTATTTGTTAATTATTTGATTAGTTAGTTAATTGTTTATTTATTAATTATATGCTAATAATTTGTTAATTGTTTGATTAGTTTGTTAATTGTTTATTTATTAATTATATGCTAATTGTTAATTTTTTGATTTGTTAATTATTAATCTTTATATCTTTAATTGTTAATTTATTTATTTGCTAATTAGAAATTGAAAATCCTTAGTTTAGGATTCAATCGTTTGTATAATTTCTCGATAAAAGATTAAATAACTAATACTGCGTATTAGAGATTAATTAAAAATATAATGATTAATTTAAAATGCGTAAAAAATATACCACTTTAATCCTTACTTCATGTATTAATGATTAATTTAAAATGCCTTAAATAGACAGGACACCTCCATGGAGCCGGGGCCCTTCGACAACAGAGGGGTACTTTATCTACAACATGAGCATAGGTCCCATTATGTATGGGATGCACCGGTATCCTATAGTAGAGTAGTCTGTACCCGTTCGGGGGAGTCAACATGGGATATTCTAGAGGCTATTCCCCCACATCCTTGTGTCATAGATATACTACGTCGGGGCGGTATCTATCGATGCATCGAGATTGGTCAGCTTGTGCACGATAGGGCTCTAGTGACGGCTATGATTGAGCGCTGGTGACCGGAGACCCATATATTTCATCTTCGCCCTGGCGAGGCTACCATCATCCTGCAGGATGTCGACGTGATTTATGGTCTACAGATTGATGGACATGCATTGAATAGAGTGGAGCCTCCGCAACCATCGTATGATCATATTTTGGGTCAGCTGCCGGCATTTTGTAGGGCAGGTGAGCACATATGGATGGCACGGTGTCCATTGATCCATATGGACATCGTTGAGTATCACGCGTCCGATCGCGTGTTACGGCAGTTTGGGCATGTACAGAACATACCTGAGGCTACGCGTTGGGAGCACGGCCACTATACCTGGGATGAACGTTCGATCGACAATGCGGCATGGCGGGAGCATATGCACCAGGAAGTCGATGCATGGAACGCGAGGATGACGACTCTAGCGGCGGTCAGACATGACACTCCGGTCCATGAGTACATGACGCGGTACATGCAGATCACTCACACCTTGATTGTCAACCCCTCGACGCATCGTCCTGATGGCCGAGGATATGCATCACTCTCAGGAGCGTATGAGAGGCTGGTAAGTTTTATTAGTCTTAAACTTAATCCATCGTCTTATTATGTATTACTTTACGAATTTATTCAATTCTTAAAATTTGCAAATATATGCAGCTACAGATGACTCTGATGATACGCCATGAGAGCATTCTCCTTACGGTGTCCCCTAAGCCTGGGATAACGGCATATACAGCACGTATAGTTCAGCTTACCGACACTAGTATAACACGGGTGATACGCTCAAATTACACCTATTAATGGTGTAACGCGGACGTTGTCAAATATAGTAACCCAACAAGGTTGGGGTCGAATCCCACAGGGAATATGGTGTGAAAAGGTTACTAAAGTCGTAGGATGCTAAGTTCTAGGTCTAATGTCTTAATCCGATGATTTTGGTAAAAGTTGGTTTTTCTATAACTAATTGTTATCTATTGCTTTGGTAGGAATTTATGGTAAAAGAACTAAGGTTGTGTCCCCGTTAGATAGAGTGTATGATCATGGGTATTGATCTTGATATACTTGTAATGGATCATTATATGAATGCACTTAATCTCTATGTGAATCTCTACTATTTCCCAATAAATAAAGATTATGTCTTTCTATGATTTTCCCAAATATAAGAAAGTGACTTATGAAGAACGATTAATCATGCCAAGTAAATTCTTCTTATTCCTAAGTGAATTTATTAAACAAAGTTTAAAGCTTTGAGTTCCTGTTAGTTATTCTTACCAACCCTAATTATTTTCCCAAATAACTCAAGGTTTATGGCTTTAATCAATGTTTGTAACCATTAATTATGAATGAATAATGAAGAATAACTAAACCCTAATGATCCATTATTTGTATATCAATCACAAACCCAATCACAAAACACCCATCATTGGGTTCACAACCCTAGTAAGAGAATTTAGCTACTCATGACAAGGAACAAGAAATAAGAAATTGAAGAATTCATAATTGCTTACTTTGGAATGAAAGATGAATTGATGTTTGAATCTTTAAAAACTAGAGAGTATTTACTGTTCTAAGTCAAGAGAGAAAAATATAAGAACTGATGTCTATTAAAAACCCTACAATGACTATTTATAGGTTTTGGAAATACAAAAGTTACAGATTTGCACTTTAGTCCCGTCGTTGCGAAATACAGTCCGTAAATTGAAATACGGACCGTAAACCAGTTTATTACCCAGTCGTCCTTCAGTTGTCAGCAAATTTCGTCTTTTGAAATACGGACCGTAAAGTGGTTTACGGCCCGTAAACTGCTTGGTCGTCTTTCAACTTCCATAATTCAGACTTTCTGCCAATTGCTCTAATCGTTAAATACGTGTTGGAATACGGAACGTAAACTGAAATACGGTCCGTAAACTGAGCTCGTAAATCACCATCTTCTCAACTTGCATTTCTGTTTCTGGTATCCTTTAATACGCCCATGGAATACGGCCCGTATTGTACTTTACGGACCGTAAACTGAGTTTACGACCTTGTCACGACCCAGCTAGGGGCCGCGACGGGTACTCGGAGCAATTACCGAGCACCGCTCACTCTACTGCCTGTCTTGCTCATTTAATACTCTTTTATAAATTTTACATACCAATTGTAGAAAAATCATATTTAATCAAAACATACATACATACTTTATATACATTTGCCTTTCGGCCATCAAAATAATATACATACATATGAAAACATCTTGTGAGACCATCTAACCCACACTGTGTATCTACGAGCCTCTACTAACATAATGAATACATAGACGGAACAAGACTCCGTCATGCCCAAAATATGCATGTATGAAGGTACATCAAAAGAATAGCCATAAGCACCTCCGGACAATGGAGTGTTATCTATCAGCTGACATCTACTGAGGACCTGGGCCAAGCTCTCCTCCCTGTCTACCTGTGGGCATGAACACAGCGTCCGAAGAAAAGACGTCAGTACGAATATTGTACCGAGTATGAGAGGCATACATAATGAAAGGAAACATCAGTAATATGAGGATAACAACAATATGAGACAACTGAATCTGACTGATAATCATACATGAAGTAATGCATGCTGTCTTACTCATCATCATAACATGTATGCATCATATGCAAGCTGCCCGTCCGTGTCGGAACGGTGTGATAATCAATAATATTAGCCCGCGTCCAGGCCTCCCGCGTCCGGGGTACCATCTCATGCCACCCACTAGTGGTGTCTGCCCACGCCCGTAGGTCGTGGTGTATCCGTATCGCCGCCCGCCGAAGCGGTGTCTGCCCGGCCAACTAGGCCCGGTGTGAATGCAATCATGACATGCTTAACGTAAATACTCATAGTAATATGTTTATCATAAAATACTTATCTTATCATAATGCGTATATATATGACTCATGGTCAACTTTACTCTATCGGGGTGACGTAAGGTCGTGATCCCCCGATTACATTATGGAACCATCATGGACATTCCGCCTCACCTTGAAAGGACTAGTACATAAGGTGAGTGTAGGAAAGGAATAACATCATCATCATTCTAGTGTCATCATATCGTATAACTTATCTCATATAAACATTCATAGGCATAAGCTTTTAACTTCTTAGAATGTAAGAATTCATGAAAGGAATAGGGATTCAAGCTAAAAGATTCATGCCATTAGAAAGAAGGACTGGCCTCACATACCTTGGTTGTTTAACTAAGATATCGCTCACTTGTTCTCCGTCGATATCACGTCGTTACCTTCATAAGAGAATTCGTATCAACATTAGTAGCTGGCTATAAGAACGCGTCGCTAATTCTAGGAAAAGTTGGACGACGCTTCCTTCGCTCATACCACTTTTCCCACGTTCTATATCAACTCCCAATATTCATAGTATTATTCGTAATATCATAATCGACAATCGTCATTTACGTACTTTTGGCAAAATCCACCATTTTCCTCCAATTTTCCCTTATTTCTACTTCTAGCTCATCCTTTCATTTTCATGCATTCAATGCTTGTTTCATGATATAAACATCATTTATAACATATTTGTACTCACAACACTTCAATATTCATAGTTCAATTCCACTATCATTCATTTATGTCACTATTCACTCAATAATGACCCATTTCTATGTTCTTCTACATTTCAAGTGTCTAAGCTTTCCAATACTTCAAACAACATGGAATAATCATGAAAATTACCTTGGATGATGGTTGAACAATCCTTAAGTTGAAACACTTCAATTAGCCAAAACCCTAGTTCCACCTTCTTGGGAATTTCTTGACTTAGAAGATCCTTTGATGTGTTCTTACACTTATTTTCATGAATTTGGTGGTGTTGATCTTAATGGTTCCTTTGATCCTTTTGAATTCTTGTGGAGGAAGTATTTGGAGAGTTCTAGAAGTCTCTTGAGTTGTATGGATGAATAATGAAATGAATTGAAGTCCAAGTCCTTTTAATAATCACAAAATCTGATCTTTAATGAATTCTTGTCGGGATGAACAGTGGTCGTAAACCACCATATACGGACCGTATTTTGATTTACGGTCCGTCCTCCATGGTCGTATTTAACCATTTCAAAGACAGAAAGTTTTGGCTGATGGACATGGCAGTTTATAACTGAGGTTTACGGTCCGTAAACCAGTTTACGGGCAGTCCTTCAAGTCGTACCTTTCCATTACAACAACCCACAATATCTTCGCCTCACAGGGCTATATCACAATATCAACACATTTATGGCCACACACGACCAAAAACATAAAATTAAAACATACATACCTTACACCATCGGCGTCTCATCTTGAATCTCTTATGGGGATTGGAACAAATGGGGGTACATAGATTTCATCTTCTCCTCCGCTTCCCAAGTCATTTCTTCCCGATTATTGTTCCGCCATAGGACTTTGACTGAAGCAACCTCTTTATTCCGAAGCCTTCGTACTTGTCTATCCAAAATGGCAATGGGCATTTCTCTGTTACTTGCACATCATCAACCGGAACTATTCTTGTTGGATCTCCAATAAATTTGCGGAGCATCGAAACATGGAACACTGGATGCACGGATTCGAGCTCTGAAGGCAAGTCCAATTTATAGGCTACTCGACTCACCTTGCGAATGATTTGGTAGGGTCCGATATATCTGCGACTTAGCTTTCCCTTCTTGCCAAATCTCATCACTCCCTTCATCGGCGATACCTTCAGGAACACCCAATCGCCCACTTGAAATTCCATGTCTCGTCAGCGATTATCTGTATAAGACTTTTGGCGACTTTGAGCTGTTACCAATCGGTCTCGAATCACTTTAACCTTTTCAATTGCTTGTTGGATCAAGTCGGGGCCTATCAATTGTACTTCTCCGGTTTCAAACCATCCAATTGGGGATTAGCATTTTCTTCCATATAAGGCTTCACACGGGGCCATTTGAATACTGGAATGATAGTTGTTATTATAGGCAAATTCAATAAGAGGAAAATGCTCATCCCAACTACCGCCAAAGTCCAATACACATGCCCGTAGCATATCCTCTAAGGTCTAAATAGTGCGCTCGGCTTGTCCGTCAGTCTGCGGATGGAACGCCGTGCTGAGCTTAACTTGGGTACCTAGACCTTCTTGAAAGGACTTCCAGAACTTGGCTATGAACTGTGCCCCTCTGTCTGTGATAATGGCCAAAGGAATACCGTGAAGTCATACAATCTCCTTGAGATAAAATTTAGCATAATCTTCCGCTGAATACGTGGTTCTAACGGGGAGAAAATGAGCTGCTTTCGTGAGTCTATCCACGATCACCCATATAGAATCGTACTTCCCTCGCGTACGGGGTAATCCTACCACAAAATCCATGTTAATTTCTTCCCATTTCCACGTAGGAATTTCCATTGCTTGCAATAACCCTCCTGGCTTTTGATGCTCGGCTTTCACTTGCTGGCAATTCGGACATTGGGCTACAAATTCTGCTATGCCTCACTTCATGCCATCCCACCAATATATCGATTTAAGATCATGGTACATCTTAGTTGCACCTGGATGAACGGAATACCGGGAATAATGTGCTTCCTCTAGAATCCGTTGGTGCAAGTTTTCCACATTCGGTACACATAGCCGACCTCGATATCTAAGAACCCCTTCTATGGAAACTTCGAATGGAGACTTTTCCTTTTCATGAGATAGATCTCGATAGTGGCTTAATTGAGGATCTTTATATTGTCGTTCCTTCACTTCTAGATTTAATGATGAAACTGTGGGGTCATTGATGCTAATACTTGCATCTCCTGAATCAATTGGCCGTACGCCGAGACTTGCTAACCGATGGACCTCACAAACCATTTCTCGCTTTTCCGAAGGAACTCCACATAAACTACCCATCGATCGGCGGCTAAGTGCATCTGCTACTACATTCGCCTTCCCTAGATGATATAGAATGTTCACATCGTAATCCTTCAGTAACTCTAACCATCGCCTTTGCCGCAGGTTCAACTCCTTCTGTTTGAAAATATATTGAAGGCTTTTGTGATCCGTATAGATGTCCATGTGCACACCATATAAGTAGTGTCTCCACATTTTCAATGCATGAATGACCGCAACTAGCTCAAGATCATGAGTGGGATAATTCTGTTCATGTTTTCGCAACTGTCTCGAAGCATATGCAATAACTTTCCCATTGTACATCAATACACATCCTAATCCCACACCGGAGGCGTCACAATATACTACATAGCCATCTGATCCTTCTGGAAGTGTTAGCACTGGCGCTGAGGTCAACCTGTTTTTCAACTCTTGGAAGCTACGCTCACAGGAATCACTCCACTGGAATTTAGCCGACTTCTGGGTTAACTTTGTCAATGGGGTTGAAATAGATGAGAAGCCCTCTACAAATCTTCTATAATATCCTGCTAACCCAAGGAAACTATGAACTTCTGTGGGCGTCGTAGGCCTTGGCCAAGTCTTCACAGCTTCTATTTTCTGAGTGTCGACTCGGTTACCATCATCTGAAATAATATGACCCACGAATGCAACAGAATTAAGCCAAAACTCGCACTTCGCAAACTTTGCATACAATTCTCGATCTCGAAGAACGCCAAGAATAATTCTTTGATGATCTGCATGTTCTGATTCTGTGCGAGAATATACCAGGATATCGTCGATAAATACTATCACGAAGAGGTCCAAGAATGGCCTGAACACATTATTCATTAAATTCATGAACACTGCCGGGGCATTTGTCAACCCGAACGACAGTACTCGAAACTCGTAGTGACCATATCTTGTCCTGAAGGCAGTCTTAGGAATATCTGCTTCCCTAATTCTCACCTGATGATAACCCGATCTCAGATCTATCTTGGAGAACCATTTAACACCTTGCAATTGATCGAACAAGTCGTCAATTATAGGAAGGGGATATCTGTTCTTCACCGTCACATTATTCAGCTGTCTGTAATAAATACACATTCGTAACGAACCGTCCTTCTTCCTTACGAACAAGACTGGTGCTCCCCATGGCGAGGAACTAGGCCTTATAAACCCCTTCTCAAGTAAATCTTTTAGCTGTGCTTTTAGCTGTGCTTTTAGCTCCTTCAGTTCTGCTGGAGCCATTCGATACGGAGGAATAGAAATAGGCTCGGTGTTTGGTAGTACATCAATAGCAAAGTCGATCCCCCTTTCTGGAGGAAGGCTTGGTAACTCGCCGGGAAACACATCTGGGAATTCATTCACTACCGGGACAGACTGAAAAGTTGGCACTTCCGCTTCCGTGTCATGAACCTGAACTAGATGACAAATATAACCTTTGGCTATCATCTTTCTCGCCTTAAGGTAGGAAATAAACCTACACTTTGGGGAAGCTGTATTACCCTTCCACTCGAGTATGGGCTCTCCCAGAAATTGGAATCGAACTACCTTTGTCCGGCAACAAACATTAGCATAGCATGATGCCAACCAGTCCATACCCATAATTACGTCAAAATCTATCATCTCCAGTTCAATCAAATCAGCCCTTGTCTGACGATCACATATAATGACTACACAGTTCTTATATACTTGTCTCGCTATTACGGGATCACCAACCGGAGTGAATACCTCGAAAGGTTCAATTGGCTCAGGTCTCACCCCAACACAATCAGCGATATACAGAGTAATATATGAGAAGGTAGAACCCGGATCAATCAGAGCATATACGTCACGGGAAAATATAGTCAAGGTACCTGTGACAACATCTGGAGAAGACTCAAGATCCTTTCGCCCAGCTAAGGCATATACACGGGGCTGAACAGCACCTGAAGTGGATGCTCCCCCTCTACCTCTGCCTCTGCCTGCTGTAGTCTGAGGAGTCTGTACGGTCGGGCGCGCTGAAGAAGAACTCGCTGCTGAACCTGTGGGCTGAGTCCCCGCTCTATCTCTCGCTGAAGGGCAATCTCTTATCATATGACCAACCTGCCCGCAAGCATAACAAGCATCCGAACCCTGACGACACTGTCCGGAATGCAATTTACTGCACTGCTACACCGCGGTACTGAAGGTCTCCTCTGGCTAAAGTCTCCCCTAGGCTGCGAATCTGAAGCCCTTGAACTCTGCCCCTGGCCTGATTGAAAAGAACAGTCGAATCTCCTATCCGAGAATCTGGGAGGTGCACTGGTCGCTGACTGACCTGAGTGCCTGGAATGCGTCTGTCTCGGTCCCCTCGGTACTCACTGCTCTCCCCCATAGATTTAGCCCTCTTACCTTGTCTTCTGTCACCCTCACGATCACTTCTCTGCTGTCGTTGTCGTTCCTCGAGGTTCTGAGCATGGGCCTGTATTCGGAAAATATCCATCCCGTCTTGCAAAGAGGCTGTCAGGCAATTTCTGAACAAGTGTGGTCCTAAACCACTCACAAATCTATAGACTCGGTCCCCCATGTCAGCCACCATAGTCGGCGCATACCGGGCCAATGAGTTGAATTGCATACTATACTCTCGGGCACTCATGCTTCCCTGTTTCAAATTCAAGAACCTGTCCGCTCTAGCTCGGCGGACTTCAGGTGGCAAGTAATGACGAATAAAGCCATCTGCAAATTCTTGCCACGTGGGAGGTGGAGCATTCTCTCCTCTTGTTATCACTCAATTCTTATACCATAGCACCGCCACGTCGCGAAGTCTATATGAGCCCAACTCCACGGATTCGGTCTCAGAAGCATGCATAAGTTTCAGCGTCCGCAACATCTCATCGATAAAACCTTGTGGGTCCTTGATGTGGCGTGATTTTACACCACAATCGATGCTTTTTAACTATAAGTTTTACTTGTTTTTAAGCAAGTCTATGTCATTTTACGTAGTTTTTGTCATGTTTCAGGTAATACGAGGTCCCTAGAGCCTAAGTGTGAAAAACAAGCAAAAAAGTTGCAAAACTGGAAATAACTGGAAGTTCTGGAAAAATACCGTGGAAAAATACTCTACGCGATCGTGCAGAGTACCCACGCGATCGCGTCCACGCGGGAATTGCACTCCACGTGTTCGCGCTGGAATATAACGCGACCGCGCCCACGCTCGTTGTTAATGACACGCGATCGCGCAGGCTCGACACGCGATCGCGATTAAGGGAGCAGGGGAGCTGACGTCATCCACGCGATCGCGCAGACACATGGCGCGATCGCGTTGAAGGATTTTCGGAAATTTCGACCAGAACTCGGATTTTGACGATTTCTTCCATTCCAGTTCATATAAATAGAAAATTAGGGCAAAATATTAAACATCTTTGGCAGCTCCCACAAGTTGGAGGCTAGGGTTCCTACAAAAAATGTTCTCTCTTCTTTTTAATCCTTGTTGATGGAAATCTCTTGGTGACAATTAAGATTGAAACTCTTGTTGTGCTTATTTATTCATTTGCATTGTTCTTAATCAAGTAAGTTTTTGGCTATTTTAATTATTCTTGTTCTTGAATGTTTTCAATGGATTAGCTAACCTTTGAACTCGCCCATTTACTTTGTTTGAAACTCGGAAGAGGAAGAACGGAGTTGAGTTAGAATAATTAACATGAATTTGGGGCGTTAACCCTCATCTAATGGAAATTGACCTAGGAATAGACAATACCAATTGTAGTCATATTCGGGTGTTCTTAATGCTCCTAATTGCTTGAGGGATCTTCAATTGGGTAGTCTAGTTAATCTTCGGAAGAAGTTAATTTAGAGTCATTATCCGAGGCTAAATAACATAAACTTGCTATTATTTACAATTCGTGAAATAGATTGGATCGTTACTTGAGAAGTAGTTTCCCTCCTTCTATTCTTGTTGCCATTGATCAATTTACTTGCTTTCTAGATTAGAATTTATATTTCCATATTTTATAAAAACCTTATCAAAAACCACCATTGATGCGTTCGGGCATAGCTATTGTTAGTGATAATTCCTAATCTGCTTAAATCACCTACATATTTTTCTCTATGGGATTCGACCCCGACTCATAGTTGGGTAAATTATATTTGCATACGACCGTGCCCATTCTAATTAATAGGGTGGATTTGGACGTTATCAAAAATGGCGCCGTTGCCGGGGAACAATTTGGCGTATTTGGTTTAGTTTGGGATTTAAGCTAATTTGCTTTGGTCCAAACTTTCTTTGCTTTATTTTATCTTTAAAAAAAAAAAAAACTGATCAGTTTTTGCAAAACTGTCCAGTTTTTATTTCTGCAAAACTGTCCAGTTTTTGCTTTTGCTAAAATAAATTTAAAAAAAAAAAAACAATGGCATCTTGTAATGAAAATGGGTCGGATGGAAGTTGTTCATACTTTGATGACCCTTGTCCCTATTGTGGAGGACCTCACTTTTGGCAAAATTGTTTAAAGTCTCCCGGGGGAGGATTGTGCGCACAATCTCGAACCCATGAATGGAACATATGTGATAGATGTGGTGGTTAAAATGGCCATTGGGCTAATTGTGCTTATGTGTCCTTCCCTTCCCCGAACCCCCACTATGTCGATTCTACTTTTTGTTGTGATAATGATAGGGAAATGGAAGTGGAAGAAGTTGAGAATGGACAAAATGGAGAGTGCAAGCTCATGATGGAATGCCTACTTAAAGAAGGAAATGAAAAGCAAAAAGCCTTGGAGGAGTACTTGGAAACTAGTCTCCAAAATGGCTTGATGAATGAATACAAAAATCTTCCGTGGGCATTTGATCAAAATCAAGAAGAATTCTCAAATGCTCAATATGAGGAGAGAATGCCCATGTTGGAGGCCAATCATGAAAAGGAGGAATCAAGAATTGAAAATCCTCCAAACGAATCTATTTTCATTAGAGATGCCAAAGAAGAAAAGAAATTAGAGTCAACCGTTGTCTTGAGAAAAATGGTGGAAGTTGACTCTAGTTTGGGGGAAAATGAGAATGTCAAAATCCGGAAAAGTTTGCAAATCGGGAGGTTGAAGTCTCACTCCAAGCATTTTTCAACATTGGATTTGTATGGTGATATGGGAATTGAGCCACATACATCCATGTTGGATGGTGAAAAAGAAAGACAAGTACCTTACATCTTGCAATTCGAAAGAGTAAGAAGGCAAAATGACATTCCTCATTTGAAAGCCAAGAAGTTCAGAATGAAGAAATTAACGTTTGGCTTGTTCATCTACTTACCACCCCCCACCGCTCGTGGTCACAAACTTGAGTCCAAGTTGGGTGCCCAATTCATAAGCTCCAAATGGCGAGAAAAGCGGTAAAGGTAACCGTCGTGCCGCGACGTTAACTTAAGCGCTTGGTGGGAGGCAACCCATCGTTTTAAAAAATTTAAATCGTTTTTGAAATTTTATTTTTTAGAATAGTTTAGTTTATGATTTTTGACTAATCTGCAAAGTTTAAGAATTTTTGGAGTGTTTTGAGCAGGTCGGATTTCCGGACAGCCCCAAACCAGTAGCTCCTGAAAATTGCAGCACTGTTAATAGAACTGTTTTGCACAGTTTTTGTAAAACTGTCCAGTTTTTTGCAAAATTGAACAGTTTCTGCAGAACTGTCCAGTTGCAAAAAATTGTCCAGTTGCAAAACTGTCCAGTTTCTGCAGAACTGTCCAGTTTCTACAGAACTGTCCAGTTTTTTGCAAAACTGTCCAGTTGCACACAAAAAAAAAAAAAATCTATTTTTATGTTTTGTTTTGATTATGTACAATGAGGACACTGCAATATTTTTAGTTAGGGGTGGCATGTGGTAACAAATTATATTTTGGTTATGCTTGATCGCGCTGACTCGTTTCAGATTTTTCAAAAACATTTTCGCAAACAGGTGGTGTGCATGATTTTTGGGGCTTCGATTCAACGATTTTAAGCTTGTATTTTGCCCCATTTTTTCATATATCAGCACCCAACTCTCAACTCACATCA